>NC_091980.1:189749493-190068852 GCF_044704955.1 Pristiophorus japonicus | reverse complement strand
CATCCTTGTGTTCAAATCCCTTTGTGTGTTCAAATCCCTCCAGTACATCACCCTTCCCTATTTCTGCAACCTCCTCTAGCTCTACAACCCTCCAAAGTCCCGCACTCCTCTAATTCTGGCCACATGCGCAGCCCCAACTTCCTTCACTCCACCATTGCCAGCCATGTCTTCAGCCTAGGCAAGTTCTGGAATTCCCTACTGAAACTGCTTCGCCTTGAGACCTCTCTCTTCTCCTTTAAAACCTACCTCTTTGACCAAGCTTTTGGTCAACTATCCTAATATCTCTTTATGTGACTCGATGCCAAATTTTGTTAGATAATACTCCTGTGAAGCGCTTTCGGCCATTGTACTTTGTTAAAGGCGCTATATAAATGCAAGTTGTTGCAGGGGGAAAAGTTCAAAAGAGAAAGACTGAAGTGGCTGAAGGCTTGGCTAACAATGATGGGGTGAAGGAAGTGGGGGTACACAAAATGCCAGTCAGAAGAATGGATCTTTCGGAGTGAGACATAGAGCTGGAGGAGATTGCAGAAGTAGGCTGGTGCAAGGTCATTGAAAAATATGTAGTCAAGGCAAGAATTTTAAATTGAATGAAATATGGGATGGGGAGTTAGCATAGATAAGCAAAGATGAGTGACGGGCAAGGATACGCGAGGTAGAGTTTTGGACAAATTGTAATTTGGAGAGCGAGGTAAAGAAAACATTGTAGTTGAGTCACGAGATGACAAAGGCATATAGATGCATGTCGGCAGTGATGGGGCTGAGGTACGGTGATATTGTGGAGGTGGAAGTAAGTAGTCCTGATGTTAGATAGGAAGTGGGGTTTAAAGCTCAGCTGAGTGTCAAACGGGATGCCAAGAGTATAAACTGTCTGGTTCAGCGTAAAAAGAGTGGTTGGGGAGGGGGACAGACTCAGGAAACGGTGACTCATCCGGTACCCGATGTCGGGAAAGCAGTCTGAGAACAAGGAGGTGGTTGAGGGGTTGAGAAAAATGGAAAACTTCCAGAACTGGGCATCATCAGTGTACATGTGAATGCTAACCCCTTGTCTGAAGATGATATTGTCAAGGAACAGCAGGGAGATAAGGAAGAATGCAGCCCAAGGATACCTCAGATGTAATTCTGTAGGGAAAGTAACAGCATCTACTGCAGGAGAGATACTGTCTGTGTTTGGAAGCTAGTAATGGAATTATTCCCAAGGAGCTAGTTGACAGAGGTGGGTGGTGTGGTCAATCAATTTAAATGCACCATGGTCACAGTCATAGGTGATGCTGATGTTCATGACTTTGGCTAGAGATGTTTCAGTGCTGTGGGAAGGATAAAAGTCGCAATGGAGGGATTCAAACAGGAATTAATGGGAGAGATGGGCAAAACTGAGATCTTTGGCAAGTAATAATAACAGTTTTGAAGGGGAAGGGACCTGAGAAAGGAAACCATTGGCAATGTCAGTTTGCATGGGGCCAGAGAGTGGAGTTGAGCGATCAGGAGTTGAGTGGGGAAGGCATCAAGGAATTAGGAAGTTTCATGGACGAATGAGCTTGGAGGGGGCAAAGGGAGGAAAGTAAAAAGCTCCAATAAGAAGGGGGCAGTTTGGGGACTAGGCGTATGAGGAGGGGGAGGAAGCAGAGGCAGCTTTTTATGGATGGTATCAATCTTGGATATGAAGATATCCATGAGCTCCTCAAATTTTCTGTTTGAGGCAAGAGTGGATGGGGAGAAAAAAGGAGTTTAATGAGGTTGTTGGCCAGAGAAAAAGGAAATTCTTGAGGTTGTTGTTTACCTCCAGAATGACCGAAAATTGTAAGCAGTTTTGACTGAGGTACAGTATCACATGACATGGTCAAACCAGCTCTGTCATTTGATGACTGGGCCAGGTGTACACCAGCTGCACTTAACTTTGCATCCAAGGTGATGAAGTGAAGTTGCGAGCCATATCAGGGGAAATAGCAGAGAGTGATTTGCTAGGAACAAAGGCATTAAAGGCAAAGGCAAGACCATGGCTAAGCAAATTGACAGTGGCAGAGGTGGATGGCCAAAGGTGAAGGAGTTGGACATTTGTGAGTGAGTTTGTGAGATTGTAGCAAATATACTCGAGCCATCCTCTACAGAAAATGTAGGTGAAGAATCAGATCTTTTACAAAAGTTTACAAGTAATTTTCTTTCAAAAAATAACACAATTGATCTCTTCAACTTGCATGGCAGCTTCCTACAAATTCTGGCTAATTTTGAGCCAGAGACAGCACTGAGAAAGTGTGTTGGAAATGATTGCTTTTTCTTGCAGATGGTTCAAAAACAAATCAGCATTTGACATTTACAATACCAACCACACAAGGTTTGGTAGTATTCTCAAGGATGCTGGAGATGGATAATCTTGAAAGCACTGTACACATCAAGAAAATCTATTGCAAATTTTAGATCAACTGTTCTCATAACAGAGGCAAACTATTTGGGAATTTATAGCTGGAACAGCACAGACATTACTTCCTAGAGACAAATTATTATAGTCTATGAAAGATTCAGCGAGCATTCAAAAGCACTCGGGTGTAATTAAAAAAGTCATTACAAACCACATTTTCTTCCTTCTTTTTGAGTTTTGTCTGATTGAATACCTTTTCTCTCTTATTTTTCTCCTTAAATATCAAAGGAAAATGTTACTAATTTAATAGCGCTGAAATTCCTGCCTCCCCGGTCCGTACAGAGTGTCTACGGACCCGGAAAATCATTGCAAAAGCCGGTTTTCAGCGCACAATGCGCATGGGCTAAAAATCGGCTTTTCTGATCTTTCAAGCTAGAGCTTGACAGATCCTTCGTATATCGGGAGCGAGGACATTTGCAAGGGTAAGATTGCGGGATTTACCCATATCTTACCCAGTAAATGTCCTCAAAATTCTTGTGCCTGATAAAAGCAGGCAAATAGCTTGCTTTTACAGGCGTAAGAGTTTAAAAACATACAAAAATATAATTTAATCAAATTTTAAAAACACATTATTTTTAAATACCCTGCCCACATTACATTTATTTTTAACTATAATTAAAAAAACTTTTTAAAAACACGGAAGCGGAGTTCTCAATGTTATTAATGAGAAAGCTGTGGAATACTGTACCTGATTGGCTGAGCAGTCACGTGACTGCACCTTCTGCGTGGGAACTTCGAGGACAGGAACGCGCTTCGCAGCACGGGAAGAGAAGGCCTCCCCACCGGAATCCCACGCTCCTCCCGGACCACCAGGTACTTTCATAGAAATGTTTCAGGTCGGAGGCAACTGACCGCGGGAAGCCTCCGACCAGAATTTCAGGGCCAATGTTTCATGTGGAAAGTATTGAACTTTGGATCTGCTCTCAAAAGGAACTAGGTTAAGACTGGCCAGTTTGATTTCATGTGTGGCTCCTCTCACAGCTGCAGAGAAAAGACTGTAATGTATGTACCTGTGAGTATGCTCACAGATTTGTAGAGCCGTTGCATTGTGAGTGGCTAAGTCAGTCAGGTGATGTTCACCAGACTCAATAAAACCCCAGTCAGTTGGGTCTAGGTCATCCATGATGAGGTATGCAGTTGTGAGTCTAGTGGATGAACTGGTAATGTAAGGTGTGATTGGTTTATTAACAAAGGTTTAACAATGTGTTGCTATGAATTCTTAAGCAAAGAACCCATGAAGCAAATACATTACAACAGTGGATTTAAATCCAGGGCCCACAGGTGAACTGTAATGTTCTAAGTGACTGAGCCAAGCAGTGCCACAGAATAAGCAACCTCCAAGAAATGATATAGATCTGGTTTCTTCAAGCCTGTACCTGCCAATTAAGGGATTTTGGAGACATTTTCATCAGTTCACCACCAACAGATGAAGTATAATGATCTTTGGCGGGGGCAGAAGAATGAAAAATGACAGGATCTTATACAGCTCATCCAAATGCAAATGCAGTGCATTACTCATCAGCCAATCACAAAGCAGTGTTGACAGCAGTCACTGGCCAGCCCACCTTGATACCCATTGGGGAAGCACGTAGCTCCTCTGAGAAAAGAAATGGACTTCTTTCTGATGATCCGGGGCAGCAAAGAAAATGCATGGAAATTTAATTTGTCACATGCCTCTGAAACAGAAACCTTTGTGATGAATATCTCAGTAAGTTTTCAATGGACAGAATGTATCTCACAGCACTTCAACATCTGAATTAAGAGTATGTTACATTAAATTATTGTCTTGAAATCTGACACTTTGAAACCTACCAGACAAATCTCATAGAAAATGACTTTGAAGTATATTGTTTCCAGGCCATTTGAACAGTAACACTGTCTGAAACTTGCTTTTTTTTTAGCACTTTTGATTCTCTCTTTGCCACCCATATGTATAATTTCTTCTTAAATGCTTTCAGGACTTTAGCAATGTGCTAGTGTTTCTGTACGAAAGTCAAATTTCAAATGACTATTTATTGTTCCTTGAGCATATAAGAAATGTTTAGTGTATCCTGAGCTTGCTATGAAAACTGATAAAATGCTAGAATTGCTGAGAGACAGAAGGAATAATTTGTAGGTATTGGAGTGATCTACAGACTGTGGGTGAATACAGCACATAGATAATGGAATCTATATATAGGCAGTTGGTGGAAGCAATAAAACTGGTCCTGAGAGCAATTGAGGAACAGATAAATGAAAAAAGACTTGACCTGAGGGCACCCTGTAAATGGTAAGCAGTATGTCATATCAGCAGAAGGCAGTGGTACATTTGTCAGGAGGTGTATTGCACTCCTTTGGGCAAGTTGGCCCAATAGCGAGTCTCCTGAGCTGTGCAAGCCAATCCATCAAGATTGTCCTGAGTGTCGCTCCTTCTGAATGACCCTGTCTGTGCAATTCTGTTCTGATAAACAATAGCACCTTATATTTCTCTTTAAGTCTCATGCCAGCTGCTTTCTAGATGTTTTGTCAGTGGTACTGTCACTCGAGGTAGTTTTCAGGAATGTTTGTCACATGGTTAGAAAAAGGGAGATAATTAAGAACAAAAGTTAAAAGAACACATATCATATCATGCACGCATACCAACGGTGGCATTTTTGTGTGCTCACTACTGGTCTTCATACTATTTGCAGCACAGAAACAGGCCATTCGGCCCAAGTGCTGTGTGCTGGTGTTTGTGCTCCACACGTGTCTCCTCACGCCCCTCTTCATCTCACCCGAACAACATATCCTTCGATTGCATTCTCCCAGCTTCCCCTTAAATGCATCTATGCTAGTCGCCTCAACTACTCCATGGAATAGCAAGTTCCACATTCTAACCACTCGCTGGCATGACATTATCAATTATGAATTAGGGATCTGAAAAGCACATTATTTTAGTTGCTTTAGAGCATAAAATTAAGTGGATAGTTTTGACAGAGATCATGAAACAAACAGTACTGCTTGTTTGTTTCATTTTAAAATTCTCACCCTTGTTTTCAAATTCCTCCACGGGATCGCCCCTCTCCATCGTTGTAACCTCCTCCACCCCTACAACCGTCCGACATGTCTGCACTCCTCCAATTCTGGCCTCTTGCACATTCCCGATTTTAATTGCTCCACCATTGCCGGCCGTGCCTTCAGCTGCCTGGGCCCTAGGCGCTGGAATTTTCTCCCTAAACCTTTGTCTGTCTACCCCTTGCTCTCCTTCTTTAAGATGCTCTTTAAAACCTACCTCTTTGATTAAGCTTTTGGTCACCTGTCCTAATATCTCATGAGGCTCGGTGTCAAATTTTGTTTGATGACACCCCTGTGAGCGCCTTGGGAGATTCATTACCTTCAATGCACTATGTAAATGCACTATATAAATGCACTATGTAAATGCACCATGTAAATGCACCATGTAAATGCACTATGTAAATGCAAGTTGTTGTTGTTGCTTCATTATCAGCAACTTAAATCTTTCAAGCTATCTGTCTTTGCTTCTCGATGAACAAATCCTCTGGGAAAGATTAGACCCTTTCACACACAAGTTCTGACTTTTACCCAAAACAACTAAGCAGTGATTTCTATTCCCTTTTTTACTCTCCAAAATTACAACAGTGACACCACGAGAAAAGTATTTCATTGGCTGTAAAGCATTTTGGAAAGTCTTACGGTTGTGAAAAGTGCGATATATACAGACAACCTTTTTCTTTATATCATTGGTCGAATAAACGCACGAGTATTATTATTATTTTTAAATGAACAATAATGATTGGGGTAAAATTCAAATTATAAAAAGGGAGATAGACCACAGATCAAAAAAGTCCGAAATGTCAATGGGTTTAGGCAGGCATCATAATAAAGAGAGAAAGAACTTGCAATTACAAAGCATCTTTCACAACCTCAGGATATCCCAAAGCACTTTACAGTCAGTGAAGTACGATTGATGTAGTCACTGTCGTAATATAGGAAAGGCGACAGCCAATTTGCACACAGCAAAGCCCCAAAAAAACAGCAATGAAATAAATCACCAGATAATCTGTTTTAGAAACATAGAAATATAGAAATTAGGTGCAGGAGAAGGTCATTCGGCCTTTCGAGCCTGCACCACCATTCAATAAGATCACGGCTGATCATTCAACTTCAGTACTCCTTTCCTGCTTTCCCTCCAGACCCCTTGATCCCTTTAGCCGTAAGGGCCATATCTAACTCCCTTTTGAATATATCTAACAAACTGGCCTCAACAACTTTCTGCGGTAGAAAATTCCACAGGTTAACAATTCTCTAAGTGAAGAAGTTTCTCCTTATCTCAATCCTAAATGGCTTACCCCTTATCCTTAGACTGTGATCCCAGGTTCAAGACTTCCCCAGCATCGGGAACATTCTTCCTACCTCGAACCTGTCCAATCCCGTCAGAATTTTATATGTTTCTATGAGATCCCCTCTCATTCTTCTAAACTCCGTGAATACAAGCCCAATTGATCCAGTCTCTCCTCATATGTCAGTCCTGCCATTCCGGGAATCAGTCTAGTGAACCTTCGCTGTACTCCCTCAATAGCAAGAACGTCCTTCCTCAGATTAGGAGACCAGAACTGAACACAATAGTCCAGGTGTGGCCTCACCAAGTCCCTGTACAACTGCAGTAAGACCTCCTTGATCCTATACTCAAATCCTCTACCTATGAAGGCCAACATGCCATTTGCCTTCTTCACCAGCTGCTGTACCTGCTTGCCAACTTTCAATGACTGATGCATCATGACACCTAGGTCTCGTTGCACCTCCCCTTTTCCTAACCTATCACCATTGAGATAATATTCTGCCTTCATGTTTTTGCCACCAAAGTGGATAACCTCACATTTATCCACATCTGTTTGCCCACTCACCTAACCTGTCCAAGTCACCCTGCAGCCTCTTAGCATCCTCCTCACAGCTCACACTGCCACCCAGCTTAGTGTCATCTGCAAACTTGGATATATTACATTCAATTCCTTCATCTAAATCATTAATGTAGATTGTAAATAGCTGGGGTCTCAGCACTGAATCCTGCGGCACCCCACTAGTCACATAAGAACATAAGAATTAGGAACAGGAGTAGGCCATCTAGCCCCTCTCCGCCATTCAACAAGATCATCACTGATCTGGCCGTGGACTCAGCTCCACTTACCCGCCCGCTCCCCATAACCCTTAATTTCCTTATTGTTTAAAAATCTATCTAACTGTGATTTGAATACATTCAATGAGCTAGCCTCAACTGCTTCCTTGGGCAGAGAATTCCACAGATTCACAACCCTCTGGGAGAAGAAATTTCTTCTCAACTCGGTTTAAAATTGGCTCCCCCATATTTTAAGGCTGTGCCCCCTAGTTCTAGTCTCCCCGACCAGTGGAAACAACCTCTCTGCCTCTATCTTGTCTATCCCTTTCATTATTTTAAATGTTTCTATAAGATCACCCCTTATCCTTCTGAACTCCAATGAGTAAAGACCCAGTCTACTCAATCTATCATCATAAAGTAACCCCCTCATCTCCGGACTCAGCCTTGTGAATCGTCTCTGTACCCCCTCCAAAGCTAGTATATCCTTCCTGAAGTAAGGTGACCAAAACTGCACGCAGTACTCCAGGTGCGGCATCACCAATACCCTGTACAGTTGCAGCAGGACCTTCCTGCTTTTGTACTCCATCCCTCTCGCAATGAAGGCCAATATTCCATTCGCCTTCCTGATTACCTGCTGCACCTGCAAACTAACTTTTTGGGATTCATGCACAAGGACCCCCAGGTCCCTCTGCACCGCAGCCTGTTGTAATTTCTCCCCATTCAAATAATATTCCCTTTTACTGTTTTTTTTTCCAAGGTGGATGACCTCAAATTTTCCAACATTGTATTCCATCTGCCAAACCTTAGCCCATTCGCTTAACCTATCTAAATCTCTTCGCAGTCTTTCTGTGTCCTCTACACAACCCGCTATCCCACTAATCTTTGTATCATCTGCAAATTTTGTTACAGTACACTCTGTCCCCTCTTCCAGGTCATCTATGTATATTGTAAACAGTGATGGTCCCAGCACCGATCCCTGTGGCACAGCACTAACCACCGATTTCCAACCCGAAAAGGACCCATTGATCCCGATTCTCTGCTTTCTGTTAGCCAGCTAATTCTCGATCCATGCTAATACATTTCCTCTGATTCTGCGTACCATTATCCTTTGCAGTAACCTTTTGTGTGGCACCTTCTCGAATGCCTTTTGGAAATCTAAATACACCACATCCATTGGTACACCTCTATCCACCATGCTCGTTATATCCTCAAAGAATTCCAGTAAATTAGTTAAACATGATTTCCCCTTCATGAATCCATGTTGCGTCTGCTTAATTGGACTATTCCTATCTAGATGTCCCGCTATTTCTTCCTTAATGATAGCTTCAAGCATTTTCCCCACTACAGATGTTAAACTAACCGGCCTATAGTTACCTGCCTTTTGTCTGCCCCCTTTTTTAAACAGAGGCGTTACATTAGCTGCTTTCCAATCCACTGGTACCTCCCCAGAGTCCAGAGAATTTTGGTAGATTATAACAAATGCATTGCTATAACTTCCACCATCTCTTTTAATACCCTGGGATGCATTTCATCAGCACCAGGGGACTTGTCTACCTTGAGTCCCATTAGCCTGTCCAGCACTACCTCCCTAGTGACAGTGATTATCTCAAGATCCTCCCTTCCCACATTCCCGTGACCAGCAATTTTTGGCATGGTTTTTGTGTCTTCCACTGTGAAGACGGAAGCAAAATAATTGTTTAAGGTCTCAGCTATTTCCACATTTCCCATTATTAAATCCCCCTTCTCATCTTCTAAGGGACCAACATTTACTTTAGTCACTCTTTACCGTTTTATATATCGGTGAAAGCCTTTACTATCTGTTTTTATGTTTTGCGCATGTTTACTTTCGTAATCTATCTTTCCTTTCTTTATTGCTTTCTTAGTCATTCTTTGCTGTCGTTTAAAATTTTCCCAATCATCTAGTTTCCCACTAACCTTGGCCACCTTATACGCATTGGTTTTTAATTTGATACTCTCCTTTATTTCCTTGGTTATCCACGACTGGTTATCCCTTCTGTTACCGCCCTTCTTTTTCACTGGAATATATTTTTGTTGAGCACTATGAAAGAGCTCCTTAAAAGTCCTCCACTGTTCCTCAATTGTGCCACCGTTTAGTCTGTGTTCCCAGTCTACTTTAGCCAACTCTGCCCTCATCCCACTGTAGTCCCCTTTGTTTAAGCATAGTACGCTCGTTTGAGACACTACTTCCTCACCCTCAATCTGTATTACAAATTCAACCATACTGTGATCACTCCTTCTGAGAGGATCTTTTCCCGGAGATCGTTTATTATTCCTGTCTCATTACACAGGATCAGATCTAAGATAGCTTGCTCCCTTGTAGGTTCTGTAACATACTGTTCTGAGAAATAATCCCGTATGAATTCTATGAATTCCTCCTCAAGGCTACCCCGTGCGATTTGATTTGACCAATTGATATGTCGGTTAAAATCTCCCATGATTACTGCCGTTCCTTTTTCACATGCCTCCATTATTCCCTTGATTATTGTCCGCCCCACCGTGAAGTTATTATTTGGGGGCCTATAAACTATGCCCACCAGTGACTTTTTCCCCTTATTATCTCTAATCTCCACCCACAATGATTCAACATTTTATTCATTAGAGCCAATAATATCTCTCACAACTGCCCTGATATCATCCTTTATTAACAGAGCTACCCCACTTCCTTTCCCTTCTTGTCTATCTTTCCGAATTGTCAGGTACCCCTGTATGTTTAATTCCCAGTCTTGGCCACCCTGCAACCACGTTTCTGTAATGGCCACCAAATCATACTCATTTGTAATGATTTGTGCCGTCAACTCATTTACTTTATTTCGAATGCTGCATGTGTTTAGGTAGAGTGTTTTAATACTAGTTTTTAAACCATGATTTTTAGTTTTGACCCCACCTGCAGCCCCTTTATATTCATACATATGGTCCCTTCCTTGTGGTTTACACTTACCCCTGTGCTACTCTGCTCTGTTGCCTCCTGCCTTTTGCATTCTTTCTTGGGGTCCTGTTCATCTGAGCTCTCACCCACTCTAACTAGCTCAGAGCCCTCTCCTGGGTTCCGAATACTCCTCGCATTGAGGAACCGAGCTTTCAGGATTGCCTTTTTATTACACTTTGACCCTTTAGAATTTTGCTGTACAGTGGCCCTTTTTGTTTTTTGCCTTGGGTTTCTCTGCCCTCCACTTTTACTCATCTCCTTTCTGTCTTTTGCTTCTGTCTCCATTTTGTTTCCCTCTGTCTCCCTGCATTGGTTCCCATCCCCGTCATATTAGTTTAACTCCTCCCCAACAACACTCCCCCTAGGACATTGGTTCTGGTCCTGCCTAGGTGCAGACCGTCCAGTTTGTACTGGTCCCACCTCCCCCAGAACCAGTTCCAATGCCCCAGGAATTTGAATCCCTCCCTGCTGCACCACTCCTTAAGCCACATATTCATCTGAGCTATCCTGCGATTCCTACTCTGACTAGCTCGTGGCACTGGTAGCAATCCCGAGATTACTACTTTTGAGGTCACACATTTTAATTTAGCACCTAGCTCCTTAAATTCGTCTCGTAGGACCTCATCCCTTTTTTTACCTATATCGTTGGTACCAATGTGCACCACGACAACTGGCTGTTCACCCTCCCTTTTCAGAATGTCCTGCACCCGCTCCGAGACATCCTTGACCCTTGCACCAGGGAGGCAACAATACCATCCTGGAGTCTCGGTTGCGGCCGCAGAAACGCCTATCTATTCCCCTTACAATTGAATCCCCTATCACTATCGCTCTCCCACTCTTTTTCCTGCCCTCCTGTGCAGCAGAGCCAGCCACGGTGCCATGAATTTGGCTGCTGCTGCCCTCCCCTGATGAGTCATCCCCCTCAACAGTACTCAAAGCGGTGTATCTGTTTTGCAGGGGAATGACCACAGGGGACCCCTGCACTACCTTCCTTATACTGCTCTTCCTGCTGGTCTTCTATTCCCTATCTGGCTGTGGACCCTTCACCTGTGGTAAGACCAACTCGCTACACGTGCTACTCACGTTATTCTCAGCATCGTGGATGCTCCAGAGTGAATCCACCCTGAGTTCCAATTCCGCAACGCGGCCCATCAGGAGCTGGAGGCGAATACACTTCCCGCAGATATAGTCGTCAGGGACACCGGAAGTGTCCCTGAGTTCCATATCACGTGGCCGAGCTCTCCTGCCATGACTTAACCCTTAGATACACTTAATTTGGCGACAACAATGTTAACAGGTTACTTTCCGATTTAAAAAAGAAAAAGAAAAGATACTCACCAATCACCAGCCAATCACTTACCCCTTTGGCTGTGACGTCACCTTTTGATTTCTTTCTACTTCTTTTTTGCTTTTTCTCCCGGCTGGAGTTGCACAAGCCGGGCCTTTTGTAGGCCTGGGACGCTGCCGCTCCGCCTCTCGACCTCCCGCTGGGCCTCCCATTCTGAAAAGGACCCATTTATTCCGACTCTCTGCTTCCTGTCTGCCAACCAGTTCTCTATCCACGTCAATACATTACCCCCAATACCATGTGCTTCAATTTTGCACACTAATCTCTTGTGTGGGACCTTGTCAAAAGCCTTTTGAAAGTCCAAATACACCACATCCACTGATTCTGCCTTGTCCACTCTATTAGTTACATTCTCAAAAAATTCTGGAAGAGTTGTCAAGCATGATTTCCCTTTCATAAATCGATGCTGACTTGGACTGATCCTGTCACTGCTTTCCAAATGCTCTGCTATTTCATCTTTAATAATTGATTCCAACATTTTCCCTACCACCAATGTCAGGCTAACTGGTCCATAATTCCCTGTTTTCTCTCTCCCTCCTTTTTAAAAAAGTGGTGTTACATTAGCTACCCTCTCGTCCATAGGAACGGATCCAGAGTCAATAGAATGTTGGGAAATGATCACTAACGCATCCATTATTTCTAAGGCCACTTCCTTAAGTACTCTGGGATGCAGCCTATCGGGCCCTGGGAATTTATTGGCCTTCAATCCCATCAATTTCCCCAACACAATTTCCTGACTAATAAAGATTCCCTTCAGTTCCTCCTTCTCCCGAAACCCTCGGACCCCTAGTATTTCCGGAAGGTTATTTGTGTCTTCCTTTGTGAAGACAGAACCAAAGTATTTTCTCAATTGGTCCGCCATTTCTTTGTTCCCCCTTATAAATTCACCTGATTCTGACTGCAAGGGACCTATGTTTGTCTTCACTAATCTTTTTCTCTTCACATATCTATAGAAGCTTTTGCAGTCAGTTTTTATGTTCCCTGCAAGCTTCCTCTCATACTCTATTTTACCCCTCCTAATTAAACCCTTTGTCCTCCTCTGCTGAATTCTAAATTTCTCACAGTCCTCAGGTTTGCTGCTTTTTCTGGCCAATTTATATGCCTCTTCCTTGGATTTAACACTATCCCTAATTTCCCTTGTTAGCCACGGTTGAGCCACCTTCCCCGTTTTATTTTTACTCCAGACAGAGATGTACAATTTAGGAATGTTCTTCCAGGGATAAAGGTTGGCCAGGACATCAAGGCATCTTGTAGAGGGAGCAACCCGTCTCCATTCTGTTCACCATAATAAAGCAGCATCCGCCATGTAGACCATGAGCTTGGTGCTGGGTTTGAGGTCCTGGTGTTCAAACACTCTCTTCCTCAGACTCACTGAAGGTGTTGGACCTCATTGTCAATGTCTGCTCTTGCTGACAGTAGGCTCTCGAGGTATGGAAAATGGTCCATGTTGTCCAAGACCTCGTCGTGGATTTTGATAATCTTCACCGCGCGACAACTACAAGAGAAATGCAGGGAACAGCGCCAACCCTTGTACATGGCCTTCTTTGACCTCACAAAGGCCTTTGACACTGTGAACCATGAGGGATTATGGAGCGTCCCCCTCCATTTCGGCTGCCCTCAAAGGTTTGTCACCATCCTCTGTCTGCTCCACGATGAGATACAAACAGTGATCCTGACCAATGGATCCACCACGGACCCAATCCACGTCTGGACTAGGGTCAAGCAGGGCTGCGTCATCGCACCAACGCTCTTTTCGATCTTCCTTGCTGCAATGCTACATCTCACCCTTATGAAGCTTGGAATGCTCCACCTTTATCAAGACTTCAACATCCATCCATCTTTGTTGGTGCTTCAACAGCCCACATCTCATGGCACTACAAAGCGTGCACAACTAGCATTGCTGGAGTGATTCATGCCTATATAGTCATTACTGGTGAACAAAATTACGTTGCATAAATTGTCACATCCATGTTACCTTGTCACATGTGTGCCAGCAAGTCTTAAAAAGTCAACTAGTCTCTGCAAAATTTATTTCAAAATCTCTCGATTCAAAAATGATGTTCTGCTATTAAATTAGTTACTTTAAAATTGCTAGTTGAGTAGTTTGTGCCACAAAAATGTCATTATAATGCACTCAAGATCTTTACAGGGTTGATCATTTACACCATTTGCAACATCTGACCCTGGAAAGCAGTTGTAATGCTTTATTCAAGTGCACATTCATTCTCTGCCTCAAATATTGTAAGAGATTTATAAGCCCATGGCTTTAAGCATTTATTCAGAAAAGGCTAATATCAGGTTACCTAACTAACATGTGCCAAAGATGAGCAATTCTGAGGTCTAATATTTGAGCAGAATGCTATTTTCCAACCTAAATCTCTGTACACACTATAAAGTCAAGCCATATTCAAGTCAAAGCCACCTTGGAGAGATAGAGGACTTTTTCTAATCTGCAGCACTTGCTTCCAATATGAGACGACTACTCTTGCTCCACGTGCTGCTTTTAAATGCCATGGCTCAATGGGTAAATGCATGCTCTATTGTAGCACTGAATCACATTGATCAACAAGTCCTGCGGAGCTATCTGAGGTCAGCTGGGCTGGCAATGAGGTCACTGCTGGTTTCAGCATCCACAGCAAGAAAGGTTGGGGGAGGGAGAGAGAAAATCCAACTGAAGTCCCATTTCTGGTCACTACCCAGTGACTCCTGCTAGAAGATGCACAAGTATGCATTTTGGGCAAGAACAGGACCAGTTCAGTTGTGAATTTTCCCAGGACTGAATATCCTGCGAACGCTCATCATCTAATGGAAGAATGGCCATTAGAAACAAGGTACACAAGGGCTGCCTTTGCCCATCAGAGTTCACTCCAGAAAAACTTAGCATTTTCAGGAGAGGAGGGCTCCAGGGACTAACTTGTCAGAAGAAAAATCAGTCTTGGATCATCCCTTGCATCCAATATAAGCAGCATTTCAAATCCGTGGTCCCCACACATAACGTTCTCTTCACCACTAACTGTTAATGACCGCATACCATCACCTGCTCTGGGTGCACAGACACATGCTGGTGCGGACCAGCAGTAAAGTAATGGGGTCGATAAGGCAGCTATTTAAGTATCAACTTCTTACAAAAAACATTTTTGTGTTGACATGTCCTTGCCAAATATAGTATCCAGTGGCATTAAACATTTATTCTAAGTAGAACTACATAAATATCATCACTCAGGAGCACAGAGTTAAAGCACATTTACTGTGGTGTTGGTTCAGACGTTATAGAAATCTCATCATTTTCAGTTATAACTTTCAACTTAGACATACGGTATTAAGTAAAAAGGAATATTTAGTGTGATGTAAAAATATTTGCCTCTGTGCAATTGTGGCCATGTTTTCTATTTGCTCCATGTGTAGGTGATCCCATCCCATGATCTTAAGGTCCTCAGTTATAAAGAAACAAGAAAAAAGATGTGAATTATTCACCAGAATATTGATACACATATTGAAAGACAGCACGATTCAATTGCAAGAGACTTTCAAAGGACTGACTCAGAATTCATTCCTAGCGGTGAACAATGAAAGGAAACTCCCTTTCCCATCTTCACTGGGCAATGGGAAAAGCCGGAATGATCCGCTTACAGACAGGATTCGATTGAGGGGAACATTGCCACAGAAGCAGTAACTTCAGTCACAAAAACAATCTCAGGGAAGTACCAATCAGCTGGAATGATCTAGGGAAAACATATTAAATAAACATTTGCCAGCACCTTTTCTAACGCCCCAAATAGACTTTAAAATAGCGACTGCTTATAAAATACAAAAGTATAAATCAGCATTGAGCAAGAAAAGGCCATTTGGTCTATCAAGCCCCCCAGTTCCCAAAAACCATGTACAAATATGGAGTCTACTTCACTGGAATCATTTTAAAGCAGTACACTTACTTTCAACAGATGCACCATACATGCATCATGATAGAGTTGGAGCTGATCCTGACACTCAAGATTATTATAGTGTCTATGTTAACCACGATGCACTGGAAGGACAATTAGGCAGGTTCACAGTTAGCGACACTGCATTAGAGTATAATCAGCTCTTAATCAACTGATCCCAGATCCTTCTGAACTCCTGTTCCTGCTCAACTGATCCATGGCACGACTGTTGATCTCAAATCAGTTGCTTACAAGAGTATAACCAGATGACTGAGGTGGCATTAGTGTCCAATGTAAGCAATGGATTTAGTCCCGAGTTCTTGATATACTTCACATTTTTATCCATTGGGGTTTTTTGACTGCATCTGACTCCAATGCAAACATAGCCAAGTTATGATCTGTAACTTTATAAAAGTAGCATGCAAAAATTCACTTGATCTGCCAAAGACAAACAGTTTTTAATAAATATGACTACATCTCCGACAGTGGTGCAAACTGGCAGAAAATGAGGCTGGACAATGTTTTACTACGATTGCACATGTGTTATGCTGGATGTGAAGCTTGGAACTGAAGCAATGCAGCAGGCAAGGACTAAGGCTGGTTAGAAAACAGGAGGCACAGGAAGCAGGTAATAGGCAAGGCCAAGACCAGGCCCAATGAAAGAGCAGGGAAGAGGTTTGAGTACTATGACAGCATGGGAGACACTGATACAAGGACAAATTGTGAGCGGGCAGTTCAGCTGTCGTCAGGTGAAAGTAACAGAAGATTCCTCCCACCCCCGCTCCACTGATGGGTTGCTTTTGTTAAATATGATGGAACCAGTCACAAAGAAAAACCCCACAAAACTAATGTTTAGTACCAATCAGAAGCAGTATCAATGCTAAACTAATCAGTAAAAAGAGTTGTCATGGACACCAATTAGAAACAGTAGAAATACCGAACAAAAGCTCCGACGCAATCCAAAAACCTAAAGTAAAACATCTACGATGGTAATTATATTTGTTCTATTCAAAATGAAAAAATGAAAACTTCTCATCTAACCACATTATTTTCTTATATTATTTTCTTATTAGAATCACAGAGAGCATTTATTAACTCAGTTTTAATTATCCATTTGACCTCCAACTTACGACAAAGTACAATTTGAATAGAAATACTTTGAGAAATCAAACTGTAATTAAAACGCAACATTATTGTTGAGAGCCAGCAGGTGGGAAGAATACTCCTACTGGCAGTGTTCGGAGCGATGAAGTAAATTTTTACTGGCACATATCGCTTTACCATTCACGTTCATAATACACGTGCAACTAGGGCTCATACCAGCACAAAATAAACTGCAAAACCAAGAATGTAAAGAAAAAAAATTGCATTTATATAGTGCCTTTCACAACCTCAGGACGTCCCAAAGTGCTTTCCAGCCAATGAAGCACATTTAAAGTATAGTCACAGTTATAATGCAGGAAACATGATGTAATATAAGGAGATTGAAATGCTGATTTCTTTCAGCTATTTAACAAGATATTACAATCAAACGTAAAAGCACGACTGGGTCATCTGACTGATCGAACACTGGAAGTGATTCTGTAAAATAAAATGGGTCTGATTTGTATAGCAAAGAAACCTTGCCTCAACAGCTTTTTGTCTCCTTGAATTATTATTTTCTAATACAGTTTTCTGCTCCTTTTAGTCTGCTTATTCCTAAGCAGTGTATCATCTCTTATCTCCTTTGGGAAGGTGGGAGTGTTGGTCTCTTTTGCATTCGCCCATCAGATCCACTTCATTTCACCCGGTAGAACAGAGAATCCGAGCTGCACTCATTTGGTTGTCAAAATTCATCCCGAATTAACATTATTTGTTGAATGATTCAATTTTTTAAATCCTTAAATTATATTAACAAATTAAAATAATTTCTAATAATCACATTCAGAAGCTCGAAAAATACTTGAAATGTTACAAAACTTGATTTCATTATTTAATGGTAATGAGTGAAGCCCATGATCCTTCAACAAGCAACCTGTCCATTTAAGTGACAGAGCAGTCATTCATAAAGTCTGAGATCAAACACTGATCCACAGCTTTAACTTTTATTTCAACTAACTTTCCCAAATTAAATATTAATTATTTGCCAATTTATTCACACCACTGAGAAAATATTCATATTCACATTAGCTTTCAGGCATAAACTTTATTTACAACTGAATAATTGTTTTTTAGTGGGAATCAATCCATGCCTCTTACAACATCAAAAGATCACAAGATAATTACAAATGAGGAAAGCCATTCAGCCCATCTTGATTCATCCATTCATCTTCCCATTATAGCATTCAGTTGTTTTTTAAAAAATTATTCCAGGGTTGTTGTCTCCAGTAATTAATCTGGAAGTTTATTGCACATTGATCATTCTTTGTGTGAAGAATTCCCTGATATCTGCCCGAAAAGTACCTTTTTCTAGTTTGAACCTATATCTTCTACTTCTACTCCCGCAGTTTAATTTGAAGTAACATTCCAGGTTAACTTTTTCTATACCCTTCGCAATCTCGGTTGCTTCCTTTCTAGAATGAAAATCAGAGGTTTCTTCAGTCTTTCTATATAATTCATACCTCTGGGGATCAACCTTGTGGCTCTTCTCTGCAGTGCCTCCAGCACTTGAATGTCTGGTGTCTTGGTGACCAGAACCCTACACGTTATTCAAGGTGCAGTCTGACGAAAGCAATACAAAATGTGATCACTACCTTTGCTTACTTATATTAAACTAAGAAGGGACAAAATGATGTTAAGTGTAACTTATTTTTCCTGTTTCAGTCCTATTTATTCTGGCAGGATTCCCAGCTATTTATTAAAGTAGCATTGCTGTTCTCACACTATGCTGCCAGCCACTTGTTTGGCATCTCAATGTTCTTCGTGAATTCCATCCTTTATCAAAGACTGGAATCATACCAGAAAACGTTACTTTGCATCCTCTATCTAAGAGTTTTGATCCAATCTTTTTTTTATTATTCATTGCTGCAATATGGGCATCGCTGGCAAGGCCAGCATTTATTGCCCATTCCTAGTTACCCTTGAGAAGGTGGAGGTGAACCTTCTTCTTCAACCATGTGGTGAAGGTACTCCCAGAGTGCTGTTAGGTAATGAGTTCCAGGATTTTGAACGAGCGACAATGATGAAATGGTGATATATGCTCAAGTCAGGATGGTGCCATTACACAAGTGGCTTTTAAGGTCCCTGCATTAATTCTGTCCATGTAAATTGCCCCCAATGTGGTCTGCTTCACTATCCCTTCTAACCCTTCCTCAATATATACTGCACTAGCTTGTGACAGATAGCTCACCATCCCAAAAGTATGGTCCTTATGACACACTTCTTCTCAAAATGTTGAATCTTTCTTGGATAATTTGTCTAAATGGGCATTGTTCACATATAACCCCAATAGTGATTGACGGAAGCACTAAACCACAGCCAAGACTGGACTTGTTCACTTGCAGCATCTACACAAACATCATCATCATAGGCAGTCCCTCGGAATCGAGGAAGACTTGCTTCCACTCTAAACATGAGTCCTTAAGTGGCTGAACAGTTCAATATGAGAACCACAGTCCCTATCACAGGTGGGACAGATAGTCGTTGAGGGAAAGGGTGGGTGGGACTGGTTTGCCGCACGCTCTTTCTGCTGCCTGTGCTTGATTTCTGCATGCTCTCGACTATAAGACTCGAGGTGCTCGGTGCCCTCCCGGATGCACTTCTTCCACTTAGGGCAGTCTTTGGCCAGGGTTTCCAAGGTGTCAGTGGGGATGTTGCATTTTGTCAGGGAGGCTATGAGGGTGTTCTTGTAACGTTTCCTCTGCCCACCTTTGGCTCGTTTGCCGTGAAGGAGTTCTGAGTAGAGCGCTTGCTTTGGGAGTCTCGTGTCTGGCATGCGAACAACGTGGCCTGCCCATCAGAGCTGATCAAGTGTGGTCAGTGCTTCAATGCTGGGAATGCTGGCCTGGTCGAGAACGCTAACGTTGGTGCGTCTGCCCTCCCAGGGGATTTGCAGGATCTTGCGGAAACATCGTTGGTGGTATTTCTCCAGCGACTTGAGGCGTCTACTGTACATGTCTCTGAGCCATACAGGAGGGCAGGTATTACTACAGCCCTGTAGACCATGAGTTTGGTGGAAGATTTGAGGACCTGGTCTTCGAATAAAGACTTCCAGCAAAGGCAGTATAGCAATCGGGGCAGGAATCCTAGTCGACTTTCCCTTTCCTAACCCAAGGGCAACGTGGCCATTTGTCACTCTCCTACACCAACTGCCCTGGCTAAGATTAGCAAACTCAGAAGGGACTGGGGATTGAATCTCAGGCTTCCTGGTCTGCACAACTCAGAAACATTACCTTGAAACCATGGGGTGGCTTCAGTCTGCAGCTTTTAAACTGTATCGTCGATTCTTACATGGAACATTTGCAAAAATTTTATTCCAGTTTCTAATCAATATATCTGATAAAAATCAACCTTGCAATGTACCTTGATGATCTGTTACAATGGAGGTTGACACCCAGTACATATTCTTGTATTGCACTATCCTTAGACTGATGCAATGAGAGTTTAGCTTCTCATTGGTATATTAAATTATCAAATCAAATTTCCAACATGTGTAATTAAGACCAACACTTACTACTTTTAAAATTTACATATTCTTGGAAGAGATGATAGCAGTCCAACTCTTGCTAATCTTCTATTCCTGAAGCCATGACTTCTGCTGGTCTCCTAATTTAAAACCAAATATTAGAACAGCATGGATGTTAAATTTGACCAGGTAATGAACATGCAGATTACGACTGCTTATCCTTCTACATCAATACCGCAGATCTGTGAAAAATCAATAAAAAATGCCCATTTGCAATTTACCTGGATTATACAAAACTAAGGCCCAACTCCTCTTAAAATGTTGAAACTAATCATGCTTCCATGATACCACATTCAAATGCCTTGAGCTCTTTTCGAACACCAACCAGCTTCAGAAAGATTTAATTTGCAACTCCTTGTTATAATTGTTAAATATTCCGGACTGGCTGATTGGTGACATTTTGCAATTCTAACAGCAACCCTCAGCTTAGGAGAAGGACTAGGCTGTTTTCAACACACTTGTTCCACATTTTCTGATGGAATCCATTGAATTTAGTCATCCAAATATTGATTAGATTATTACCAGCTCCTACAAGTGAGAGCTTAAAAAAGGACTTTGTACTTCAGTACAATACTGAGGGAGTGCTGCATTGTTGGAGGTGCTGTGTTTCGGATGAAGCATTAAACCACGGCCCCATCAGCCCTCTCAGGTGGACGTATGGCACTATTCGAAGAAGAGCAGAGGAGTTTTACCAGTGTTCTGGCCAATATTTATCCTTCAAACAACACCTAAAACAGATGTTCTAGTCATTTATTTAATTGTTGTTTGTGAGAGCTTGCTCTGCGCAAATTGGCTGCCATGTTTCCTACATTATAACAGTGACTACACTTCAAAAGTACTTCATTGGTCGTAAAGTGTTTTGCGACGTCCTGAGGTCATGAAAGATGCTATAGAAATGCAAGTCCTTTTTTTTTAACGTGACATTTGGAACATAGTTGTCAGTAGAGTCCTCAGCCTGGACAGATTACTGGCATTCTGGGGAAAATTACAAAGGAATTCAGCCTTGTTTGCTGGGAAAACATAAAACTAAAAGAAAAAGCATATAAAAATGCAAAAAACACAGATCCTGGCAACTGGGAGAGATACAAAGATGACAAAACAGATCATAAGAGCTACAAAAAGGGAGTATGAAAATCAATTAAAAAAAAATTACAATTATATTAGGATAAAGAGGGTGGTCAGGAACAATATTGGGCCCCTTGAAAATTGAAAATGGTGATATTGTACATGAAAATAAGGAAATGGCGGACATATTAAATAATTACTTTGCATCAGTATTTACAGTAGAGGAAAAGGATAGCATGGATCACAAGGAAATTAATACTCAATCAGGGATGGGGATTCACCAAAATTAACGCAGGCAAAATAACAATAATGAAGAAAATAATGGCACTGAAGAGTGCCAAATCCCCAGGACCAGAATGTTTCCTTCCCAGTGCTTTAAAGGCAATGGGTGAGAACATTGCAGGTGCCCTAACTATAATCTTCCAACGTTCTCTCGACTCAGGAATTGTTTCTATGGATTGGAAAATTGCACAAGTCACTCCGTTATTTAAGAAACGTGAGAGGGGGAAACCAGGAATTGTAGACTCGTTAGCCCAGCACCTTCTGTCAGGAAACTATTACAGTCTATAATTAAGGATGGGGTGTCTCAACAACTTGAAAATTTTCAGCTGATCAGAGTCAGCATGGATTTTTAAAGGTAGGTCTTGCTTGATGAACTTGATTACATTTTTTGAAGAGGTGACTAAAGGAGTGGACAGGGGAATGTCAATGGATGTTATATTCTAGATTTTGAGAAGGCATTCGATAAAGTCCCTCATAAGAGACTGTTAGCTAAAGTTAAAGCTCATGAATTAAGCACAAATTATTGATCTGGTTAGGAGATTGGCTGAGCGGCAGGGGACAGAAAGTAGAGATAATGGGCAGGTACTCTAATTGGCAGGATGTGACTAGTGGTGACCCACAGGAATCTGTGTTGGGGTCTCCACTATTTACTGAATTTATTAATGACTTAGAGGATGGGATAGAGAGCCACATATCTAAGTTTGCTGATGACACAAAGATAGGTGGCATTGTAAGCACAATGGAAGCAAAAATCACAAAGAGATATTAATAGATTAAGTGAATGGGCAAAATTGTGGCAAATGGATTTTAATGTAGGCAAGTGTGAGGACATCCACTTTGGACCTAAAACAGATAGATCGGAGTACATTCTAAATGGTGAAAAGCTAGAAACAGTGGAGGTTCAAAGAGACTTTGGGGCCCATATACAAATATTAAAATGTCATGGACAGGTACAGAAAATAATCAAAAAGGCTAATGGAATGCTGGCCTTTATATTAGAATACAAGGGGGTAGAAGTTATGCTACAGCTATACAAAGCCCTGGTTAGACCACACCTAGAGTACTGTGCTGAGTTCTGGGCACCACTCCTTAGGAAGGATATATAGGCCTTGGAGGGAGTGCAACGTAGATTTACCAGAATGATACCCGGACTTCAAGGCTTAAATTAGGAAGAACGATTACACAAACTAGGGCTGTATTTCCAAGAATTTAGAAGATTAAGGGGTGATTTGATTTAAGTTTTCAAGATTTTAAGGGGAGATAGAGGGAACTATGTCCGCTGGTTGGGGAGTCTAGGACTAGGGGACTTAGGACTAGGGGACATAGTCTAAAAATTAGAGTCAGACCTTTCAGGAGTAAAGTTAGGAAACACATCTACACACAAAAGATGGTAGAAGTTTGGAACTCTCTTCTGCAAATGACAGTTAAAGCAAAATCAATTGTTAACTTTTTTAATCTGAGATTAATAGATTTCTGTTAAACAAAAGTATTAAGGTATATGGAGTAAAAACATGTTTATGGAGTGAGATCACAGATCAGCCATGATCTCATTGAATGGCAGAATAGGCGGAGTTAAATGGCTTACTCCTGGCTCCTGGGTTCCTTTGTTCCAATGCTCTCAGATGGGTTAGACATCTAAAGGAAGAGGTAAAACACTTGTGGTGCCAAGTCTCTAAAAACCAGAGAAATGTTCAGAGTGAAACTGGGAAGGTTAAGAGAGGTTACATGTAAGTTGCTGAGAAGTAAGCTTGTGGAGGTAGAATTTCTGTGGGGTTTCCCCGATCTGCCATTGTAATTTCAGTGGAAATCATGAAGAAATGGCGTAAATGGCTGTTAATACCATTTCAAAGGCTTGCCACTGAAGTTGCGGCAGGAAATCTGGAGAAACCCCATGGAAATGGCCAGTGATAAAGTCTATCACAACTATTTGTTAATAGCCTGGGCATTGAGTAGAAAGAGTAAATAACTACATAACAAAATAAAGACATAACATACTTGCAAGTTTAGTTAAACCCAGATGAGAAAATGACAACCATAAAAAAATGAAACTATGACTACAGATTCTGCATGCATTCCCAAAGGGGAAACCCGTGCATCCCAGAACTGCCCAACTCCAAAGCAGCCAACCTATTACAAAGTATAGATCTTATGCTCATATCACACAGGAACAGGTTTGATATTGGGAACTTATCAGAATTATGTGAAATAAAGATGTAAACTTAATCTTGCTAATACTGTAATCTTGGCCACTGAATGTAGCTGTTATGGTGATTAAGCAAAATCCACATAATGCTGAGATATTGTGATAGTTAAATTACAGTTGTGATGATGCTAACTCTTAATGTAATCCTTCATGTTTAACCTTGTGATGATAACAATTATTTTACCAAAGATACTGCTAAATAAAGTAGTTATTTAATGTACAACTATCTGACTTCACATTTGATGACTTTGGCAAGCATGAGTTGATTACACTGCTCGGTATTGTATTGTGGTTCTGCTGTAATGGGATTGACTTTGGTAACTGTTGATGTAATTTAGATGGAGTTTTGTGCAATAATCCAAATGTTAGTCAAATTTAGCTATCTTATAAACCATAGGAATGAGTGGTCGATTGTCATTCAACTTTCCCATGTGTACAGGTTAAGAAACCGGGGGGTTAAATACTCTTAACGACTATAGTACAGGTACAATATCAGAAATCTGGAATCCTCGGGACCGAGTCTGTTCTGGTTTTTGGATTTTTCTGGATTTCAGACAAGCAAATCAATAGTCTGAAATCCGGAATCCTCGACCGAAGACGTGCTGAGTTTTGAGCGCGAGGTCCGAAATCCGGCAAAAGTCAAAATTCGGCATGGATTTGGTCGAGGATTCCGGATTTCAGACTTGATTTTCTTGTCTGAAATCCGGAATCCTCAACTAATCCGTGCCGGATTTTGGGTTTTGCCTCAAAAATGTCCAGTTTTCGGACAATAATTCCAGACGACTCCATCAGCTATGTGCAAAATGTGCGGTTTTTGGACAATTCCGGTTTTCGGAGTTCCGGATTCGGGATGTTGCACCTGTATACATATTGGAATTTTGGATACAATATTTCATACGCATTCTATTGCATTCAGCATTCATCTACCTTACAGCTTTGACGGGCTCTCTGGTGACTACAAATGTGTAGAATCATCTGACTTTTCTTCCATGAGAACATGAGTATGTATGTCCTGGAGCACTCTTATTGTTAACTGATCTCTTACCACTTTCCCCCGAATGATTCTCAGTTGGATAATACTGTAAGTACCCACACATTTGTTCAAATGTGTAAGGTAAAACAAGGTCTGCAATTCTCCTCACTTTGGTGAGTGAACACAGAAAGAGTGACAAACACTTCCTGTAAACTGGAATGATCACGACCCACAACTACTTCTGCAAGTGCATGTATATAGATGCTGGATAAGTTTTGCTTGCGGTGTTTTCCACAGTCAAACAACAGACAGATGCTCAGTATCTCAGACTCCACACAGAAATGAGTAATTTATCCAAGGTGTGGAGGGACATCACGAAGTCTTTATCTTCAG
The DNA here is from genome assembly GCF_044704955.1 of Pristiophorus japonicus. NCBI lineage: Eukaryota > Metazoa > Chordata > Chondrichthyes > Pristiophoridae > Pristiophorus > Pristiophorus japonicus. The sequence goes on along the minus strand of NC_091980.1, from coordinate 190,043,553 downwards.
GAAAGAACAAAAGAACATAAAAAATAGGAGCAGGAGTAGGCCATTCAGCCCTTCACGCCTGCTCCACCATTCAATAAGACCAGGGCTGATCTTCTATCTCAATACCACCTTCCCACCCTATCCCGATACCCAATGGAGAAGTAAAGGGGGAAAATTAGAAGAAAAACAAATAGAAACATCAAAAACAAATAAGAATTATATATCCTCCTTGGTGAGGCTGACCATAACCCTGGTTTCCTAACCTGTACACATTGGAAAGTTGGATTACGGTCGACCATTCGTGTCTAAGATTTAGCAGATAGCTAAATTGGCTAACATTTGGACTTTGCCACTTTGAGTTATTTAATCAGCCCAGAATCTAAACCTTTTCAATTCCGATGCACGGTGAGAGATTTCATTATCAGCTCTTTTTGGGGCAAGTCTTCACACTGGCCCACAGTTGCCTAAACCAGAGATAAAGTTAATTCTTCCACCCTGGAACGGACATGCAAGCGTAGGGATATGTCCCAGTGATTGGCCCTTTGAGGCGTGCATGTTGTGACTGACTGGCCTCTGCTGGCATTGGTGCACAGATTGGGAGGGGGGAAAAATGTGCAAAAGTGGCTTTAAGGGGAGTTAATGATTCAGTTGATGAAACAATCAAGATAATTGAGTCATTGTTATCTGAAACAAACATTAATATATATGAATATATTGCTAGTAATGTTTAGTTATAGACTTTCTTCCACAGAAAATTGCAGATTTCTACATTTTACCCATTCAGGTTTGAAAACAATGCTGAAAAGGTGAAGCCATATCTAGGATTCAATTTGTTTCGTATTTTAATTCTTAAACTTCTTGGATTGTCTTTAATATTATTACCATTACTGTCAGGTGTACTCCTCTGCTTACTTGATATTATTCCTTACTCATTACTAAAGCAGCCTTGCAATTTGAGTGGCTGTAAATATACCCATGCTTAGACATCCGTCAGTCAATTTCATCTCAAGGGATAGAAAATCACTTTAAAACTCAAGATCTATGATGTTAATTCAACAGTGATGAGGAAGGTTACCTTTCATCACAATTCACCATTTTAAATGCAACTTTTCAAAAGCTTTCAGGGAGCACGGCCCTCTAACCATTCCTCAGAAAACGCAGGTGTTCCTGAGAGTTTTGGTGTGAGTATTCATCCTTTGATGTGAAGATCATTATTAATTATCATGGTACAAAATAGATTGTTTTTCTGAAATTTTAAAGACATAGAGAAGCTTGATTTTCTGAAACAGGATGACATAGAGAAGGAAAGATTCTGGATTTTTATAATGTCTTCCATGTCCTCAGGATATTCAGGTGGTTCACAGCCAACAGATGAGTTTTTTGAAGTGTACTTATTGTTGTTAGGTGGCAGAAACAGCAGCCAATTTACACACAGCAAGCTTCCAGCAATAGCAAATGAAAGAAATGACAAGATCATTTCGCTTTCACGTGGTTATAGCTGAGGGACAAATTTGGACCAGGACACACGAAGAACTCCATGCTGTTCTTTGAAAGGTGCATTGGAACTTTTTACATCCAATGGAACAGAAAGAAGAGGCCATGGTTTAACGCCCCATTCAAAAGAACACACGCTCTGACAATCCATCAGTCTCTCAGTACTGTACTGAAATTCCACCCTAGACTCAGTGCTCACGTTTCAGAGTGGGTCTTAAACCTGCAACCTGGTGAGTCACAGGCAAGAACTATGCTGATTTTCATAGATCAATAATATATTAAAAACCTTGGGGTCAAAATTGCCCTGTTTAGCAATGTCCATTAGTGCCTCCGGGGAGGGGCGCCAAACAGATTTTGCCCAGGGGGAGGGGGTGTGAAATTGCGTGGGAGATCGCAGAGGCACTGCCATGGTAGTATCCCGGGCCTCCGCACATCCGGCAATGACGTCATTGCCATGCGCTAACCCCTTTCCATTCCGTGACGGACATTGGCCAGCGTCCCACAAGGTTGCCGCGAATGGTGTCAGCACCAGCATCGCAGGTTGTGAACTGAGCAGACATGCACACATGGGGCGGAAGTTAATGGGGAGGTCGAGAGTGCCCTGCGCCACCATTTTGCCGGTATGGCCGACTCACCGGTCGGCCCGACTTCTTCCTCTGTTGCTTGGTCCGGGCCACCATCGTGCAGCCCGGCACTTCATTTTGGGTGCTGGACTGCGGCCTCTGCATCATGCCGCCCTGGTGTCCCAGTGGAGGCCATCAAAGGCCCAGCAGAGTGTGCAGAGGTCCTCCCCTTTAACCAAAGGGTAGGGGTGTTGAAATGCATCAGCGCCATGCAGAGCAGCTGTGTGGTGCTGACCAACACACCCCAGAAACCGCCCCAACAGAGAGTGGAGCCCACGAGATTGCGCTCCACTTCCAGGAACCGCAATTTTGCGATCGGAGTCGGTTACCGCCCCCAATCGGGCGCTGGGGAACTTCGCCCCCACCCACCCCCTTATGTCTGCAACAACTTGCATTTATATAGTGCCTTTAATGTAGTAAAACTTCCCAAGGCACTTTGCAGGAGTATTATAAGAAAAAATTGACACCGATCCACATAAGAAATTAGGGCAGGTGACCAAAAGCTTGGACAAAGAGGTAGGTTTTAAGGAGCGTCTTGAAGGAGAAAAGAGAGGTAGAGAGGCAGAGAGATTTAGGCAGGGAGTTCCAGAGCTTAGGGTCTAGGCAGGTGAAGGCACGGCCACCAATGGTTGAACGATTATAATCAAGGATGCTCAAGAGGGCAGAATTAGAGGAGCGCAGATATCTCAGGCGTTTGTGGGGCTGAAGGAGGTTACAGAGATAGGGAAGAGCGAGTCCATGGATTTTAAAACAAGGATGAGAATTTTGAAATCGAGGCATTGCTTATATAGATTTGTGAGCACAGGGGTGATGGGTGAGTGGGACTTGGTATGAGTTAAGACATGGGCAGCTGAGTTTTGGATCACCTCAAGTTACGTCGGGTAGAATGTGGGAGGCCAGCCAGGAGAGCATTGGAATAGTCAAGTCTAGAGGTAACAAAGGCATGGATGACGGTTTCAGCATCAGATGAGCTGAGGCAAGGGCGGAGATGGGCGATGTTAATGAAGTGGAAATAGGCGGTCTTAGTTATGTCACCGATCTGTGGTCGGAAGCTCATTTTACGGTCAAATATGACACCAAGATTGCGAACAGTCTGATTCAGCCTCAGACAGTTGTTGGGAGAGGGCTGGAATCGGTGGTTATGGAACGAATTTTGTGGCGGGGCTCAAAATGCACATATTTCCCAACCACAAAACCTCACTTCCTGCCAACATTTTCCCAATTATAAATTCCTATATCCAGATTTGTAATGGGAGCTGCCTGTGAAAACTTGTCATGCTCCACTTACACCCTTCCACCAGTGCTGGTACTGGAGTGTCTCCGTTTTATGTCTTCCAGCTCCTTAGCCTGTACTGCACAGATATGCCTCTGCTTGAACCAATTCTACTTCCCAAATTGTCATAAGTTTAGACATTTAACGATGAATAATAAAATAAAATCAAAGTATTATCTATAAATAAGGACAGAATGTATGATCTTAAAATGGCACCTAAATTATATTGCAAACCACAAGTTCAAAATTACCTCTATTTCTTTGCATATCTCTAGGTACAAAGTGAAGGATTTGCTTTGCCTTTTTATAGCCTTATCTACATGAGTTACCATCTTTGACAACCTATGTATCTGCATACCAATCCCCTCTACACTCTCTAAAATTATTCACCTTGGTTCAATTATCTATCCGCTGCCCCCTTAATCCTCTACATCTCTACATCGTCTTGCCTCCTCGTGTACAATGCTACGGGACATTGATCTGTATATTAAAAAAAGAGATCGACACACACTCAGTATTATGTCTGTAATGCATTATGAATGACTCCACGAGGCAATGTGTTGTACTTAAACTGTAGTGACCTTGGTCCTTTATTCGTAACTCCAGAGTGAGGCACAGGCATGTTGGGCTGCCTTTTATACTGGGCCCTGCACACCTATGCAGGTGACCCTCAGGTCTCCCACCACAGTGCCCTCTGGTGGACAGCCTCTGGCACAGGGGCAGGAAACCCCGGTCTCCACCAGTTGCACCCTCTAGTGGTGCTAGCATAGTATATACACTGTGTAAATCTTATTGATAGTGCATCAGGTAACATCTCCATCTTATGCAACTTTACAGTGACTACACAGAGATTTTAACTATAGTCTGCATATATATCACTCTCCCCCAAGTCCTTTGTGCCAATTACCTTTGCACTGTGCTCTGGCTTAGCTCTCCCCAGACTTAAGTGCCAATAGCCCTTGCACCTTGGCTCTCTTCCTGTTAACCCCCAAGTCCTTTTGCCACAACGTTGGGTAGTGGTTACCAGTTTGGATGGTTCGATGATCCAGTGGAGGTTCCAGTGGGTTCTGGGTGTGATCCATGTGTGCGTCCATGGCTACATACATCCCCCTCCACCCCACAGAAAGATCATGCAGCATGCACATTACATTAACATACAGGATCAGGCACAGTGCAAATACAAAGAAAGTAAGTTACAATTTGTATCGTGACACTTTGGTTCAGTGATTTACATTCGTTACGTTTTGCGGTCGTGCGCCAGGATTGGGTAGATTGCATTCATGGTTTGCAGTAGAGTAGCAGTATAGGTAGGCGAGGACGCAGGTTCAAGAGCAACCGGACGGGGTCCTAGTCTTCTGATAGCGGTGCTGCGCCCCCTGCTAACGAGCCAGGACTCAGGGCCTTTGCCGTTGCCTAGTGGTGGGCAGAGCCACAGATGTGTGTGGCCTCCCTGTCCTCCTTTGAGGGCTGCAGAATCTTCTGCCTGCTGTCTAATGGTGTTGGGAACCTGGCTGTTCCAGGTCCTGTTTGGGGAACTCGTTGGTTCTGACCTTTCGCTCCCGGACATGGCCGAGGTAGTGACTGGGTCTGGGGGCTGCACCGTCTCCACCCGGGTGGTGGGCAACGGCGGCCGACTGTGTGTATTGGAGCCGTTTTCGTTTCCAGGTCCGTGGCGAATAGTGTCATCGGGTGCCTGCAGCATGGGATAGACCTGGGGCAGGGTATCGGGATCAGTGCCTTCACCCTCCTGAGGTCGCTCACTTGCTACTTTTGGGGACACTCTATTCCCGACATCTTGCAACAACATTTTGTTCTTTACACTAGGAATAGTACCGACATCTCGCAATATTTTGTTCACAATCTTAATCGGTTCGTTACATTGATTGCCATGCATACAATGTCTCTTTTAAGTTTAGTTGGTTGCAGGTCTACTTTAAGAGAACCCTGCTGGCTTTACCCCAATCAAATCCTTTGTTAGACACCACGTGTTGGTCGCTCAGCATTGCACCTCGTGATATGGCTATGGCCATCTTTTTTTCAGCCACGCTGCACCTCGCTGCAGCAGAGACACCATCTTGCCTCTGTCTTGGAGGTCGACTGCCTTGATCCTTCTCTGCCGAGATTCTACCACAAAAGCTGGAAGAGTGCCTGTGAATTCGATCTTCTCCCTGCCCCCCCCCCCCCCGCCCCCCAGGAGTCCTGCCACTGGAGCCGGGAAGATACTTTTAGGTCGTTCCAATCGGATCATTGCCACGCAGTCGTGATGGACGGTCTGTGCCTCAGGTGCTGTGCTGGTCTGTTCTCTGGTGCCGAGCCCAAGCGCAGGTGAGGTTTTGCTCTGCCTCTGAGCACGGGGGACATCGATTGCTGGAGTGAAGAGGTCTTCCCATTTCCACTGCATCTTCCCAATCCACCTTTTTCCAAGTAGCGTTGGACCATCACCTGCAACAATCCACAGAGGTAACTTGTGCACCACACCATTATGGATTACACTTACATCTGCACTACCAAGGACTGGGATCAGCTCCTTGGTGTAGGTGCGCAATTTTTCCTGGACTGGAACCATTTCGTTCCATAGACTCTCAAAGGCATCCTGGCTCATCACTGACTGACTCACTCCCGTGTCCACTTCCATAAAGACTGGAACGCCATTTATCTCGACTTCCATCTTCACTGGAGGACAATCAGTGGTGTAGGTATACACTCCATACACTTCTTCTTGGGGCTGAACTGCCTCTCTGGCCAAATCATCATGCTCCCCGTTGGATTCAAAGTCATCTACCGACTCCTCTGCTAGGCGGTGAGTTGTATTTCTTTTACACATATGCTGGAAGTGGCCCTTCGTATTACACGCTTTGAATGCATACTCAGAAAACCGACACTGGTGAGCCCTATGGTTTCCTCCACAACGCCAACATGGTGCTACTCGATTAGCACCCCTCGGCGGACTCTGTGTTCTGGAACTCTGAGGTCTATGCTCTCTGCCCTGGGCAGAGCCACGTTCTACAGTCTTGCCTGTGAAAGGCACCATTGTGTGTACAGTACTTGCCGGGGTTGAGTCCACAGGCTGAATAATTTGCTTGGTGCTGCAGGTCGAGGTCATGAATGCCTGACTGATGCTGATGGCCTTCTGCAGGTTGACAGTGGTGTCGGCAGAAAATAGCTTGCGAAGGAGGCCCTCGTGGCCAATTCCCAAAACAAAGATGTCTCCCAATGCTTCGTTGAGGTGCGTGCCAAAAATCACACAATGCCGCAAGTCTCCTGAGGTCGGCAACATATTTTCCAATTTCCTGGCCCTCAGTGAGTGGAGAATCTGTGCCTGGCTGTGAGGATGCTCTATTTTGATTTTAGTTGGTCACGAATGAGTTCAGTCAGCTCATCATATGTCTTATCCTTGGCCTTCGTGGATGCCAGCAAGTCCCTGACGAAGCGATAGACCTCGGGCCCACAACTGGTCAGCAGTATAACCTTGCGCTTCTCTGCCAATGTGTCCGTCTCCCCTGCCAGGTCGTTTGCCACGAAATATTGCTCGAGCCTTTCTGTGAAGGCATCCCAATCATTACCCTCTGCGAAGTCTTTGTGTGCCAAAGATAGCCATAATCACATGAAATTCCGTATTCTCATTGCCAGTTGTTATGTCTGTAATGCAATTATGAATGACTCAAGGAGGCAATGTGTTGTACACAAACTATAGTGACCTTGGCCCTTTATTCGTATCTCCAAAGTGAGGCACAAGCATGGTGGGCAGCCTTTTATACTGGGCCCTGCACACCTATGCAGATGACCCTCAGGTCTCCCACTGCAGTGCCCTCTGGTGGACAGCCTCTGCCACAGGGGCAGGAAACACCAGTCTCCACCAGTTGCACCCTCTAGTGGTGCCAGCATAGTATATACACAGTGTAAACCTTATTGATAGTACATCAGGTAACAAGTCTCCATCTTATGCAACTATACAATGACGACACAGAGAGTATAATGGCGGAGTGGACATGATGAGCATCTGCTCCGCAAAAGCGACCATTTTCAGCTGGCCGGAGGGGAGTAATGGGCCACGGGGTAGCCGGGGAGGCTTCATAAACAACTGGTGCCTGCCGGAAGTCTGGAATAATAACCTGAATATCAGCGACTGCAGCTTCGAGGCTTTCTCCCGGTCACATGCCCAGGATAATGGCAGCCATCTTTGTACAGGAAGCGGCAGTCGGAGGGGACCATAAAAGAGTGCAACCGTCGGGGAGCAGCCACAGGAGCAGCCAGCGGGCATTCGAGGACCTAGTTGGTGCAGGGACAGGGGCAGAAGGTAAACAAAGAAGTAAAAAGAAATCAAAGTGTGACGTCACAGCCAAGTGGGCAAGTGATTGGCTGGTGGATTGGTGAATAGTTGATCTTTTTCTTCTTTTCTTATTAGTCAGAAACCTTTGGCATTGTTGCCAAATTAAATTAATCTCGGGGTTAAGTCATGGTAGGAAAGCCCAGATCCATGTCATGTTCCTCCTGTGCTGTGTGGGAAATCAGGGACACTACCAGTGTCCCTGACTACTATGTGTGCAGGAAGTGTGTCCAGCTGCAGCTCCTGACAGACCAAATTGCGGCACTGGAGCTGCACATGGGCTCACTCTGGAGCATCCGCGATGCTGAGGATGTCATGAATAGCACGTTTAGTGAGTTGGTCACACCGCAGCTAAAGGTTACTCAGGCAGGTAGGGAATGGCTGACCATCAGGCAGAGCAGTGGAAGGAAGGTACTGCAGGGGTCCCCTGTGGTCATCTCCTTCCAAAACAGATACACCATTTTGGGTACTGTTGGGGGAGATGACTCATCAGGGGAAGGCAGCAGCAGCCAAGTTCATGGCACCATGGGTGGCACTGCTGCACAGGAGGGCAGGAAAAAGAGTGGGAGAGCTTTAGTGATAGGGGATTCTATTGTAAGGGGAACAAATAGGCAATTCTGCGGCTGCAAACGAGACTCTAGGATGGCATGTTGCCTCCCTGGTGCAAGGGTCAAGGATGTCTCAGAGCGGTTGCAGCGCATTCTGGAGGGGGAACAGCCAGTTGTCGTGGTGCATATAGGTACCAACGATATAGGTAAAAAACAGGATGAGGTCTTACAAACTGAATTTAGGGAGCTAGGAGTTAAATTAAAAAGTAGGACCTCAAAGGTAGTAATCTCAGGATTGCTATCAGTGCCACATGCTAGTCAGAGTAGGAATCGCAGGATAGTTCAGATAAATACGTGACTTGAGGAATGGTGCAAGGAGGAGGGATTCAAATTCCTGGGACATTGGAACCGGTTCTGGGGGAGGTGGGACCAGTACAAACCGGACGGTCTGCACCTAGGCAGGACCGAAACCAATGTCCTAGGGGGAGTGTTTGCTAGTGCTGTTGGGGAGGAGTTAAACTAATGACAGGGGGATAGGAACCTATGCAGGGAGGCAGAGGGAAGTAAAAATGGGGCAGAAGCAAAAGGTAGGAAGGAGAAAAGCAAGAGTGGAGGGCAGAGAAATCAAGGGCAAAAATCAAAAAAGGCCTCATTACAACATAATTCTAAAAGGACAAAGAGTGTTAAAAAAACAAGCCTGAAGGCTCTGAGCCTCAATGCGAGGAGCATTTGTAATAAGGTGGAAGAATTAACTGCGCAGATAGCTGTTAACGGGTATGAGGTCATTGGGATTACGGAAACATGGCTCCAGGGTAATCAAGGCTAGGAACTCAACATCCAGGGGTATTTAATATTCAGGAAGGATAGACAGGAAGGAAAAGGAGATGGGGTAGCGTTAATAGTTAAAGAGGAGGTTAACACAATAGTAAGGCAGGACATTAGCGTGGATGATGTGGAATCTATATGGGTAGAGCTGCGAAACACCAAAGGGCAGAAAATATTAGTTGGAAGTTGTGTACAGACCACCAAACAGTAGTAGGTTGGGGATGGCATCAAACAGGAAATTAGGGACGCATGCAATAAGGGTACGGCAGTTATCATGGGTGACTTTAATCTACATATTGATTGGGCTAACCAAACTGGTAGCAATACTGTGGAAGAGGATTTCCTGGAATGTATAAGGGATGGTTTTCTAGACCAATATGTCGAGGAACCAACTAGAGAGCAGACCATCCTAGACTGTGTCTTGTGTAACGAGAGAGGATTAATTAGCAATCTGGCTGTGCGTGGCCCCTTGGGGAAGAGTGACCACAATATGGTAGAATTCTTCATTAAGATGGAGAGCGATACAGTTAATTTAGAGACTAGGGTCCTGAACTTAAAGAAAGGAAACTTCAATGGGATGAGGCGTGATTTGGTTAGGATAGACTGGTGAATGATACTTAAAGGGTTGACAATGGCAGATATTTAAAGATCACATGGATGAATTACAACTATTGTACATCCATGTCTGGCATAAAAATAAAACAGGAAAGGTGGCTCAACCGTGGCTAACAAGGGAAATTAGGGATAGTGTTAAATCCAAGGAAGAGGCATATAAATTGGCCAGAAAAAGCAGCAAACCTGAGGACTGGGAGAAATTTAGAATTCAGCAGAGGAGGACAAAGGGTTTAATTAGGAGGGGGAAAATACAGTATGAGAGTAAGCTTGCTGGGAACATAAAAACTGACTGCAAAAGCTTCTATAGATATGAGAAGAGAAAAAGATTAGTGAAGACTAATGTAGGTCCCTTGCAGTCAGAATCAAGTGAATTCGTAATGGGGAACAAGTAAATGGCAGGCCAATTGAATAAATATTTTGGTTCTGTCTTCACTAAGGAAGACACGAATAACCTCCAAAAAATACCAGGGGACAGAGGGTCTAGTGAGAAGGAAGAACTGAGGGAAATCCTCATTAGTAGGAAATGGTGTTAGGGAAACTGATGGGACTGAAGGCCGATAAATCCCCAGGGTCTGATAGTCTGCATCCCAGAGTACTTAAGGAAGTAGCCCTAGAAATAGTAAATGCATTGGTGGTCATTTTCCAAAATTCTATAGATTGGAGGGTAGCTAATGTAACCCCACTTTTAAAAAAAGGAGAGAGAGAAAACTGGGAATTATAGACCGGTTAGCCTGACATCGGTGGTGGGGAAAATGCTGGAATCAATTATTAAAGATGTAGTAGCAGCGCAATTGGAAAGCAGTGACAGGATCGGTCCAAGTCAGCATAGATTTATGAAAGGGAAATCATGCTTGACAAATCTTCTAGAGATTTTTGAGGATGTAACTAGTAGAGTGGATAAGGGAGAACCAGTGGATGTGATTTATTTGGACTTTCAAAAGGCCTTTGACAAGGTCCCACACAAGAGATTAGTGTACAAAATTAAGGCACATGGTATTGGGGGTAATGTATTGACGTGGCTAGAGAACTGGTTGACAGACAGGAAGCAAAGAGTGAGAATAAACGGGTCCTTTTCAGAATGGCAGGCAGTGACTCGTGGGGTGCCATAAGGTTCAGGGCTGGGACCCCAGCTATTTACAATATACATTAATGCTTTAGATGAAGGAATTGAAAGTAATATCTCCAAGTTTGCAGATGACACTAAGCTGGGTGGCAGTGTGAGCTGTGAGGAGGATGCCAAGAGGCTGCAGGGTGACTTGGTCAGGTTAGATGAATGGGCAAATGCATGGCAGATGCAGTATAATGTGGATAAATGTGAGGTTATCTACTTTGGTGGCAAAAACAGGAAGGCAGATTATTATCTGAATGGTGACAGATTAGGAAAAGGGGAGGTGCAATGAGACCTGGGTGTCATGGTACATCAGTCACTGAAGGTAGGCATGTAGGTACAACAGGCAGTAAAGAAAGCAAATGGCATGCTGGCCTTCATAGTGAGAGGATTTGAGTATAGGTGCAGTGAGGTCTTTCTGCAGTTGTACAGGGCCTTGGTGAGACCACACCTGGGATATTGTGTGCAGTTTTGGTCTCCTCACCTGATGAAGGACGTGCTTGCTATTGAGGGAGTGCAGTGAAGGTTCATCAGACTGATTCCCGGGATGGCAGGACTGACATATGAAGACTGAATCGGCTAGGCTTGTACTCACTGGAATTTAGAAGAATGAGAGGGGAATCCCCTAGAAACATATAAAATTATGACAGGACTGGACAGGTTAGATGCAGGAAGAATGTTCCCAATGTTGAAGTCCAGAACCAGGGGTCACAGTCTAAGGATAAGGGTGAGCCATATAGGACCGAAATGAGGAGAAACATTTTCACCCAGAAAGTGGTGAACCTGTGGAATTCTCTATCGCAGAAAGTTGTTGAGTCCAGTTCGTTGGATATATTCAAGAGGGAATTAGATGTGGCCCTTACGGCTAAAGGGATCAAGGGGTATGGAGAGAAGGCAGGAGTGGGGTACTGAAGTTGCATGATCAGCCATGATCATATTGAATGGTGGTGTAGGCTCGAAGGGCCGAATGGCCTACTCCTGCACCTATTTTCTATGTTTCTATCACTATAGTCTGCATATATAACACTCAAGAATGAAAAACTCAGGGAAGTTGCACAGCTTTGCTTCTCTGATGTTTTCCCTGACCCTAAGCAGCAGTCAACCTCGTTCCGTCCATTCTATCCTCATGACTTATGTTGAGGTAATTCTCCAGACAGGCTATCCTGGGAATAACGTATTCTCACTATTGTGCAATGCAATATTGTTCTAACTAATGGATCATCACTGATGGAAAAGCTTGCAAAACAAGTAGGCTGTATCAATATTCATTGCTTGGCTTAAATTTGCTTTAATTATGTTTATCCCTCAACAATGTATGTGTGCATGTGCGTGTCTGTGTGCAGCTCAATGTTGTTGTTAAACTGCATGGCCGTGCAGCAGTCTGGAGGTCCCGCGCAGGCCCGCACCAGCTTTTCCATACAAGATACAAGCAGGTGCGTAAATTTGAATGGGCCGCGCTGCCCAGTAAAAGAAATTATAGGGAACATGGGTGTGTGCGTGTGTCTGTTTGTCTACATGTAGACACTTTTCAGATTCTCTTACATCCAGTTCTGACAAAAGATCGTCAACCTGAAAAGTTAACTCTATTTCACTATCCACAGATGCTGCCTGAGCTGCTGAGTATTTCCAGCATTTTCTGATTTATTTCAGATTTCCAGCATCCGCAGTATTTTGCTTTTGTCAGGTTCTCTGGATTACATTAGATGACTTTGGCACTTTGTTGACTCTGTGCAGTGCATACTGCAAAACTCAAGTGAACCATGCATCAGCTGGTTGGATTTTACAAGATGTAGTGCTTCAACTCCCACTGGACAAAGCAAGTAAATCCATGCCTGGCACATTGTACTGACACCTTAGTGAAGCCTCCAGAGCACGATGACTAACTGAAGGAGTATATACATTGTGAAGGGAGTCTTGCTCAGGTTGAAATGATTAATTAGCCAACCTGCTTCCCACTGAGCAATAAGTCTTTGTCATTTAGCAAAGTATGAAGTGTGGAGAAAATACAGAAAAGGTTCAAAATTTGTCAGTTTTAGAATTAAACTGCTCTCTCAACAGTTCATGGAATCATAAAACTTTATAGCACAGTAACAGGTCATTCAGTCCATCAAGTCCATGCTTGTGTTTCCCTCCACTAGCACCATGAGGCGTGAATTGGCTGAGATGGATTGGCGAATGATACTTAAGGGGTTGACTGTGGATGGGCAATGGCAGACATTTAGAGACTGCATGGATGAACTACAACAATTGTACATTCCTGTCTGGCATAGAAATAAAAAAGGGAAGGTGGCTCAACCGTGGCTATCAAGGGAAATCAGGGATAGTATTAAAGCCAAGGAAGTGGCATACAAATTGGCCAGAAATAGCAGCGAACCTGGGGACTGGGAGAAATTTAGAACTCAGCAGAGGAGGACAAAGGGTTTGATTAGGGCAGGGAAAATGGAGTATGAGAAGAAGCTTGCAGGGAACATTAAGACGGATTGCAAAAGTTTCTATAGATATGTAAAGAGAAAAAGGTTAGTAAAGACAAACGTAGGTCCCCTGCAGTCAGAATCAGGGGAAGTCATAACGGGGAACAAAGAAATGGCGGACCAATTGAACAAGTACTTTGGTTCGGTATTCACGAAGGAGGACACGAACAACCTTCCGGTTATAAAAGGGGTCGGGGGGTCTAGTAAGGAGGAGGAACTGAGGGAAATCCTTATTAGCCGGGAAATTGTGTTGGGGAAATTGATGGGATTGAAGGCCGATAAATCCCCAGGGCCTGATGGACTGCATCCCAGAGTACTTAAGGAGGTGGCCTTGGAAATAGTGGATGCGTTGACAGTCATTTTCCAACATTCCATTGACTCTGGATCAGTTCCTATGGAGTGGAGGGTAGCCAATGTAACCCCACTTTTTAAAAAAGGAGGGAGAGAGAAAACAGGGAATTATAGACCGGTCAGCCTGACATCGGTAGTGGGTAAAATGATGGAATCAATTATTAAGGATGTCATAGCAGTGCATTTGGAAAGAGGTGACATGATAGGTCCAAGTCAGCATGGATTTGTGAAAGGGAAATCATGCTTGACAAATCTTCTGGAATTTTTTGAGGATGTTTTCAGTAGAGTGGATAAGGGAGAACCAGTTGATGTGGTATATTTGGACTTTCAGAAGGCGTTCGACAAGGTCCCACACAAGAGATTAATGTGCAAAGTTAGAGCACATGGGATTGGGGGTAGTGTACTGACATGGATTGAGAACTGGTTGTCAGACAGGAAGCAAAGAGTAGGAGTAAATGGGTACTTTTCAGAATGGCAGGCAGTGACTAGTGGGGTACCGCAAGGTTCTGTGCTGGGGCCCCAGCTGTTTACACTGTACATTAATGATTTAGATGAGGGGATTAAATGTAGTATCTCCAAATTTGCGGATGACACTAAGTTGGGTGGCAGTGTGAGCTGCAAGGAGGATGCTGTGAGGCTGCAGAGCGACTTGGATAGGTTAGGTGAGTGGGCAAATGCATGGCAGATGAAGTATAATGTGGATAAATGTGAGGTTATCCACTTTGGTGGTAAAAACAGAGAGACAGACTATTATCTGAATGGTGACAGATTAGGAAAAGGGAAGGTGCAAAGAGACCTGGGTGTCATGGTACATCAGTCATTGAAGGTTGGCATGCAGGTGCAGCAGGCAGTTAAGAAAGCAAATGGCATGTTGGCCTTCATAGCAAGGGGATTTGAGTACAGGGGCAGGGAGGTGTTACTACAGTTGTACAGGGCATTGGTGAGGCCACACCTGGAGTATTGTGTACAGTTTTGGTCTCCTAACCTGAGGAAGGACATTCTTGCTATTGAGGGAGTGCAGCGAAGGTTCACCAGACTGATTCCCGGGATGGCAGGACTGACCTATCAAGAAAGACTGGATCAACTGGGCTTGTATTCACTGGAGTTCAGAAGAATGAGAGGGGACCTCATAGAAACATATAAAATTCTGACGGGGTTAGACAGATTAGATGCAGGAAGAATGTTCCCAATGTTGGGGAAGTCCAGAACCAGGGGTCACAGTCTAAGGATAAGGGGTAAGCCATTTAGGACCGAGATGCGGAGGAACTTCTTCACCCAGAGAGTGGTGAACCTGTGGAATTCTCTACCACAGAAAGTTGTTGAGGCCAATTCACTAAATATATTCAAAAAGGAGTTAGATGAGGTCCTTACTGCTAGGGGGATCAAGGGGTATGGCGAGAAAGCAGGAATGGGGTACTGAAGTTGAATGTTCAGCCATGAACTCATTGAATGGCGGTGCAGGCTAGAAGGGCCGAATGGCCTACTCCTGCACCTATTTTCTATGTTTCTATGTTTCTATCTAATCTAAATCCACTCTCCTGCTCTTTCCCCAAATAATTTAACGTTTCTCTTTTTCAAACAACTCTCTAATTATAATCACGCTCTGCACCCTCCCCATTCATTAATTTTGTGATTATTTTAAATTTGTACCCTCTTGTTACCATAACAACCAATATAAACAACCTACCATTAAGTTACCAGATCATAATCCTCGATAATCTTGAAGCCCTCAATAAGGTCACCCTTTAACACCCTCCGCTCTAATGAAAAAGCCCTAACATCTCAAGTTTCTCTGTAGCATCTCATCTTAGCTAACATTGCAGTGAATCACCGCTGTACCTTTCCTGTTGCTGTTATCTCGCTCCTCTAATCGGGTGATGAACACAGTGCACAGTACTCCAACTGTGGCCAGTCTGAGACACTGTTCAAGTTCAACATTACCTCCTTGATTTTTTATTCTATTATCTTATCCTTTTTATGGCCTTATCTATACGAATTGTCATCTTTGATAACCCATGTATCTGCATACCTCGCTCCTCTTCTCCCTTTACAAATCTTACCATTGACCTTACCTTGAATATATATTTATTTTCTGATTTCAAAAGCATTATTTCATATTCTTTGAACTGAATCTGCCCATCCAGCGAATCAATCTATGCCCTTCGGTAGTCCCTCGTCTTTTGCCATAATCCAAATTTGGTGCCATCCTCAAATTTCAATATTGTCCCCTCAATTCCGAAATTCAGATTATTTATGTCTGGTAAATAACAGCAGCCCCGATATATATCCATGAATTACCAATAGCAACATCTTTTGAGTCTACGAAACTTCCCTTCCCCCACACCCTTTGCTTTCTGACCTCCAACCACATCACTATCCATGTGGCCCTAACCCATATGTCATTATATTTAACAAGTCACTTATGGGGTACCTTATTTAATGCTGTTTGAAAATCCAAATGAACCACGTCCACTACATTTTTTTTTCTATGTTCACTTTTATTTCTTCGAAGAATTCCATTGGGTTGGTAGTTGGTAAATGCACTGACTGGTGTGGCTCAAAGCAATACAGACCAGGAGACTCCTAGATCCTATTTGTTGGCACGTGTTGAGATAGCTGACTTCTACCAGGGCCGCGATGCGGCACAACAGCGACAACCCTGGATTAATGTCGGTTACTGCTTCTGATGACTAAGCATTGACCAGCATTGGAAACTGCTTGTACATGGACATCAGCTGCGGATAGGACTGGGCTAGTGTGATAGAGCTCCGCCTAGTGGACTACTGTAGTAATGCAACTACTGATGTATAACAACAAAAGGGTCATGTGCCAAAGTCACATGATGACAAGATTTCTGTTAAGAGGCATCTTGTTTAGTGTGCTTCTTAGTAATGTCATAAGAATATCATATTGACCATGAGGATAGGATAATCAGATTCTCCAGCTGAAATTTTTGGTGGTAGATAATCCAGCCAACTGACAGGGAGACTTTGAGAGGTTCTTTGTTTTGCAGAACAGCTAAAAATCCAAGGTAAATTTCGAGCACACTTGACTGAACTGTCAACACAGCCAGAGTCCAGATGGCCATGCCTATGCTAATAATAGGGCACTTTGGTGAAATTCATCATGATTGAGAGACTTTTGGAACATATAGAGAGCGGCTGGAAATGTTTTTCACCGCAAGTAATATCGGCGAAGCCCTCAATGATGAAAACCGTAACGGGGTGGTTTTAGAACAGAAGTGGGCTATTTTCTTAATGGAAGCAGGCCCCGAGGTTAACGAAACCCTGAAAAATGTGCTTGTTCCTGTCAAGCCAAAGGACACACCACTGACAGAGATTCCAGCACTACAGTCCTGAGCCCCTGGAAATTGTTGAAAGTTATTGTTTTGGAATATGAGATCATTTGAATGACGAGAGTACAGTGTAGCTTTAAAAAAGTTATCCATTCACTCTCATTTTGGAAACATTCAGGACTAAGCATTGCATGACCGCTTTGTTTGTGGGATGAAAAAGGAAGCAATCACAAGAAAATTGTTGACAACCCCAAACTTGACTTTTGATTTAGCTTGTTAGACAGCAATGTCAATGGATATGGCCGATCAATACTCCCAAGATTGTCACGCCATTTCCAGTCATCAGACAACCAAGATGAATCACCTGCTGGTTAAAAGTAAAAGGCAGTTGGGTCCCAAGGCCTCAGCAACTGACCAAGGTAACAGTGCGTTAAAGTCATGCTATCGGTGTCTGGGACAACACATTGCTCAAAGCTGTTCATCTGTGAAGGCAGATTGTTTCCACTGCAAGAAAACTGGGCATCTTGTGAAGGCATGCCGAATAAAGAGTAAACCAACTTTCAATGCTACAAGTAGAAATTGCCAGATACTACATAGTATTGAAGAGAAGCAACAGGATGAGGATATTTTGGAGATACATGTCATCAGGAGCACAAAGGTATCTCATTGCGATTCGCAAAATATCTTCATCCAAGTAGACGTTGCAGGAACCAGGATATCCATGGAAATCGACACTGCTGCATCTATGAGCATAGCACCAGAATCGCTATATCTCGACAAATGACGTGATTTTCAACTGGAGAAATCAAAGATAGAGCTGCAAGGCTACCTAGGAGAGCAAATTCCTGTTGTAGGACGTATCACCATACCGGTGAAATACAAGGATCATCTTTCAGAACTTGCCTGTCATAGTAGTGGCAGGAGACAAGTCTGCCTTGATAGGTAGAAATTGGTTGGGATCACTGAAGCTGGATTGGGATGAGATTTTTCGTGTGGAAATGAAATTGCATCGAAAGGTGATGTCATCAAGAAGTATCCGAAGGTGTTCCCCGAAACAGGCAGTGCGATCCAAGACTTCAAGGCGAGTGTCAGAGTACAGAAGGACGCAAGACCAGTTTACTGCAAGTCATACCATATGCACTCAATGAGACAGTTGAGCAAGAACTCAAAGGACTAGAGGCTCAGAACATTATCTCTAAGGTAGATCTAAGTAATTGGGCTACACCCATTGTTGTTGTACCTAAGTCAGGTGGTAATGCTGTTGCAATGTCCAGGTAGCCATCCTCATCATCAAGTTACACCCAATAGGGAAGAAGTGTTCTATTTTTCATATATTCATGAACTGCCAGTCAAAACTGAAAAGATTGGTAAAGCATCCAAATGTGACCCAGCTATGTCAAAGGTGTATGATTACATAGGAAATGGCTGGCCAAACCAGGAATCCGAGAAAGATATTCATCCATATTTCGTTCATAGGAATGAAATGTCAGTGGATAAAGATTGTATCATGTGGGGTGCAAGAGTGGTTATCCCAAATAAGTTCATGTCCAAATTGTCAGGAGAGCTTCATGACCAGCACCTGGGAATGTGCTTGACCAAGAGCTTTGCAACCAGTTACTTATGGTGGCCAGGTTTAGATAAAGATATAGAGTATAGCGTCAGTCAGTGTACAACATGTCAATCGGTAAGCAAGAAACCACTATCAGTACCATTACAACCATGGAAATGGCCTCCCAGGCTGTGGCAAAGGTTACATGTAGATTTTGCTGAGCTAGAAGGGCAACAATTGTTGGTAGAGGTGTTTCCGATATGGAAAATAACAAGTAAAACAATAGACAATTTACGAAGATTATTTCCTTCATATGGCCTCTCAGAAGAAATTGTGTCTGATAATGGGCCACAATTTTGTTCAGAATAATTTGCACAGTTCATGAGCAGAAATGGTGTGAAGCACTTCAAAGTTCCACCATACCACCCTGCTTCAAATGATGCAGCAGGGCACATAGTACAAATTGTAAAACGTGCCCTCATCAAGCAAATGTTGGATCCAAATCCAAAGAAACGACAGTTGTCGGACCACAAACCAGCAAATTTTCTAATTATTTATCATAATACTTCTCATACAATGATTGGTAGAACACTTAAAGGTAAATGATACTTAAAGGGTTGATGATGGATAGGCAATGGCAGACATTTAAAGATCACATGGATGAACTTGAACAATTGTATATCCCTGGCGTAAAAATAAAACGGGGAAGATGGCTCAACCGTGGCTTACAAGGGAAATTAGGGATAGTGTTAAATCCAAGGAAGAGGCATATAAATTGGCCAATAAAAGCAGCAAACCTGAAGACTGGTAGAAATTTAGAATTCAGCAGAGGAGGACAAAGGGTTTAATTAGGAGGGGGAAAATAGAGTATGAGAATAAGCTTGCAGGGAACATAAAAACCGACTGCAAAAGCTTCTACAGTTACGTGAAGAGAAAAAGAATAGTGAAGACAAATGTGGGTCCCTTACATTCAGAATCAGGTGAATTTATAATGGGGAACAAAGAAACGACAGACCAATTGAACAAATACTTTGGTTCTGTCTTCACAAAGGAAGACACAAATAACCTTCCGAAAATATTAGGGAACCGAGTGTTGTGTATGGAGAAAGAGGCAGACTGAACACTGTGAGCTCAAAGTAAAGGTTGACCGTAGTCTTTTATTGCAGGTCTCCAGAGTGCATCTCCAACCTGTGAAGCCTCCTTAAATACTTGTGCTCGCAAGGGATTATGGGATCTTTTGGGACTCCAGGGGATGAGTCCTCTGGTGGCTCTACAGAGTAAATACAAGTCCACATATATAACAACTCACCACCCCCCAAAGTCAATAGTGTAACTATTTACAATGTGAGTCGATCTGGTGGCCTTCTTGTCCTGGTTGATCGTCTTGGTGTGAAAGCTGGTGTTGTTGAATCATTTGTTGGGCCCTCGCTGGGCTGCCTGGTGTGTTGGGGCCTGTGGGGCTGCTGTGGATGATGGGGGATCAAAAGAGGTCGGGTCCAAGGTGGGTTGCTCAGGATAGTCAGTGAATCTGAGTTTGATTTGGTCCAAGTGTTTCCGGTGAATGAGTCCATTTGAAAGTTTGACCCGAAACTGCTCCCCTCTTTGGCCACGACAGTGCCGGGAAGCCACTTGGGAACTTGTCCATAATTTAATACAAATACAGGATAATTGATTTCAATCTCGCGTGACACATTTGCGCTATCATGGTATGCACTTTGTTGAAGCCGCCTGCTCTCTACCTGTTCATGTAGATCAGGGTGAACTAACGAGAGCCTTGTCTTGAGTGCTCTTTTCATGAGCAGTTCAGCAGGTAGGATCCCAGTGAGTGAGTGGGATCTCGTGCGGTAGCTAAACAGGACTCGGGATAGCTGAGTCTGTAGTGAACCTTCAGTTACCCTCTTCAAGCCTTTCTTGATGGTTTGCACTGCTCTCTCTGCCTGACCATTGTACGCTGGTTTAAACGGGGCAGATGTGATATGTTTGATCCAGTTACGGATCATGAATTCTTTGAACTCAGCACTGGTTAAACATGGCCCGTTGTCGCTCATCAGGACATCGGATAAGCCGTGTGTGGCAAACATGGCCCGCAGGCTTTCAGTAGTGGCAGCGGACGTGCTAGCCAACATTATCTCACATTCAATCCACTTGGATTACGCGTCCACAACCACAAGGGACATTTTACTCAAGAACGGGCCTGCATAGTCGACGTGTACCCTAGACCATGGTTTGGAGGGCCAAGGCCATAAACTTAGTGGTGCCTCCCTGGGTACATTGCTTAACTGCGAGCATGCATTACATCTGTGAATGCAGGACTCTAAGTCTGCATCGATACCTGGCCATCACACGTGGGATCTGGCTATCGCTTTCAGCATTACGATGCCTGGGTGGGTACTGTGGAGGTCATTGATGAAGGTGTTTCTGCCTTTCTTGGGGACCACTTCTCGATTGCCCCACAGAAGGCAGTCTGCCTGTATAGACATTTCATCTTTGCGTCGCTGGAACAGCTTTATCTCTTCCTGCATTTCCACTGGGACACTGGGCCAGCTCCCGTAAAGTACACAGCTTTTGACTAGAGATAATGGGCCCAAGTTTCGGCCTCAGTTGCTCCTGATTTTTTGGAGCAACTGGTGTAGAACGGAGTATCTTAGAAATTCAAATACTCGGCATTTAGTTTGCTCCAGTTCTAGTCAGTTAGAACAGTTTCACTTTGGAACAGAATTTTTTTTTCAAAAGGGGGCGTGTCCGGTCACTTACGCCTGTTTTCAAAGTTTCGGCAGTGAAAACTTACTCCAAACTAACTTAGAATGGAGTAAGTGAAGATTTTTGTACGCTCGAAAAATCCTTGTCTACACTTTAGAAAATCAGGCATAGTTATAAATCATGCGTAGGGAATGGGGGGGGGGGGTTTAACGGGAAGTTTACAAACATTAAACACTTCAGTTTTACAAATAAAGAGCCATCATCAATAATAAATGATAAAAACATCAATAAATCAACCAATAAATCAACAAAAAAAATTAATAAGCAATAATTTTTTTTTAAATCAATAAATAAAACATTTTCTACTTACCGACTGCAGCACCGGGAGCCCTCCAACAGCGTGCTGGGATGCCCCCCAGTGTGTCTCTGTCAGTGTCTCTATCTCTCTGTCTGTCTGTGTGTGTCTCTCACTCTCTGTCTGTCAGTGTCTGTGTTTCTGACAGCGAGGGGAGGGGGAGGAGGGGGGTAGAGGGAGAGAGGGGGGAGCAGGGAGGGATGGGGGAGAAGGGAGAGGGAGGGGGAGGAGAAGGGGAAGAGGGATAGGAGGAGAAGGGGAAGGGGGGAAGGAGGAGAAGGGGAAGGGGGGAAGGAGGAGAAGGGGAAGGGGGGAAGGAGGAGAAGGGGAAGGGGGGAAGGAGGAGAAGGGGAAGGGAGGAGGCGGGGAAGGGGAAGGGGGGGAGGAGGAGAAGGGGAAGGGGAGGGGAGGAGAAGGGGAGGAGGGAGGAGAAGGGGAAAGAGAGGGGGGTAGAAGGGGAAGGAGAGGGGGGGGGTAGAAGGGGAAGGAGGGGGGTGAGAAGGGGAAGGAGAGTGGGGGGGAAGGAGAAGGGGGGGAAAGGAGAAGGGGGGGAAGAAGAAGTGGGGGGGGAAAGGAGAAGGGAGGGGGGAAGGGGGAGGGAGGCTGAACGGGCTGGGCCGGGCCCAAGCCTTCGGGCAGGGCCCGTCTCCAGCACCAGATTTACAGGTAGGTGGCGTTGGGTCGGGTCGGGTCCGGGGTCGGGAGCGCGGGTCGGGTCGGGTCCGGGTGGGGGGGGCGGTCGGGAGCACAGGTCGGGTCCGGGTGGGGGGGCGGTCGGGAGCACGGGTCGGGTCGGGGGGGCGCGGGGGAGGAGGGAGATCGGGTTGGTTCGGAGAGGGAGGGAGCGTGGGTCGGGTTGGGTCGGTTCAGTTCGGGGGGGGGGGCAGAGGGAGGTCGGGTCGGGTCGGTGCATATTGGGGGCGGGGTGAGGGAGGTCAGGTTGGGTTGGGTCGGGTCCGGGGGGGGCTGGGGGGGTCGGGAGCGCGGGTCGGGTCGGCGGGGGTGGTGGGAGGGAGGTCGGTTCGGGTCGGCGGGGGTGGTGGGAGGGAGGTCGGTTCGGGTCGGTGGGGGGGGGTGGGAGGGAGTGAGGGAGAGGGAGGTCAGGTTGGGGCGGGGGTGGTGGGGGGGGGGGGAGCGGGAGTCGAGTTGGGTCGGGAGGAAGCAGGAGCTGGGCGTGGGAGGCAGCCTTATGCACGCAGCCCCAGTGAGGTCATTCAGCCAGGGCTAGGGACTGCATGCTTCTGGCCCCTCCCACACAGTTTTGGGCGCCTGGAGCTACATGTGCAGAGGTCCCAGCACTGTTTTCAGCGCAGGGACCTATACGCCCCCTACAGCTCGTGCTGCGCCGCGCCCGACTCCAGCAGGGAGCCGGAGAATCTGTAAGTTTTTTTTTAGGCGCACTTTGTGGCGCGAAAAACGGACGTCCAGGTTGGGGCTGCACCGTTCTAGGCGCGGCCCGAAACTTGGGCCCAATAAGGGGTCCTGGGTTTTGATCTGCCGGGCAGTGCCGGGTGATTGCTCACTCTCAAATGCTTCCATAACCATGGCTAGATCTGCGGGCTGCGCCATTTCCAACCCCGTGGTGGGCAATGGCAGCCTACTGACAGCATCGGCGCAGTTTTCTGTGCCTGGCCTGTGGCGGATTGCGTAGTTGTATGCGGACAACGTGAGTGCCCATCTCTGGATGCGGGCCGATGCGTTGGTATTTATCCCTTTATTCTCGGAGAAAAGGGATATAAGTGGCTTATGGTCAGTTTCCAATTCGAATTTTAGCCCAAACATGTATTGATGCATTTTCTTTACCCCATAGACACACGATAACGCTTCTTTTTCAATCATGCTGTAGGCTCTCTCAGCCTTAGACAGACTCCTGGATGCATAAGCAACCGGTCGCAGTTTCCTGAAATCATTAGCTTGTTGCAATACACACCAGACGCCATATGACGACGCATCACAAGCTAGTACCAAACGCTTACATGGATCATACAACACAAGCAATTTGTTTGAGCATAACAATTTTCTCACTTTTACAAAGGCATTTTCTTGGCTTTTGCCCCAAACCCATTCGCTCCCTTTTCGTAGTAAGACATTGTCTCCGTCTTCACATTGGTGGGCCTGATGCCGTCCGCCGCAATCCTTCCCAAGAACTCCACTTCAGGCACCAGGAAAACGCACCGAGCGTGAGTCGACTAAGAACCTCCTCCAGGTTCTGCAGGTGCTCGACTGTGTTCTGACCTGTGACCAAGATGTCATCCTGGAAGACCATGGTGTGCGGGACAGACTTCAGTAAACTTTCCATGTTTCTCTGGAATATCGCCGCCGCTGATTGGATTCCAAATGGGAATCTGTTATAAACAATAAGACCTTTGTTCGTGTTGATGTAGGTGAGGGCCTTCGATGATTCCTCCAGTTCCTGCGACATGTAGGCAGAAGTCAGATTCAGCTTCGTGAACGTCTTTCCTCCCGTCAGCGTTGCAAAGAGATCGTTGGCCTTTGGTAGTGGGTCCTGCAGGGAGAAACGATTGATAGTTACTTTGTAATCGCCACAGATGCTGACAGTGCCGTCTCCCTTGAGGACTGGGACAATAGGACTGGCCCACTCGCTGAACGCGATCGGTGAAATGATGCTCTCCCTTTGCAGCTGGTCCAGTTCAATCTCTATCCTTTCTCTCATCATGTACGGTACTGCTCTCACCTTGTGATGGATGGGTTGCGCCCCCGGAATTAGGTGGATCTGCACTTTTGCTCCTTGGAATTTCCTAATGAATGGTTCGAACAGTGAAGGAAATTTGTTTAAGACCTGGGCACACGAAGTGTCATCAGCGGGTGATAGCGCTCGGAGCTCGTCTCAGTTCCAGCGTATCTTTCCCAGCCAGCTCCTGCCGAGCAGCGTAGGACCATCGCCCGGTACCACCCAGAGAGTTGAGTGTGCACCACTCCATCATAGGAGACCTTTATGGTAGCATTGCCGATTACAGGAATCAGTTCTTTAGTGTAAGTTCTTAATTTCATGTGAACTGGAGTTAAGACTGGCCTTGAGTCTTTCGAAAGTCTTTTCGCCCATGATGGACGGGCTCACGCCCGTGTCCAGCTCCATTGACACCGGGAGTCCATTTAGTTCAACATTCTGCATTATCAGGGGACAATTCCTGGTGAATGTGGCCACCCCATGTACCTCTGCCTCCTCTATCTGAGGCTCTGGTTCATCGTGATCCTCCGTGGATCTGTCCTCCTCTGCAGCATGGTGGTTTGCAGGTTTAACAGGCTTTGCAGCTTGCCTGCACATTCATTGGAGGTGTCCCATTGTTCCACAGCCCTTGCAAACATACTCTTTGAATCAGCATGAATAGAAACGATGATTACCCCCACCCCCCCAGCGCCAACAAGGTGTTAATTGCCTTGCATTCATCACCCTTGATGGTGGGCTCTGAGTCATCTGCGGACGTGCAGCTGCAGGTATGTGTGAACTGTCCTGTATGTTACAATTTGAAAACAACATCACTTTGTTCACAGTACTTGTAGCAGCACTTGTGTGCTGAGAGATTTGCTTCGTATTGTCACTGATGGCAATGAATACCTGGACTATCGCTATGGCCTTACTCAAGGTTGGGGTCTCTACAGTCAAAAGCTTGCGAAGTATGGTTTCGTGGCCAATGCCATGTACGAAAAAGTCTCTGCGCATGTCCTCCAAATGTCCTTCAAATTTGCAATGTCCTGCAAGGCGTCATAGCTCGGCGACGTAACTCGCCACTTCCTGGACTTCAGACCTTTTGTAGGTGTAGAATTGGTACCTCGCCATCAAAACGCTTTCCTTTGGGTTCAAATGCTCTCGGACCAGTGTGCACAAATTGTTGTACGATTTCTCCGTGGGTTTTGCTGGAGTGAGCAGATTCTTCATGAGGGCATACGTTGGTGCCCCACAGATGGTGAGGAGGATCACCCTTTGTTTGGCAGTGCTCTCTTCCCCATCTAGCTCGTTGGCCACGAAGTATTGGTTGAGTCATTCCACAAAAGTTTCCCAGTCATCTCCCACCAAAAATGTCTCCAGGATGTCCACTGTTCTCTGCATCTTTGGGTTCGCTATCTGTATCTCGTTGCCAGTTGCTGTGTATGAAGAGTCAGACTGAACCCTGTGAGCTCAAAGTAAAGTGTGACCTTAGTCTTTTATTGCAGGTCTCCAAAATGCTTCTCCAACCTGTGAAGCCTCCTTAAATACCTGTGTTCCCAAGGTATTATGGGATCCCTTGGGACTCCAGGGGATGAGCCCTCTGGTGGCTGTACAGAGTAAATACAAGTCCACATATTTAATGTCGAGGGTCTAGTGAGAAGGAGGAACTAAAGGAAATTGTTATTAGTTAGCAAGTTTTGTTAGGAAAATTGACAGGATTGAAGGCCAATAAATCCCCAGGGCATGATAGTCTGTCTCCCAGAGTCCTTAAGGAAGTGGCCCTAGAAATAGTGGATGCATTGGTGGTCATTTTCCAAAATTCTGTAGATTCTGGATCAGTTCCAATGGACTAGAGGGTAGCTAATGTAACCCCACATTTTAAAAAAGGAGGGAAGAGAGAAAACAGGGAATTATAGACCAGTCAGTCTGCCATCAGTGGTGGGGAAATTGTTGGAATCGATTATTAAAGATGTAATAGCAGCGCATTTGGAAAGCAGTGACAGGATCGATCCAAGTTAGCATGGATTTATGAAAGGGAAATCTTGCTTGACAAATCTTCTAGAATTTTTTTTGAGGATGTAACTAGTAGAGTGGACAAGGGGGATCCAGTGGATGTGGTGTATTTCGACTTTCAAAAGGCTTTTGACAAGGTCCCACATGAGATTAGTGTGCAAAATTAAAAGCACGTGGTATTGGGGGTTATGCACTGACGTGGACAGAGAACTGGTTGGCAGACAGGAAGCAAAGAGTAGGAATAAACGGGTCCTTTTCAGAATGGCAGGCAGTGACTAGTGGGGTACCGCAAAGTTCAGTGCTGGGACCCCAGCTATTTACAATATATATTAATGATTTAGATGAAGGAATTGAATGTAATATCTCCAAGTTTGCAGATGACATTAAGCTGGGTTGCAGTGTGAGTTATGAGGAGGATGCTAAGAGGATGCAGGGTGACTTGAACAGGTCAGGTGAGTGGGCAAATACATGGCAGATGGGGTCTAATGTAGATAAATGTGAGGTTATCCATTTTGGTGGTAAAAACAGGAAGGCAGATTATTATCTGAATGGTGACAGATTAGTAAAAGGGGAGGTGCAATGAGACCTACGTGTCATGGTACATCAGTCATTGAAAGTTGGCATACAGGTACAGCAGACGGTGAAGAAGGCAAATGGCATGTTGGCCTTCATAGCGAGAGGACTTGAGTATAGGAGCAGGGAGGTCTTACTACAGTTGTACAGGGCCTTGGTGAGGTCACACCTTGAATATTGTGTACAGTTTTGGTCTCCTAATCTGAGGAAGGACATTCTTGCTATTGAGGGAGTACAGCGAAGGTTTAAAAGGCTGATTCCCGGGATGACAGGACTGACTTACGAAGAAAGACTGGATCGACTAGGCTTATATTCAATGGAATTTAGATGAATGAGAGGGGATCTCATAGACACATATAAAATTCTGACGGGATTGGACAGGTTAAATGCAGGACGAATGTTCCCGATGTTGGGGAAGTCCAGAACCAGAGGTCACAGTCTAAGGATAAGGGGTGAGTCATTTAGGACTGAGATGAGGAGAAACTTCTTCACTCAGAGCTGTGAGCATGTGGAATTCTCGACCACAGAAACTTGTTGAGACCAGTTTGTTAGATATATTCAAAAGGGAGTTAGATGTGGCCCTTACGGCTAAAGGGATCAAGGGGTATGGAGAGAAAGCAGGAATGGGGTACTGAAATTGCATGATCAGCCATGATCATATTGAATGATGGTGCAGGCTTGAAGGGCCGAATGTACACCGGCAGAGTTGTTTCTCAACCGACAGCCACGAACCAGGTTCTCGTTGTTAAAGGCAAACTTAGCACAGTCAGTAGAAGAGAAACAATTAAGACAGAAAGAGAGTCATGATAAAGGTAGAGTAAGAGATAGAAGTGTGAAATTGAATCAGAAAGTTAGAGTAAATGGTTAAAGTGGTTACCAGGGAGAATAGTGAAGATATATTTGGTCAAGATGTTTGATCATGGAAAGGTTAAGTTTGTTCACATTGATCATATTTTACCTACAGATGTGGAAAGAATTGAAAGTTGGCATGATTCTATTATTTCTGATGAGTCAGATAGTCCTGTTACAAGTCGAGTACCAGCAGCAAATCCTACATCAGATGTACTAGAAACAAGTCCAAGAGAAAGTCAAAATTTAAGTCTGAGTCCGAGTCAGGCAGACAAACAGTCTGAAGTTGTAGAGAGTCCAAATGTAGATCAAGCGTTGCCCTTGGAGAAAAACTCTTCTCAGGCTCAGCCTTGAATGAGTCTAGGTTCGACACCAAGTTTGGAAAGTTCTGTTCGAGTGCTTAAGTTTGATTTGTAAATATGAAAAAAATAAGTCCATATATTTTGTTGTGTATAACCATACAAGTTATGTGTAATGATCATTTTATTATGATTACTTCTCCATTAAGGAGGGAGAAGTGTAATAGAGCTCCCCTGAGTGGACTACTGCTCTGCCTCGTGGAGAACTATGGTAATGCAACTACTGATGTATAACAATAAAATGGTCATGTGGCAAAGTCACATGATGACAGGGTTTCTGTTAAGAGCCATCTTGTGTGGTGTGCTTCTTAGTGATGTTATAAGAATATCACAGCTAGGCCACAATGTCCCCACTTTTCACTCCTCTTGGAGGAAATGATATGCTGACAGCAACTTTCAGGTTCACATATGAAACATGACTGAGCTGCCAGAAGACTGTCAGTACCTGTGGAATAATGCATAAGGAACTGCTGATTTTGCTTATATCAGCTTAGTGATGGGCAAGGCACTACAATTGGCCCCAGGACATTTAGATCAGAGAAGTGGTAAAATTGTTGTCGGCATTAGGCACCCTAGGGCAACGGCACCTGTAGTATAAGATTAGAACTATATGTAACTTGAATCATAAAATGACTACCAGTGAAGCCTCAAGGGATTTCTGTTTGCTGAATTAGACCGCATTCCTGGAAACTGATAATTGTTGTTTCCCACACACAGGACTAACAAGCTAATCAGCCAAGCCTCAGGACTAAATGCTCTGGTGGAAGTAAGGAAAATACGACTCTGTAACAGGATTAAGATAAGGAGGCTACCAAAGACAGCACCCAAAGACAGTAAGATACAGGAGGCCTGGATTCATGTTACATGAGTCGTTCCTAGCAACATATCTCTTAGCAACACATCTCTTAGCAACACATCTCTTAGCAACACGTGAGCCACTTTATGTTTAGAAACTAACTCTATCTATTGGTCTAATTGAATTTATAATCTATATGATGTAACTGTAGTAAACTGTTGTAAAACATATAAAGATCCATGAAACCCTTTGTTCTGCGGAGTGAAGTGCCTGGATCCAGTCCTGAGCTTCCTCCCCGCTGGCATTAATAAAGGCCGCATTGGCGTTGGAACCGACTCTGAGTGTTGAGTGATTCTTCTGATAAAACACTAACACTAACAGTGGCGTAGTCGGCAGGATTTCCTGGAGTCGCTGGACGCCCTTGGAAAAACCCGGGTGAGTATAAAAAACTATTTTTAATTATAAAGGGTGCGGAAGGTGGAAGCCAGTTGATCGACACGAGGAGACGGTCTAATATCTCAAACGCCTAGCCTGAGCCTGAATTAAGAGGACTTTTGTCCCATGTGACGGCCAGGAACCAAGTAGGCGTAGGGAACACATTCAGACCGTGGGATCGTGATACTGAAAGACATCTTCCGGACCCAGTAGTGTGATTTGAAATATACCCCGGGGTAGAACCAAGCGGTGTACAGCGGCTAACGGAATCCAAACCTGTGAACAGGGTCGGACCAACGGGCAGAGCGGTGGTAGGTAGTCGTTAAGGATACGTAGAGCACTGCGGGAATTGGTCAAACGCGTTTTAAGAATTGTATAAGTTTGTGTAACAGCAGACTTGTGACCTGACAGCAGCCCAGAGACAGTCTACTACAAGTTGTGCGAGATAAAAGGCAAACCTCAGAGTAAATTCCTAACAGTTCTAGTCCTACCCAGGAATGGCCAGATAAAGCAGATAAACTTGAGTGGGAATCAGAAGGGTCCCTTACCCGCCATCTGGTGGAAAAGCAAAAGAAACTAATCGAGAAAATGATTAGAGCAGGATGGGATCCTCAGGACCTGCCAGCAGCCCAACGGGAATGGTGGGTGAAGGAACGGAAAAACCAATACCGGTAGTCCACTACAAAAGTTATGTGAGGAATTATTTAGATAAAACTACGAATTCCCTGAAAGGTCATGGATCCAAAAATAGAACCAGCCAAAACAATTAATAGGAAAGAAGAGAGACTGTTGTAAATGTCTGGTCGTTGAGTGAGAGTCCCTGTGTGATTTTGTGACTGCGGAATTAATTTTTATGTTGTTATGTTTCTGAAAGCCTGGTTGGAAGAGGAATGCAAGTGTCTGTTTATTTTAGCTAACCCTTTGTAGTGTTGTCCTGTATGTGGGAAGTTTTAAGACATTTTAAGTTAGAAACGCAGGTGTGGATTTATTCAGATGATAAGTTACGGAACTAGGAAATGTACAAAGGATAGGTTTGTTGAGCAAAAGATAAAAAAATACATGGTCCCGGTGGTTAAAAAAAGAATTTACTTGTCGAAAGAAAACATGAAATGATTGATTACATTGGATTAAAAGACATAAATTTAGTCTCGGAATGAGATAAAGAATGCCTTTTAAGAAAGCTTCTAGCTCAAAACAAAAAAAAAAGGTTTTAAATAAAGATTGAAATTACAAAGTTTGAATTGGGATTTTGAGATATTCAGAGAAGGCACAGAAAATACTGAGGTGGATTAAAAAAAAATTATTAAATTAAATCTGATCAGGTCAAACTCCTGGGCGAGTGGCGAGCTATCTGCGAAGGTGTAAAAGGAACTTTTGGAAAATGTTAAAAACAGCAAGCTTTAGCAGTTTCGAAGAGACATTTTAACGACTTTGAAACTGGAGCATTTTGAGATAACAAAAAGCAGCCCTCAAACCCTCAAAGCTGGACTCCATTCCAGTTATGGAGAAAAGAAAAAGATAAAGACGCCACTTTGAAAGTAAATAAATGATTTTAAATTAACAAATGTGTTTGTGATGGAAAAAGACATAACTTACTAAATACTAGTTGATGTTTGCTGTGAAAAAGATATTGGTTTAATTAGAAGAAAAAAAAATTGGAAGAGGTAAAAAACACTCTCCATGGATTCGAATTTTAAATTATGAGAAAGTTTCAATGCAGTTTGAAAAGATTTCCAAAATGGACAGTGTTTATCAAGAAAAGTCCCGAACAGTCTAAACAAGCAGAAGGGTTTTGAAGATCTAAGCTATGCGAACTCAGCACAGAAAAAAAAAACTGGGAATTAGAAAATCTTACTGAATTCTTAAATTCTTATAGAAAATGGAACTGGCACAGAAGTTTAGATTTTGTGCTGAGAGAGAAATTAAAAAAAAACAAAACTGAATTTCAGTAAACAAAATTGCTATTAAAAATGTGTGGTCTCGTTTTAAATCAATTTTAAAAAAAAGAGAATTTTTCGGATGATTACGTGAAGTCACGTAATGACATCAGGCTTTCTTACAAACCTGTAAAGGAGTTAACCCTTTCCATTGACAGCTGTTTTATACTGGACATTATTAATTTGGATTTCTTAATAAAATAAAGACTCACCTGACAGACAGAGGAAATGGTGGGATATTCAGAATAAAAATAAAATGGAACTAGCTGGTCAAGCGTTAAAAGCTAAGATAAACAGGCTGGAAGAGATGTTTTAAAAAAAAACGGGACTAGACGGATAGTGCAGTGGACAGCCATAGCACCATCACCTATGGCAATAGAGCCAATGTACCCCACGGTGGGTAGGTGTAGTCCACAAACCCAACCTAACGGTAAAGCAGACAGTGATGTTTGGAGGAATAATGGTGGCATTGGTGTTGATTGGAGTTTGGATAATATTTAGATGGGTCATCGTGCAGGCTCGAGCACAGCAGGCTCAAACGCAAAACCGATGGCAGCCCAGTCAGGGACATGAAGTGATAGAGATGGTACGACTATAAAGAATATGGTTAACCTAATCCTTACCTTCGATTCCACAGAGTGACAGCGACACAAGTAGACCAGAACCTAACACCTGGTGACGACCAGGCTATCTGTTTAAAATTTTCAGATAAAACACTCACCAAGATGGGACCGCAGTGGTGACTTCGACACTGGGGACTCATGATACTGGAAACCTCAAGACCCACGCAAACACTGGATGATACCAACGGATTGCAGCGCACTCAGGAAATAAACAACTACATGAACTATGGAGTCTTGTTTAATTTAACGGATGGAATGTGCATCCCAGCAGCCAAGGACTGGAGCAAGGACAGGACTTATTTTAATGCATGGTTACAAGTAAATCCAAACAAGAACCGGGTATGTGTACAGTGCTCCATGGGTATAAGGAGCAGCTGCATTAAACGGAGGGATGTCAAAGGGCCCGATGAATGTACTTTTGGCATAATTTGCGCTCCTCCGGGACAGTCCCAGCAATCAGTCATCCGCAAAAAGGGAGTGGGGCTGTGTGGGTGCTACGAGGAGGTGGGGGCGGCTGCAATATCATTGTATGTATGCTTCTTACCCCCTCCGACACCGCGCCCCATAAGAACCACTACATTGCCCGAGGAACTGCCTTGTCCCATAACTACTAAGGGACCAGAAAATGGGATTGTAATGTACAACGAAGGGGAATTATTGTATGATAATGTTAATCATGAAATTGTGTCTGTCCTGATCAATATTTCAGGCATCCAGATGCCGGAATACTGTACAGAACAGTCAAGGAAGATGTACAATGTATTAAGTAAAGTTGTAATGCAGCAGGCTGCCGATGCAATGGGTGCCAGTAGATTCCGAGGACAGGGGTCAGCCCCCAGGATAAAGAGGGAAATAGTTAATGATATTGCCACCGTTTCCAATACAGGGACCTCCGTAGTAAACTCGATAGATATACAAGGGTTAAATGAGAGGGTGGAACAGCTTAGAGGAGTGATGAAGGGGTTATTAGAGAGGGTGGAGCAAAACCAGGAAGACCAAGCCAACCTAGGAAAGGAGGGTGCTGAAATCCAGTTGGATGGCATCTCAGTCCTGGAAGCTCACGCCAAAACCATCAACCACCTCATTGATAGAGAAAAAGAAGATACGGGAAAGCAAGGACAGGGGCAACTCTGTCACGCTTATGGTCTGTGGATGGTGGGGCAGATCCGCCACAATCTCGACCAGATCCAACGCGGGGAAGTACCCGATTGGATAGACAGTTCACATTTAGCTCAGTTGGCTAACCAGAGGGGGACACTGGATAATTGTACTCTGAAGGGATTGACCCGAGTATACCCAGCAATTCCAGATTGCCAGATGGGTAGGACTACTGGGATAGGGATAGTCCTGATGATCCCTATAGCCACGCCAGACTCAGGGCCGTTCCCCCTGTACCAACTAGAGAATATCGGAGTAATACGGGAAAATGTCTCCATACGTTACTATCTGACCACCACCTCCGCCGTTCGTTGAAACAACATACTTATCGGGATTTCCCGAACAGATTGCAAGCAAAGGGGGGAGATCACAGTATGCCCTCACCCGGTAGGCCGAGGTGAGCTAGACGTGTGTGGGTTTAACCGAACCGACGGGTGTGTACTAGAAATAGTGCCCGCACACAGGCACTTCGCGAGGTCAGGCTACGGAGGGAAGGGAAGATACTGCGTCTCTACCACAGAGCGTTCATACCAGTATAATGACCTGCAGTGCCCTATACCACAGCCAAACTTTTGCTTTACGCCACTACAACCTGTCACGATCGGGCAAGCGCATATCACCCAGGTTAGGCGCCGGAAGCCCGAAGCTATTGATGTAACCGACCAGCTCCATGATCATTTGCAGGATTATGACGAGCCAGATCAGGTCCCTATCCCACATCTAACCAAAGTATTACGAGAATTGAGGCTCAGGGTGGGTCACTCCGTAAAGCTCTACCACCAACTGCAAACTAAAATCAAAGTACTGGAAGAAGATATCGAAATAGACTTAAAAAGTCAGAGTTGGTGGAGAAAGGTCTGGGACTGGGGAGTAAATGTGAACATCCATCCTTGGATTCGAATAATTTCACACATACTGGTCGGGATACAATTGATCTTAGCATTAACATGGGGCATAATGGCCTGCCAGGCATGCAGGCACCATACACAACGAAGAGGGACCCATGACCGGTCCCCAAATACTAAACAAGCCTATCTAATAAAGGAGGAGGAGGATTTGACCTAAGTCAATTTGATCTAAGCAACCGGGACTCCTGAAACCGCGTGACTGGCCAGCACATTGAGGCAGGGAGTACCGGGCCGTGCACAAAATCCAACATAAGTAGGGCGGTCGGTTAAAGGGGGACTAGGACTAATCCCCTTACCGAAAGGAGGGAATTGTTGTAGGCATTAGGCACCCTAGGACAACGGCACCTGTAGTATAAGATTAGAACTATATGTAACTTGAATCATAAAATGACTACCAGTGAAGCCTCAAGGGATTTCTGTTAGCTGAATTAGACCGCATTCCTGGAAACTGATAATTGTTGTTTCCCACACACAGGACTAACAAGCTAATCAGCCAAGCCTCAGGACTAAATGTTCTGGTGGAAGTAAGGACAATACGACTCTGTAACAGGATTAAGATAAGGAGGCTACCAAAGACAGCACCCAAGGACAGTAAGATACGGGGGGGCCTGGATTCATGTTACATGAGTCGTTCCTAGCAACACATCGCTTAGCAACACATCGCTTAGCAACACATGAGCCACTTTATGTTTAGAAACTAACTCTATCTATTGGTCTAATTGAATTTATAATCTATATGATGTAACTGTAGTAAACTGTTGTAAAACATATAAAGATCCATGAAACCCTTTGTTCTGCGGAGTGAAGTGCCTAGATCCAGTCCTGAGGCTTCCTCTCCGCTGGCGTTAATAAAGGCCGCATTGGCGTTGGAACCGACTCTGAGTGTTGAGTGATTCTTCTGATAAAACACTAACACTAACACTAACAAAAATTATCAGCTTCTGATCATTATTCAGTAACACTTTCTGGACAGTATGTATATGTGGATGTCAGGTGAGGACAGGCTCTTGTAAGAATCAGTTATTCAATAAACTTAGTAAGTAATAATAATCAAAGGGCATCAGATAAATCGATATAGGTAGGACAAAGAAAAAAGTTCTGCTAAGGGAGTATGAGCAGCTAGGGGCTAAATTAAAAAGCAGAAGCACAAAGGTAATAATCTCTGGATTACTAGCTGAGCCACGAGCAAAGTTGCATAGGGCAAATAAGATCAAAGAGATGAACACATGGCTCAAAGATTAGTGCGGGAGAAATGGGTTTAGGTTCTTGGGGCACTGGCACCAGTACTGGGATAAGAGGGAGCTGTTCCATTGTGACAGGCTTCACTTGAACCAGGCTGGGACCAGTGTCCTGGCGAATCGAATAACTAGGGCTGTAGATAGGGCTTTAAACGAAATAGTGGGGAGAGGGTTCAGGTGAGTGGAAATTTTAAAAGTCCCAAAGAGAAAGAAGGCAATAGTGCAGGGTAGCAATGGGAGTAATGATAACCAGAGTGTGACAGGAAGGGACAGAGCGTATAAACATGAGTGCACCAGAAAGTAGAGTCAGAGTAGGGTAAATGGTAAAAAGACAAAATTAAAAGCTCTTTATTTGAACGCATGCAGCATTCATAACAAGATAGATGAGTTGATGGCACAAATAGAAATAAATGGGTATGATCTGATAGCTATTACAGAGACGTGGTTGCAAGGTGACATAGGCTTGGAACTGAATACTCAGGGGTATGAGACATTTTGGAAGGGTACGCAGAAAGGAAAAGGAAGTGGGATAGCTCTGTTAATAAAGCATGAGATCAGTGCAGTAGTGAGAAATGCTTTTGGCTCAGAAGATCAAGATGTAGCATCAGTTTGGGTGGAGATAAGAAATAACAAGGAAAAGAAGTCACTGGTGGGAGTCGTCTATAGGCCCCCTAACAGTAGCTACACTGTAGGACAGAGTATAAATCAAGAAATAATGGATGCTTGTATAAAAGGTATGGCAATAACCATGGGTGATTTTAATCTTCATATTGATTGGACAAATCCAATTTGCAAAGGTAGCCTTGAGGAAGAGTTCATAGAGTGTATTCGGACTGATTTCTTAGTACAATATGTCGTGGAACCAACCAGGGAGCAGACTATTTTAGATCTGGTAATGTGTAATGAGATTAGATTAATTACTGATCTCACAGTAAAGGCTCCTCTTGGCAAGAGTGAACACATGGTAGAATTTCAAATTCAGTTTGAGGGTGAAAAAGTTAGGTCTCAAACTAGTGCCCAGAACTTAAATAAAGGCAATTACAAAGGTATGAAGATACACTGGTCCCTTAGAGGATCAGACTGAGGAATTAATAATGGGAAACAGGGTAATGGCAGAGACTTTGAACAAATATTTTATATCAGTCTTCACGGTAGAAGACACTAAAAGCACACCAACAATTGATAATCAAGGGGCTATTGGGAGGGGGGAACTTAAAACAATCACTATCACTAGAGAAAAAGTACTAGGCAAACTAATGGGACTAAAGGTAGCTTGCATCCTAGGGTCTTAAAAGATGTGGCTGCAGAGATAGTGGATGCATTGGTTGTAATCCACCAAAATTCCCTGGATTCTGGTTTGGAAAACCACAAATGTAACGCCCCTATTTAAGAAAGGAAGGATACAGAAAGCAGGAAACTATAGACCAGTTAGCCTAACATCTGTCATTGGGAAAATGCTGGAGTCCATTATTAAGGAAGTAGTAGCAGGACATTTAGAAAATCACAATACAGTCAAGCAGAGTCAGCATGGTTTTATGAAAGGGAAATCATGTTTGACAAATTTGCTGGAGTTCTTTGAGGATGTAATGAGCAGGGTGGATAAGAGGGAACCAGTGGATGTGGTGTATTTGAATCACCAGAAGGCATTTGATAAGGTGCACAAGATAAGAGCTCACGGGATTGGGGGTAATATATTAGCATGGATAGAGGATTAACTAACTAGCTAACAGAAAACAGAGAGTCGGGATAAATGGGTCATTTTCAGGTTGGCAAACTGTAACTAGACGGGTGCCACAGGGATCAGTGCTGGAGCCTCAACTAGTTACAATCTATGTTAATGAATTGGATAAAGGAACCGAGTGTAATGTAACCAAATGATACAAAGATAGGTGGGAAACCAAGTTGTGAGGAGGACGCAAAGAACCTGCAAAGGGATATAGACAGGATAAGTAAGTGGGCACAAATTTGGCAGATGGAGTATAATGTGGGAAAATGTGAGGTTATCCACTTTGGCAACAAAAAATAGAAAAGCAAATTATTATTTAAATGGGGAGCGATTACAAAATGCTGCAGGACAAAAGGATTTGGGGGTCCTTGTACATGAAACACAAAAAGTTAACATGCAGGTACAGCAATAATTAGGAAGGCAAATGGAATGTTGGCCTTTATTGCAAGGGGGATGGAGTATAAAAGCAGAGAAGTCCTGCTACAACTGTACAGGGTATTGGTGAGGCCATACCTGGAGTACTGCATACAGTTTTGGTCTCCTTATTTAAGGTGCGTTATATTTGCATTGGAGGCAGTTCAGAGAAGGTTCACGAGGTTGATTACTGAGATGAAGGGGTTGTCTTATGAAGAAAGGTTGAGCAGGTTGGGCCTATACTCATTGGAGTTGAGAAGAATGAGATGTGATCTTATTGAAACATATAACATTCTGAGGGGGCTTAACAGGGTCGATGCAGAGAGGATGTTTCCCCTCATGGGGGGAATCTAGAACTAGAGGGCATAGTTTCAGAATAAGGGGTCGCCCATTTAGAACAGAGATGAGGAGGAATTTCTTCTCTCAGAGGGTCGTGAATCTTTGGAATTCTCTACCCAAGAGAGTTGTGGAGGCTGGGTCATTGAATATATTTAAGGTGGAGATAGATAGATTTTTGAATGATAAGGGAGTTAAGGGTTATTTGGAGCGGGCGAGGAAGTGGCGTTGAGGCCATGATCTTATTGAATGTTCGGAACAGGGTCGAGGGGTCAAATGGCCTACTGCTGCTCCTATTTCTTATGTTTAAATCCTTAACCCCTTCAGTTTAACTCATCTGGGAAAACATTTTTCCACATCTCCTGCCTGAATGTGGCTCGCTGAACTCTCTTCCATCAACCTGTCCTGATTATGCCAACATTCACACTAGCAACCCCGTTAGGAAGGATGTAAACTACAAAGAAAATTAATTAACTACTTCTTGTTAAAGTTATCTAAAAGAAAGTCAGACCATGAAATCAAGAATAATCATTACTTCAATAACACATTCATGATCATATAATTAGCAACTTAATATTTATGCAGTACGAGTTCTCAAATTATGCTGATAGATAGTCTTAATGGATGGAATTAACATCTGAGATAACAATGGCACTTCAAGTGTATCACAATAACTCAACATGATCTGGGCTCTACTTACTGAAAGCTGATATTATGCTCAGTCAAACATTGACATAATGGTTAGTTTTGATTAGGCTCCCATGTAAAGCTTTTAATATCAAGCCTATTGAATATATTAAGTATCTAGTTAGTTCAGCTTATTGTCGATTACCTGACAGCTTTAGCAAAGCTTTCTAGATCTTATACAACCTTGTCCTTGTGAGCCAGAATAGCACGGCTGTGAGTTGGTACAGCAGGCTTGCGATTTGGTACTGCAGGGTGAGCGGCTTTGCCTACTTCTAGGATGCTCAGCTCTGCCTCCAAGTTATCAATGTGATGATTCTCCTCTTCAATTTCTGTTCTCACCTTGTTTCACTAACCTTGCTTCTGTTCTTAGAAACTTAACTCTTACTCACAAGTGCTGCTCTCAATTATTTGCATAGCTCTGGATAGTTTGGTTCTTAAACTTAACTCTGAAATCAACTTCTCTGACTTTCTGGGTCAAAAACCTCATCTTCCATGCCATTCATTCTCCTTCAATATCATTCCAACCAACTTGTGGGATACACATTGTTGCTAGGATTATTATATTTTGTGACAATGCCTGACATGTCAAGGATTTATAATGAGAAAATCTTTAATTGCTCGAGAAAAGGCAAGACGTCTTTAGTTGTGAAAACTATTACTTTCTCTGGCTTTAAATTACAGTGGTAAGACAAGCCACAGGAGGATTAGGTTATTCCCAGATTTAGTTGCAAACAATTCTCTCACTTTGTTTGGCTTTAATTAACAACAAAAGACAGTACAAGGGTGGTTCTTCTTATGTTGGTCACTCATCATAACCTTTCATTCAACCTGGACAAGCCCAAGTGTACCCAGATGCAGCCATGAATTGGAACTAGAAGTTTACTGTGAAAGACCCTTTGTCCTCACTGTGCTATCTATAAGTAGCCATGATTCTTAGCATCAACTCTTTTTGTTTCATAAAATGAAGCAGGATTGTTGCAAGCACCATTTTAATAAACTTTTACTACAATCTGTTCACCTGTGATGCTTCAACATTCCCTGCCGATGCTCATTATCTATGATCACACTGGAATAATGGCCACCTAATCATGTTCTAGATGACTGTGAAATCATACTTCAGAAACTACCGGTATAGCAATACATAGTATTATATGACGTTTGAAAAAAATGAAATCAACATCTCAGAGAATAGAACATATTGCAGTAATGATACCCTTTAGGATGTGCTATTTGTCCACTGCAGTTGACAGCACTGAAGATGCTATTACAGAGCACATAAAAACACAATGATAGCAATAAGCAGAGTAAGAATCAAGTTTTGGTTATACTAATCTACTGACTTTTGTTAACGAAAGAATATAGCAAACAATCTAATGTGTCTTAATGGCCCGGATTTTACAAAAGAACATAAAAATAGGAGCAGGAGAAGGTCATTTGGCCCCTCGAGTCTGCTGTGCCATTTAATAAGATCATGGCTGATTTGATCTTAGCCTCAACTCCACTTTCCTGCACGCTACCCATAACCCCGACTCACATCGTTCAAAAATCTGTCTATCTCCACCTTAAATATATTCAATGACCCAGCCTCAGCAGCTCTCTGGGGTTCCAGAGAATTCCAAAGATCCACGACACTCAGAAGAAATTCCTCCTCGTCTCCGTTTTAAATGAGCGACCCCTTATTCTAAAACTTTGCCCCCTTGTTCTATTTTCCCCATGAGGGGAAACAGCCTCTCTGCATCTACCCTGTCAAGCCTTCTAAGAATCTTATACATTTCGATAAGATCACACCTCATTCTTCTAAACTCAAATGAGTATAGGCCCAACCTGCTCAACCTTTCTTCATAAGACAACCCCTTCATCTCAGGAATCAACCTAGTGAACCTTCTCTGAACTGCCTCCAATGCAAGTATATCCTTCCTTAAATAAAGAGACCAAAACTGTACGCAGTACTCCAGGTGTGACCTCACCAATACCCTGTACAGTTGTAGCAGGACTTCCCTACTTTTATACTCCATTCCCCTTGCAATAAAGGCCAACATTCCATTTGCTTTCCTAATTACTTGCTTGTTGTGTTTTATGCAGAAGGACCCCCAGGTCCCTCCATACTGCAGCATTTTGTAGTCCCTCTCCATTTAAATAATAATTTGCTTTTTTATTCTTACTACCAAAGTGGATAACCTCACACTTTCCCACATTATACTCTATTGCCCTTTAGCGCTATGAATAATGGTGAGGCTAGCAACGCTCACCGTTATTATGGAGTAACGCTGACAGCAACTTTTGGAGTCCGCACCTGCACAGTTAATCACGGAAATCTAGAAGTTGCTCTGCTCCTCCACAAGCTGCGCTTTGTCAGTACCTCACCGATAGACTTGCCATTGAAATCCATGCAAGGCTGTGAGATTGCAGTACTTACCTATTAAACATGACAGAAAAAGTTAGGGCTGGTGCATTCAGGGGCAAGTGAATTTTTAATGGTGTGATAAATCAGAATTACTGCCAAACAACATCTCTGGCCCTGAAAATTTAACAACTGCGGAGTCTTATTCCTTCAGAATGTAATTGTTGTTGGAGATTTAAAAAAAAATTTAAATGTGTTTTATTTGTTCTTTCTGTCTATTTTTTCTCTCTCTCTCTTTCTCAATCCCATCTTTCTTTCCCTCCCTTTATTTTGTTTTCTGCGCATGCTTTTACAATGCCTTAAAATTTCTAATTCTATTTTATACTCCCTAGTTTCAACTCTGCATGTCTCGATGAGGATTCTTCAATCAACGCTGTTGCTTGTCTTGCTCACACATACCAGACTGCTGGGCCAGGCCACCACGCTGCCCCTTCCGCTCCCCGGCCTCCTCCGATGGTGCTTGCAGGCCAGGGGCCGTGTAGACTGCTGGGCCAGGCTGCCACACTGCTCCTTCGGAGCAGGCCGGGGAGCAGAAGGGGCAGTGTGGCATCTTAACACTCCAGGGAGCAACACGTGCTGGAGTAAGAGAGCGACGGCAGCGAAGATGGCGACTGGATTGGATGTCACCAAGATCCAGGTCAATGATTGGAGCGTGGGCAGGTACACCAGGAGTGGCGAGGTCGGGGCGAAGGAACAGCGAAGTCGGGGCAAAGGAGCAGCGAGAGATTGTAGAGCGACGTGATTGGGGCCCAGGAGAGGCGTGAGTTCGGGACCCAGAAGAGGCAACAGCCCAGGGGCAGCAGGTGCCAGCCCACACTGCGATGTGTGCGCGCACTAGGTCCATGCAGCAGAGCTGGTCTCCAGTCGTCTTGGTTAATCCTTGCCACTGGACCAAGACCTAGCTCTGTTGAGCCCATGTGGTGGCTGGTGTGCAACGGCCAACGCACGTTAAAAAGATCCACGCACAGGCATCTTCCACCCTTCAAGAAAAATGTTTAGTTCTGAACCTGGAGTATTCGGTCCTTCTTTGAAACACCTGTGAACTTTTTGGCGTGGAAGCAAGTCATCCTCGATTTGAGGGGCTGCTATGATGATGATCACACATGCCACAGATCTCCTGTCGAGGGCGCCACACTGGATCAGCGGCCCGATGACAGCAAGTGTCCACTGAAAAGCTTGTGGGTAGCTGAAAGGAAAGTGAACATTAAGTGCTGTTCCTTCACCGCTGACTGCAAAATCCAGGACAATATCTGTTAATTGGTCCTACTTTAGTCAGACGTTGTATTTTGTTTGGTTTAAAGGCATGTCTTAAAGGTTAGATCCCCAATTGCTGCCTTGGTCTCAATACTTCCTTAGCCTTGAGTAAAGACTGTCTGGGGATCAGTTTCTATCTTTTTGGTAATTTATTAAATTCGGGTTAACCTTGCTATTTTTTCTTTTGAAGCACCCTGCTCTCCCTCAATTATCCAACCTGCATTCAATACAATTTTAATGGTTTAAAAGACGCAGGGTGATATTTTGGCCAAAGGGTGAAAACAGGCGCTAAATGGGTGCTGTGCTAATAATAAATGCCTGTTTGAAAGTCTGAATTCAGCACGCAATTTTTGGACTTATTGATGATTATCATACAGGTACTAACTAGACACCTGCATGCTTAGCACTCAAGATGCAATTTTCCATGGATCAGTCGATGTGACTTCCAGTGAAGGTGTGAATTGGGCTGACTAGCATACAGCGCCAGGTTTCAGGTTGGAAGGAGGGGGCGGAATGATGGAACGCCACCTCATTCTCCTGTCCCTCTTTCCTGCCTGGCCTCATGGTCTCCTCCCCTTGCTCGTTCAGACCAAGGGGGACCCCTAGCAAGATGGCCATGTATTCATGGAAGCACTCACTTTCTCCTGGTGACCCCTGCAAGATGGAATAGCACAGCACTCACTCTGTTTAGCTGAAGTTCTCAGAGAATTTCCGGAATAAATGTTGCTTGAGTGTTGGAGAAGTCTTGACAAAGTGGTCAAGAACGTTTCCTGATGTGTTTCAGAGATTTCTTCACAACTCTAGCAGCAAGTGATCGTGAAATACTGAATATCCCTTTAAGTAGCACTTGAAATCGACATCAATACCGTGTTTACTCCCAAACAGCTGATGCATGTTAGGAGAGGGCATTAGTTGAAGCGCTAGTCACCAAAATGCCTTGCAGCTTCTTTAATGAGCGCTCGCAGGCATTTTAAGTGGCAATCAGCTATTTAATCAGCCTCCAGGCTGCTGTTCCTAGCACTGGCTTCAACTCCTTTACCAAGATGGTGCCTTGTGCTAAACGCGGGCTAAACTGGCATTACAGTTTCAGACCCTGCCACGTTAGCACCTCAAGTATTCAGCGAAAATCGCGCCCCTAATATTTTTGTAAAATCTCTTGGGAAGTAATCCCAACTCATAGGTATTTGTATGCCTGCATTCCATGCACCCATCTGCTTACGTGTGCAACAATGCAGAAGTAGTCTTCTTTATTAACTGAGGAACAAATCTAATAACTTATCTATAAAAGTTCAAAACTATAAACACGAGTGCTGAAAAACTGAAATTGGTATCAGAAAACACTGGAAATACACAGTAAGTCATTTCGCTTCTGAAAAAGGAAGACCTTTCAGGTGGGATCCTGCTTCAGTTACACACAGCAGCAACGCAGTCAAGTGAAATTACTCTCCATACTTTCTCCAAATAGTATCCAGGTCATGCAAATTGGGGGAGGAACTCTTCTCGTAATACTTGTACACAACAAACGGCTGTGGATTCATTTGAATGATCAATCTAACAGTAGTACAGAGCATAAATGGTAAACCAGAACAAATTGTACTTAAATTTAGGTAGATCCAACAATCTCACCACCGACTTCGAGACATCCCAAAGCACATTTACAGCCAGTTAAGTACTTTTGAAGTAACTGTTGTAATGGAGGAAATGCGGCAGCCAATTTTACACCAGGTCCCACAAACAGCAATGTTATAATGATCAGATAATCTGTTTTATCAGATAATCCATGATGTTAGTTGAGGGATAAATGCTGGTCAGGACACCAGGGAGAACTCCACTGCTCTTCTTTAAAATAGTGCCATGGGATCTTTTATGTCCACCTTAGAGGTCAGGCAAAGTCTCCGTTTAACATCTCAACTGAAACACAGCACCTCGGGCTGTGCAGCACTCCCTCAGTACAGCTGACACCTTACACAGCACATTGTTTTGATGACTCATGTAGGTTAAGTAGCAGATACAAATCCTAACATGATGTCTTCTGAACCTCATTAGTCCATTTTTCCCCCTATTGAGAAACTTTGGTGAACAAC
Source organism: Pristiophorus japonicus (assembly GCF_044704955.1). Taxonomy (NCBI): domain Eukaryota; kingdom Metazoa; phylum Chordata; class Chondrichthyes; family Pristiophoridae; genus Pristiophorus; species Pristiophorus japonicus. The sequence goes on along the minus strand of NC_091980.1, from coordinate 189,999,581 downwards.
AATGGCACACAGCAATCAATGCCATTGAGAATTAAAAATGCAGGAGGGAAGATGAGTTAAATGGAGATGGAATGGTTACAATCACAGAATCATAGAAATTTACAGCACGGAACGAGGCCATTTCCACCCATCGTGTCCATGCCGGCCAACAAGAGGCTATCCAGCCTAATCCCACTTTCCAGCTCTTGGTCCGTAGCCCTGTAGGTTACAGCACTTCAGGTGCACATCCAAGTACTTTTTAAATGTGGTGAGGGTTTCTGCCTCTACCACCCTTTCAGGCAGTAAGTTCCAGAACCCCACAACCCTCTGGGTGAAGAAATTTCCCCTCAAATCCCCTCTAAACCTTCTACCAATTACTTTAAATTTATGTTCCCTGATTGTTGTCCCCTCTGCTAAGGGAAATAGGCCCTTTCTATCCACTATATCTAGGCCCCTCATAATTGTATACACCTCAATGAGGTCTCCCCTCAGCCTCCTTTGTTCCAAGGAAAAGAAACCCAGCCTATCCAATCTGCCCTCATAGCTAAGATTCTCCACTCCCGGCAACATCCTCGTAAATCTCCTCTGTACCCTCTCCAATGCAATCATGTCCTCCCTGCAATGCGGTGACCAGAACTGCACACAGTATTCCAGCTATGGCCTAACTAACATTTTATACAGTTCAAGAATAACCTCCCTGCTCTTGTATTCTATGCCTCGGCTAATAAAGGTAAGCATTCCATATGCCTTCTTAACCACCTCACCTGCCTGGCCTGCTACCTTCAGGGATCTGTGGACATGCATTCCAAGGTCCCATTGTTCCTCTACACTTCTCAGTGTCCTACCATTTAATGTGTATTCCCTTTCCTTGTTAGCCCTCCCCAAATGCATTACCTCACACTTCTCCGATTGAATTCCATTTGCCACTGTTCTGCCCACCAGATATCTTCCTGCAGTCTGCAGCTTTCTTCTTCATTATCAACCACACAGAAGATTTTAAAATCATCTGCAAACTTCTTAATCATACTATTCAAGTCTAGATCATTGATGTATACCACAAAAAGCAAGGGATCTAGTACTGAGCCCTACGGAACCCCACTGGAAACAGCCTTCCAGTCACAAAAATACCCATCAACCATTACCCTTTGCTTCCTGCCTTTGAGCCAATTTTGGTTAGGTGATGACAAACCTGGATATTATAATATACTGATGGAAACAACACACTGCTGGCAGAGCAGAGCTGGCAATTGGCCCTGACAGAGTTAAAGTACATTAACAAGTGAGCAAATTAACTTTTAAGTTCCTCAAGTGTCCTTGCTTTTCCTGTTGTAAATTAGCCTAATGGAGGAAAGTCATTCAGGTCAGCCACATTTAACGAAGGCAGACAATGATTTCCTTTATGAGGATTATAAGAATTTCATTATTATTGTGCATTATGAAAAGGCTCATTATTGATGGCATTTCCTGTGTTTTTAGGGGGGTTCCAATTAGTATAGCACGATAACAAACCTCCAGAGAGAGATTTAAGCGCAGGTCAAAATATCAGAGAGCTTGCTACCAAGTACATTCCTCAGGGGACAAATTATTTGATAACAAATTGCCTGCCATAAACTGTGGGTCAAATTACCTTTTGATTTAAGCTATTAATTTCCAGACAATGGGGACTATTTTAAATTATTCTGGTACGACAAACAATCCTTTTGGTATTACACATTTAAATATTACATAAATGTACTTGACACTGCATGACAGAGCTAGAATGTTTCTGCTATAATTCTAATGCAGAGTTATGGTTTACTGTAAAAGTTGGTGTAGGTCGCAGACAGGACTTTTACGGTGTACATAGAATGGGAAAAGACTACTGATGTACACTCTGTGATTTGCATCTTCCACAATTTTCAGACTATGAGACCTCATACATGCAGTTTTATATGTGTTTTTAAATTTGGAAGTTTTCATGGAGGACAAAACTCATTGTGCAGGACAGCACAATGCTGTCGACAAGTAGGAGAAAAAATTAGATAAGATGAAGAAGTAGTGCGTAGATGACACAAAGATAACGTTTTGAAAGCTTTAAATTCTAAGATGAAAATGATACTGAGGTAGTTAGGAGTTCCATATTTGATGAGGCTGGGAAAGGTCGAGAGTTGGAATGAAAGCTGGAGTGTGGAAAATGAGCCTTTACTAAATGGGCGCCCGAACCGATCCCGTCAGTTTCCCGCCAAGTGGGTTAGGTTAAAATTATCCAGTATTTCCACCCAGTGTGAACACAGAGCAGGAAAGCATGTTAGCACCTCCAGGGGGGCATCAACAGGGCATTTTCGTCCGGTGGAGGGGGGGTGCTACCGCCTCCCAGGAAATTGCCCCGGAGGTTTGGGGTGCGCTGTCCTGGCCGCGCCACGCCCCGCAGTTAGCACCCCGGGCCGATGCGCAACAGGCGATGACATCATCGCCATGCGCGCCAACCCCTTAATGCCCCTCGGGGGAAATTGCCCCGCCGGCTGCGAGGCTGGCGGGACGGATGTCAACGTCAGACATCCGCCACTGTGGCACCTCTTAAAGGGGAAGCCTTTAGCGCCTGAGCCGCCATCTTCATTTGTCTGTCGACTCTTAGGGCAGCCTGACAATGGCTGCTCTCGTGTCGACTGGGCTGTCATCGTGCAGCCCGGCACTCCGTTTTGGGTGCCGGACTGCCGCCCGGTCGATCGCCTCCCTGGTGGCCACCAAGCGGCCTGCAGAGTGCGCAGCAGCCTTCCCCTTTATTTGAAGGGGAGGGGCAATGTAGCGCGTCAGTGCTACGCGGAGCATCTATGTAGCGCTGGCCTGCTCCATGCGGCGTTGGTCTCAGTGCCATGTTACTGCCCCAGGAGTGCTCCTTAAAGGAAGTGAAGCACCAGAGACAGCGCTCCGCTTCCTTTGAGGGGCCTACGGCCCAATTCCGTGTTGGGGGGGCGGGACTTCCAGGCCAGGCGCAGGAAGTCCTGGCCCCGGAAGGTTACTGCCCCCAATCGGGGCGAAGGGCAATTTCTAGCCCAGGAACTTTAAATATTAGTCAACTTAGGGGGCAGTTTTAAACTAACCCACTCAGTGGAAAACTGACAGGATCGGATTGGACTCCTCCCAATTTTACTTTTCATTTATTTCACTTGGACATCCGATCCAATCCAATCCGATCAGTTTCCCGCTGAATGGGTGAGGTTAAAATTATACAAATTACAAATAACACAAATTCTAAACCTCTAAAGGCTGACACTAATCTGTGATACATAAAATTATTTTTTTAGACATAAGTTTAGGTCATTGCTAATATCTAAATTAATTCGATTTATATGTATTACACATTGAGACATTGACCAGTTTGCCTGGAGCTGCAGTCAGACAGGATAACTCAACATCATCAAGGCCCATTTTATTTAAATATCCACGTTCAGTCACTTCAATGCATTTGAAGTATAATATTAATTAACTAGTTACATTTCTCAAACAGTACCCCCTCCTTCTGAACACACATTTCCTCCTTTGATGCCCCTCAGCGCTGCTTTGATTCCATGTTTCAGCCAAATGGATGGTGCTGAATGAGCCTTAACTGGTGTCAGTGGTGCTCCTCAGGACACAGCACTGCAAGGTTGATTCCTGCCTTCCGTTTCCAGCAGTACATTGGACCGATCGGCAGTGCTCTGTCTAAAAGCTACACTGAAAGTGACAATCGGACCATGGGGAGGCAGGGGGAGGAGTATCCAACCCATACAATGTCATCAGTTTGAGGCAATATTAACTTAGGGGTCTTGTTTACATTCCACCGGCAAGGTGCCCACCTTGGCGGAAAGCGGCAGCTGGTCAGCCTCGGGCAAGTCAAAATCGCAGGGCCTGGAGACATCTCCTCTCCTCCCCCTCCGGCCTCCACCGCCCCCGCTAACACCAAGGTAAGTCGCCCTGGCGGAATATTATGGACAGTTTGCAGGCAGGGGGAAAAGTAATGGTCCAGACTTTCCTTGTGGGCCCAGAGGAGCCCCAAAAGAGAGTTTTTAATTTACCTGAGAGAGAGTCTTTTTCTTCACCCCCACCAGGTTTTACCGCTCAGTACACAGATAAAATGTCACCGGGATCCGACTGATGTCATAGGGCTCGTATTAGCATATTATTTATGAGACTCCTGCCTGAGTCATGCTGTCACTTCTACAACCTATGGTTTCTCAACTATATTCTCCAGTGCAAGGAATCCTGTCAATGTGGGATTGTTGTAAATCGGCAAAACATTGGGCTAAGTGGGCTGAAGCCATAACATTCTGGTTTGATTCTTGGTTTGGGCTGAATTCGCTGATCCGGGCCAAGGATGAATGCTGCAATGATTTCTGAGTCTCTGGATTAAAGTGATGAAAGGATTAGACTCTGCCCAGTTTGATAATTTAGTTGAGATGCAAGAACTCGGGGGCATGTGTATGAAATGCTGAGACAAAGTGTTAGGTTAACTACTTGGAACTATTTCTTTTCACAGAGGGTGAGTGGCCTCTGAAACAGAATTCCAAAGCGTGCAGTGATAGTGGATTCCCTGCAAAATAGAGGTAAACCGGTTCCTGAGAGGAGATCCTTGCAATTTGTAAAAGATACGTTAGAGTGCTGCTGGGAATAGTGAGGCTCCAGTCACCATAGGCCCATGGAGCTTGCTTGAGTTCCACAGGGAGTCGGAGATGTAATTTCCAGGGCTTTTCCTAAATTGGCCACAGTCTCTTTGCTCTTTCTGCTTCTCCCAGGAGTCTGCATGACTGGGCGAGAATGGTAGAGGTGGATTGGTCGTGTATGTGGCTGTAAAATGTCTGAATGCTGCAGGCGCGATGGACCCGATGGTCTTTTCCCACTCGTCTTTTGTTCAAAGAGGCAGTGAAGGGAAAAACCAATCAGACTGGACTGAGCCTTCCTCAACCAAACACCCTCCTGAAACTCATTATCTAGAATCAAACTGGAGGGTTGGAAACTGGGGTAATTTTGCTGGGGCACATGGAAGCATGCTCCAACACAAGTCATCGCATTCAGGTTAGAAGAGCAGAAAGGGGCAGGGCAAGTTGAAAAGGACAATTGCACATCCACTTAATTCAAGCAGGAGAACAATAATTATTAACTGAGAAATCAAGGCTCACAGTACCAGATACCAACACTGAAACAAAATAAATCAGGAGCTTAGGTTTTAAATGTTTATATAGTCTGCATGAAAGGATATTTATTTATTTAAGGAACCATAACAGTGGGAGAGTTTCCGCTTCGGGCGCAGTCGCCAAATGGGCACAAATTGCACCCAAAATTGCACTCATTTTGAAAAGAGTTTTTTTCCCCCATTTCCGCTTAAACTCATTTGCATGAATCTGCCATGATCCAGCGTAATCAGGCAACATTTTAAAATGTAATTAAAAAAATATATTTGCTTTCAAAATTAATCCTTGGTATATTTAAGAGTGGTAACGAGGTGTGGTTTAATTAATACAGCTGAAAATAGGTTTATCACAAAATAAACCATTTTTAATCACAGTGACCCAGAATTTGCAGTCGGAGGGGGGCGGATGCCTCTGGACGTAATTATTTCTACGGAAGTACCTGGTGGTCCCAGAGGTTCGGCGACTTGCGGTCCCTGGGGCTCTACGCGAAGGCCAGTGTAGGGGCCCACGTATCCCAGGATCGTACGGGTTTCGTGAGCCGACCCATCCATTGGTTGTAATCTACCAAAATTCCCTGGATTCTGGGGAGGTCCCAGCAGGTTGGAAAACCACAAATATAAAGCCCCTATTTAAAAAAGGAGGCAGACAGAAAGCAGGAAACTATAGACCAATTAGCCTGACATCTGTCATTGGGAAAATGCTGGAGTCCATTATTAAGGAAGCAGTAGCAGGACATTGGGAAAAGCATAAATTTAGTCAGGCCACATCAGCATGGTTTTATGAAAGGGAAATCATGTTTGACAAATTTGCTGGAGTTCTTTGAGGATGTAACGAGCATGGTGGATAAGGGGGAACCAGTGGTGTATTTGGATTTCCAGAAGGCATTCGATAAGGTGCCACATAAAAGGTTACTGCACAAGATATGAGCTCATGGGATTGGGGGTAATGGATAGAGGATTGGTTAACTAATGGAAAGCAGAGAGTTGGGATAAATGGGTAATTTTCCAGTTGGCAAACAGTAGCTAGTGGGGTGCTACAGGGATCAGTGCGAGGGCCTCAACAATTTACAATCTATATTAATGATTTGGATGAAGGGACCGAGTGTAATGTAGCCAAGTTTGCTGATGATACAAAGATGGCTGGGAAAGCAAGTTGTGAGGAGGACACAAAAGAATCTGCAAAGGGATAATAGACTGGCTAAAGGTGTGGGCAAAAAATTGGCAGATGGAGTATAACGTGGAAAAGTATGAAGTTATCCACTTTGGTAGAAAAAATAAAAAAAGCAAATTATTAGTTAAATGGAGAAAAATTACAAAATGCTGCAGTGCATGAATCATAAAAAGTTATTGAATGACGGAGCAGGTTCGAGGGGCCAAATGGCCTAATACTGCTCCTATTTCTTATGTTCTTATCAGAGTACGGGAATCCCTATTCATACTTATAGTAGTTCCGAATGTACAGAGCTGCCGTAACTATGAATGGGAATACTGCCATAAACACACATTACATACTTAAAGTTAATTAAAATGCAATTTAATTAAATGTTTTACACAAAAAAAATGTATTACATTTTTTTTTTTTTTAATATGTTTTGACAGGGCTAAAAATAAACTTACCTCAATGGACACGGTTTTTAATACAGGTGCAGCGTCGAAAATCCGGAAGCCTCGGGACCGAAACCGTTCCGGATTCTGTGTATTTCCGGACTTTGGAATGTCTTTCCAACGTCCCGAGTCCGGAAACACCTGGATAGGTAGGGGAGGGGAAGGGGGGGGGGTTGGGTAGCCATGCGCTGGCGGGGGGGTCGGCCTGAGGCAGGGGTGAGGTCGGCGGGGGAGAGGACAGTTTTCGGATTCCGGATGACCTCACCACGGATCATCCCGGTGTCCGAATTCTGGAACAGTATGGATTCCGGAACTCCGGTTTTTCAACGCTGTACCTGTATATAAATGCGTGATAACATGATATTTTTCTATTTTTAATAGTCTTACGCCTGCTTTTACCAGCGTAAAAATTTGAAAGACATTCGCTGGGCAGGAGTTGGGCAAATACGCCTGCGGAGGCCCTTTTCCTTCGCATGCCGAAACCCGGAACTTGGGGGGACCCCATGGGCGGATGCGCACTTTGTACGCAACTGTGGGGAGCGCGATTCCAGGCCCAATGTTTATCGCCACCCGTGAGTAACCTGATTTTAAATAACTGAAAATGGGTTTTTAAAAATATACAGAACCATTTGCTCGTTATATTGGGCTCCAGTAGTCAGTTTCTTAGTAAATTCAAAAAATATCCTATTCAAAAACTTTTGCAACCTGCCGAGTAGTGTGCGAAAGATCCAGCTTAGTTTGTGGAGCCTCCTCCAAGGCCTGCTTCCAGCGCGATGCTGTTTAAGCTAGCGCAAAAGATCGCAGAAACTCGAGCTGTGCTGAATGTAATTTGCGCTAAAAATTGCACAATTTTTTGTGCTGGTTATGCCGATTTTAGGTGGATTGCACCGAAACAACCAGCCGAGTGGAAACTCCAGGCCAGTTTGTGCAACTGGAGACAAACGTAACAAGAACAGATGACTCTGGTGGATGCTGACTGCACACAAAGACTTGAAGAAATTGCGATGGGTACCATTAGGCAAGTCAACAGGAATAATGTTACAGTTAATCACTGGACGGAAGATGGGATATAGCGAATCAACATATCTTTTTACACCCCGCCTGATTTTCAAAATCCGCTGGGATGTAAAAGAGGCGACAGACTCATTTTCGTCCAGCAATAAAAGTAAAAATGACCCCCAGTGATTTCCCACAGATTAATTACATGCTCCAGCAACTCTCATTCAACAAGTGCATTGGAATGTCTTCATATTAGGGACAAAGTTCCAAAGCTCCTCAACAGGAGGAACGGCGCGTGAAGCTTTGCCTCTGCACAGACATTTTAGATCCATTTAGTTCCTGAAGTTTGACTTCAGGGCTAGCAGTCCTTTTATAATGCAGAGATAATCTTGTGACGGACTGACACCCTGGCCAGAGCATTATTTACAGGCTGTCCAGGACAAGAACTCTGTATTAGCTGTGGAAGATCTAGTGATCATTAAAATGTGACGTGCCACTAATCAGTGTCTCATAAAAACTATCGGAGGATTTAACCACCACTGAAATAACAATGTGCTTTGCTTTTCTGAGTAAATCGGCAAGTTGTTACTGCGACTTTTACATGTAACGGGCATCGTTCTGTATTGAAAATTCGGTCCTAAATCCTCATTACATGTGACATGGTATTACACAATTTTGTTTCTACACAGATGAATCTTGAAGTGACTTTTGCATTAAACACGCACTACCTTACGCTGCAAAAAGGGCTCAAAATCACAGCTCTGTGTTGTGTGTGAAAACAGTTTTGCAGGCTAAAATCTTGCCATGACAGGTCAAATGGACCACATGAACAATGGGTACACATTTGAATGAGTGAAGCTAACATCTATATCTATATTTCTGCACCATTCTATCTGTTCCAGGCAATGCCCATTTCCTGAGATGCTGTGCCGCTCCTGTTGCTTATGAAGTAACAAAATTACTCTGAGATTTGATTGAATAATACATTGCTGTCCCAGATAATGATGAATATTTGAATCACTAACCACATGGCTGAGAAAGTTACTCATTACAATAACAGCAGCCTCCTGATGCAGCAACTTGATGCAGCACCTGAATAGCATTCTTTCAACTTGAAGGCTCAACAAGTTGCATCTCCCAAAGTTATTAAAGAGAGAGAAGAAAATGGAGAATTCTCCCAATAGAAAAGACATCCAATGAAATGTTCTTTTAGTGAGGGAGGAATGGATTGTTACATGGAGCCAAAAATGTACTTCTCCCTCGGGTCTCCACCTAATTGAAGCTCATTCCCATTTATTTCCCTTGGCTTCACCTGTAAAAGGACATTGATCCACAAGACGCTGTGGGCCATCAGCAGCAGCACAATTGTATTCCACCGCAATCTGTAAACTCATGGAGCAGCACCAGGCATACCTGAAAATGAGGTGCCAACCTGGAGAAGCTGCAACACAGGACTTCATGCATGCTAAGCAGCAGACGCAGCATGCTACATAGAAAATAGGTGTAGGAGTAGGCCATTAGGCCCTTCGAGCCTGCACCACCATTCAATATGATCATGGCTGATCATGCAACCTAAGTACCCCATTCCTGCTTTCTCTCCATACCCTTTGATCCCTTTAGCCGTAAGGGCCACGTCTAACTCTCTTTTGAATATATCTATCGAACTGGCCTCAACAACTTTCTGTGGTAGAGAATTCCACAGGTTCACAATTCTCTGAGTGAAGAAGTTTCTCCTCATCTCGGTCCTAAATGGTTTACCCCTTATCTTTAGACTGTGACCCCTGGTTCTGGACTTCCCCAACATCGGGAACATTCTTCCTGCATCTAACCTGTCCAATCCCGTCAGAATTTTATATGTTTCTATGAGATCCCCTCTCATCTTCTAAATCCCAGTGAATATAAGCCTAGTCGATCCAGTCTTTCGTCATAGGTCAGTCCTGCCATCCCGGGAATCAGGCTGGTGAACCTTCGCTGCACTCCCTCAATAGCAAGAATGTCCTTCCTCAGATTAGGAGACCAAAACTGTACACAATATTCAAGGTATGGCCTCACCAAGGCCCTGTACAATTACTACAGACAGAGCTAAGTGATCCCACATTCAATGGATCAGGTCAAAGCTCTGCAATCCTGCCACATCCAGCCGTGAGTGGTGGTGGAAAATTAAACAACTAACCGGAATGGAGGAGGCTCCATGAAGATCCCCATCCTCAATGATGGCGGAGCCCAGCACGCGGGTGCACAAGACAAGACAGAAGAGTGTGCAACCATCTTCAGCCAGAAGCGTCGAGTGGATGATCCATATTGGCCTCCTCCTGAGGTCACCACCTTTACAGAAGTCTTCAGCCAATTCGATTCACTCCACGTGATATCAAGAAACTGAGCGCACTGGATACATCAAAAGGGCCCCGACAACATCCCGGCTCTCGTGCTGAAGGCTTGTGCTCCAGAACTAGCCGCACCTCTAGCCAAGCTGTTCCAGTACAGCTACAAAATTGGCATCTATCCGACAATGTGGACAACTGCCCAGGTGTGTCCTGTCCACAAAAAGCAGGAAAAATCCAATCCGGCCAATTACCATCCCATCAGTCTACTCGCAATCATCAGTAAAGTAATGGAAGGTGTCATCAATAGTGCTATTAAGCAGCACTTAATCACCAACAACCTGCTCACCGATGCTCAGTTTGGGTTCTGGCAGGACCACTTGGCTCCAGACCTCATTACAGCCTTGGTCCAAACATGGACAAAAGAGTTGAATTCCAGAGGCGAGGTAAGAGTGACTGCCCTTAACATCAAGACAGCATTTGACAGAGTGTGGCATCAAGGAGCCTGAGTAAAATTGAAGTCAATGAAAATCAGGGGGAAAGGAAGATGGTTGTGGTTTTTGGAGGTCAATCATCTCAGCCGCAGGACATCGCTGCAGGAGTTCCTCAGGGCAGCATCTTCAGCTGCTTCATCAATGACCTCCCCTCCATCATAAGGTCAGAAGTGGGGATGTTCGCTGATGACTGCACAGTGTTCAGTTCCATTCGCAACTCCTCAGAAAATGAAGCAGTCCATAGCCGCATGCAGCTAGACCTGGATGACTTTCAGGCCTGGGTTGATTAATGACAAGTAACATTCATGCCACACAAGTGCCAGGCAATGATTAACCACCTCCCCATGACATTCAACGGCATTACCATCGCCAAATACCTCAACATCCTGGGGGGTCACCATTGACCAGAAATCTAACTAGACCAGCCACATAAATACTGTTGGAACAAGAGCGGGTCAGAGGCTGAGTGTTCTGCGGTGATTGTCTCACCTCCTGACTCCCTAAAGCCTTTCCACCATCAACAAGGCAGAAGTCAGGTGTGTGATATAATACTCTCCACTTGCCTGGATGAGTGTGGCTCCAACAATACTCAAGAAGCTTGACATCATCCAGTACCAAGTAATCCGCTTGATTGGCACCCTATCCGCCACCTTAAACATTCATTCCCTCCACCACCGGCGCACTATGGCTGCAGTGTGTACCATCTATAAGATGTACTGGAGCAAGATACACTGTAGCAGCACCTCCCAAACCCGCGACCTCTACCACCTGACAAGGGCAGCAGGCGCATGAGAGCACCATCAGGGATAGCAATGCATTACTGACTAACTGTCAGAGCAACAGGAAACCTGCCACATCTTGGGCTCTGTCCATTATGGAATGACAATCAGTAGAAGATGGAATTGAGCCTGAATACAGCTAAACTTTTTACTCATGGAAATGCGCACTGTAATCTTTCACATATGATCATACGAATAATGGCGGATATGTAAAGAATCTTTGGTCCATCCAGCCTGTCCCACACAATTGCAATACCATGTGTATCACAACATATGCACTCCACCCCATCTGAAACCACATGATCTCCTGTGAGAGGCAAAAAGACAGATTTAAAAAACCCAGGCCAATTTTGGTAGGGAAAAATCTGGGAAATTCCTCTCCGACTCATCTAGGCGATCGAAACTGGTCCAGGAGATCACTGTGGCCCTGAATTCCCTGTAGTATCTACCTTCTGTAAGAGGTGATCTCCACCCCTGCTAGAAACTGGTCCAGCTCTCGATTGAAGGAATGCAGCAAATCAGCATCCACCACACGAGATGGCAACCTGTGTTCCAGAGGTCCACTATTCTCTGGGAAAGAAAACACCTCCTGACATCTAACCTAGATCTGGCCTTATACAACTTAAATCGGTGACCTCTGGTCCTCCATAACCTATTTGATTGAAACAACTTGTCAATTGGAACACAATCTATTCCCTCCATTATCTTATAAACCTCAGTCAGATTATCTCTAAGTCTACGCTTCTCTAACGTGTAGAGTCCCAACTCTTTTAGCCAGTCTTGATAACGAAGATGATTTAGACTGGGAATGTGTCTAGTGGCCCTCCTCTAAACCCTCTCCAGAGCCTCAATATCACCCATCATGTGAGGAGACTAAAATTGGACACAGTATTCCAAGTGCAGCCTGACTAAGGTTTTGTACAAGGACAAAATAGTTTGCCTCATCTTCTACACAATTGTCTTATGGATACACCCCAAAACCCTATTTGCTCTAACTATCACTTCACGGCATTGCTCATGTACCTTCAAGGATGTATGCATGAGAATGACCAAATCTCTTTCTATCTCCACCTTTAATGCTTTTCCCTGAAGGGTGTATGAATGTTGAACATTTGTCCTGCCTACATGCATAACACTGCACTTATCTAAGTTATACATCACCTTCCAGTCGTGAGGCCGATCTCCCAACATATTAAGATCTGCCTGAAGCACACAAGTGTCATCTATAGTCCTAATACTCGCCCGGATCTTGATATCATCTGCATAATTGAAGATCATGCTACCAACACCTACATCCTGATCATTAATAAAAATAGTAAAGTTCAATAATCTCAATACTGATCCCTGCAGGACCAGTCTCCAAACAAATCCAAATCAACTACTTTTTGCCTATGTCCTGTCTATCTTATAGAGACACCTCTTGTGCGGTAACTTATCAAAAGCTTTTTGGAAGTTTAAGTAGACGATGTCTATTGGACTTCCCTCACCCACTAACTTTGTAAATTCTTCAAAAAATACAATTGGATTTTTGTATTTGGATAAGTGGAAATGGAAACGACAGCACAGAAGGAAGTCATTTGGCCCTTTGCATCTGCACCATGACCTGCTTTAAGCCAATTTTCCTCCCTTTTTTCATATACTTTTATATTCTTCCTTCACAAATACTTATCCAATTACTTTTTAAATTAGGTTATGATCTCTATCTCATAAAACAACCCATGGTCTCATAATCCACTCAGTGAAACCAGTTGTGGTAACGTCCTCCTTTGTTCATCTAGTGTTAATGCTGAGTTTACAGCCCCCTTGTGACTGATAGATGTCATTTAAAAAGATGCGAGACTTTACTATAACAAGATCTTCCAGATTGATTTCTTATAGGTGTTTATTGAACGCTGATGTATTGCAACCAGAAACCAATTACATTTCAAAAAATAAAGCATTGGAATGATTAGAGTTGAAGTTGAAAAATGAGAGTTTTGCAACTGTATACAGTAATTTCTGAACATATTTTATTCTGAAAAGTTCTGAATGCATGATGGCCGAGTGTTCAGATCGGTTCTGCTTTTTCAGGCATTGCCGCCTGCGTTATTGCTTTTCATCAAGCAAGTGACAATGAATATTTGAGGAGCTGTTTTTTTTCATGATACCTTAAATCAGTTTGCCAATGTAATCTTGAAGGATGCTGCTTAGCTGAGTACTTTAGAGCTGGCACTCTCAAACCTACTGTTGTCTGTCAAGTGCTAAGTGGTCTTTTTGGCAAGGTATTGGAATGAAGAAAAGTGAGCTGATTTGGTTTAGTTTATGTTAGGGGAGCTGTGAGCATTTTGTTGCTTTCAAGCTGCCAAAATCTCTTCAAGTGAAGTGATGTGCCCTCAAGAACCTTGATTCATCTACTGACAAAGATACTGTGAAATGGATAGTCCTGTTCCGCATGGCGCCATCAGGATGAGAATGATGATCGCTTTTTCGTCTTTTCAGACAAAAATCTGGCCAAACATTTTTTTAGGGTATCAATGCTCCTTTAATAGCTTCTCCATCCTTATAGAAATGTTTATGGCTACGTTGAGACCACGTTGGCAGCATATAGGGCCCAATTTTGCCCATGACTTGCATCAATTCTTTTGGAGTAAGTTGTTTTTTCTGGTTTAAGTTAAAAAATGCCATTTCCCCCCAAAAGATTTGCTCCAGAGTAAGTCAGTTAGGTACGATTTTCTTTAGTTCAGTTTTTTTTTTCCTAAAGAGGGCTTTCCCAGACACTTACGCCAGTTTTGGCCATTTATGCCACTTTGGCCAGCTAAGACTTACTCCAAATCGACTTAGGTCAGCATATGTGACCAGCTCTGAAAAACCTTGCGGGCAGTTAAGAAATCGGCGCAGGTTAGTACATTTAAAGCACCAAGACTTACAAAGCACTAAACAAACCACAAAAATAAGCATTCAATAACAAATAAAAAATACAAGGAAGCTGAGTGCCGTCACCAAGACTGACAAAGCACTAAACAAACCACATAAAATAATAAGCAATCAATCAATAATAAAAAATAGAAGTCCTACCTTTATGCCAGAATCAAGTTTTATTTTAAATCCCCCCCCCACCCCCAAAACACTCTTTCTCGCTCCCTCCCGCCGCCCCCCCACCCGGCCGCAAAAACTCTCCTCCGCTTCCCCCTCCCGCCCCCCCCCCCCAATCAAAACTCTCAAGCACAACCATCAATGAATAAAAAATAAAACTGAAGTCCGACCTTGGCCCGGGAATTCAGCGGGCCGGCCGGCCGGTGCGGGAGGCCACTCGGCCAGAGATAGGGTGCGGCGAGAACGGGGCGTCCCTTCGGCCGGGGGCAGGGGCTGCGAGCATCGGATCCTGCTCACAGCCTGCAGGACATGCTGGAAGTGCAGGAGCATGTGCACAGACTTCACTGCCCATGCGCGCAGGTGCCGGCACTGTTTTTGGCGCTGGCCTGATGCTCCCCCCCCTCCATTTCACAATGCACGCCACGCTGGGACTCCAGGGACTCCAGGGACTCGGAAGAGAGGCCAGGATGGGGCGATTTTTTTTCCGGTGCCGTTTCCAGCGCGCAAGGTCAAAAAAAGGGGTTGGGCAAAATTGAGCCCATAGAGAGAGTTCAGCACATGAATACACCTCAAGGGGCATCTCAAGAAAAAAATAGCAACGGTCTTAAAGCAGGCTTGCCGAGAGACGTCAATTTCCATTTGGCTTAAATAATTGATCAAGAATTCACATGGAGATTACACCCCTCCCCCACTGCAACTTCGACGGACACCATGTTTCTGCCCATGAGTGGGATTTCCACTGAATTTGAGGGGTGGGGGAGTGGAGTGGAGAGGGGGTGCTGAATGGGAGAAGCACCAAGCAAATTCCCAGTGATTGTGTCTTCAAATGAGGACCGTTGCTATCTGCTGTCCAGATATGAATGAAAACAGTGTGTGTCTTTCACTGATAAAGTGGGCCCCTTTGGACAGTTCCATACAATGCAGTGATTAACTGTATTAATGGCCTGCCTAAATTCTAAGCAGACAGTGCCCACACCATTCTATACTTAAGAGTTGTTGTGAATTTAAATGAAAGAGTGTCCTCCATAAAACCTTACCAGCGACTAATGATTCATACTGCAGATGAGAATTTTGCTTGCTCTTTATCTATTTGTACATAATATATATTTCAGGGAAAGGAAATGACAGATACAAGTCTCTCACTTCCAACACCTGCTACAGAACTCTCTTTGATAAGCCAAGTGGCTTTTAATAGCCTTTCCAGCTGATGGATATTAACTTGCATTTACAAATATGTTTATGATCTAGATTCAGTAGTCTGCAAATCAATGAAACTGTCGGTTTGATTCAGGACAGTTGGCTTGGTTGATGATGGCTTCAGCAATTCTTGATATGCCACTGCAGATGTGAGTCGGAGGTAAAGGAAATTTAAAAAACAGAAAAGGGCACAGAGCGGCATTTTGACAGTGGTTAAATTCAGATTTTCCTCTGTTGCAGCAAACCATTCCGTATTCAGCTTATGTCTTTTACAAGTGCCTTTGAGACTGGAGTTGAAAGTGGGTTCCACTGAGAGTTAGGGTTAATGACTGGATGTGGATATTACCTGCAGCCTTGAGAGGAAGTTATTCTCTTATTCTTATGTTTTTCTCTCATTACTTGTGTTATGTCTCAATTAAAGCAATGTGACTGAGTATTGTAGACATGAGTAAGTGTGACCTTAGTCTCTTTATTCTGACTCCAGAGTGCTGGCACAGCATGGGAGGCCTGCTTATATGCTGGGATCGCTTGGGACTCCAACAGATGCGCCCTCTGGTGGCAGTAGGATGCTGGTTACAAGGTGTTGCATACATAACAATTTGTTCATGCCAAGCCACACACAACCTGCTACTGAGTTAGCAGAGCGAGTTGCCTGCGCCCGTGGCGCCATTCATGGTGCTATGGCTGGCTGCAAGGAAACATGACAGCATTGTGTTCTGCTTCTTTGTGCCTTTGAATGGGAGTGAATAAGTCGTAAGCTATATTTGAAGCAAAGTCTGCAGACACAAATAACGAAGAAGCTGAGTCACTCGCTGCTCCCTTGCCCCATCCCATGGCCCCCATGAAGAAGCGCTGCACTGGCAGAGGTGCCGGCTTTCAGATGAGACGTTAAACCGAGGCCCATCTGTTCTCTCAAGTGGACTTAAAAGATCCCATGGCACTATTTCGAAGAAGAGCAGGGGAGTTATCCCCGGTGTCCTGGATAATATTTATCCCTCAATCAACATAACAAAAAAACAGATTATCTGGTCATTATCACATTGCTGTTTGTGGGAGCTTGCTTGGGCGCAAATTGGCTGTCGCGTTTCCCACATTATAACAGTGACTACACTCCAAAAGTACTTCATTGGCTGTAAAGCGCTTTGAGACATCCGGTGGTCGTGAAAGGCACTATATAGATGTCCATCAGTCTGCCTGTCTGTCCAAACATTTGCTCTACAATTAGCCCTTACAGCGTACACTGTGGTTGGCCTTTATTTTTGCACCTACCTGCAGTACCAAGGCTAAGAATGGAACTATGTGGAGTGGAGAAAATCAAATCTGCATACTATCATTTCTTGATGTTGTAGGTTATGACTTCTTCACTTTAGCATTGCACCAGCCCATAGCTAAGTGTTCTCAGGATTTGCGCAGACCAGTAGTGTGTTACAATCTAGGCTGACACCAGTGCAGTGTTGGTCGGATGAGACGTTAAACCGAGGCTTCGTCTGTTCTCTCAGGTGGATGTAAAAGATCCTGTGACACTATTTTGAAGAAGAGCAGGGAAGTTATCCCCGATGTCCTGGCCAATATTTATCCCCCAATCAACATCACTAAAACATTATCTGGTCATTATCATATTGCTGTTTGTGGGAGCTTGCTGTGTGCAAACTGGCTGCCGTGTTTCCCACATTACAACAGTGACTACATTCCAAAAGTACTTCATTGGCTGGAAAGTGCTTTGTGATGTCTAGTGGTCATGAAAGGCGCTATATCATTTTATTTTACAACACAGGTAAGTGACATAGTGTGATGTTTCACAGAGCAGTGAAATCTGTATTTTCACACTCAAGTCGTGGCACAGCAAGTTTCCAAATTCAGCTGGGCCATCAGGAACAAGGGAATGAAAACTGTGGAGGGAATCAACTAAGGGATTCTCAAACACTTCCTTGCAGGAGGATTTGGAGAAAAAGCTTGAACCACTTCCAAAAATGTGTTCTTTAACTGTCACACGGGATGTCACAAAACATCACATGTGGAGTAAAAACCCATGATAAATTGTATCATTTGTTTCTCTCCTTATTATGATAATCATAAACCATGATCGTCATCAAGTTACAGAAACAGAAAATGCTTTTTGGAGGGGTTATGAGTTGTGATTAGGGCAGGGAAAATGGAGTACGAGAAGAAGCTTGCAGGGAACATTAAGGCGGATTGCAAAAGTTTCTATAGGTATGTAAAGAGAAAAAGGTTGGTGAAGACAAACGTAGGTCCCCTGCAGTCAGAATCAGGGGAAGTCATAACGGGGAACAAAGAAATGGCAGACCAATTGAACAAGTACTTTGGTTCGGTATTCACTAAGGAGGATACAAACAACCTTCCGGATATAAAAGGGGTCAGAGGGTCTAGTAAGGAGGGGGAACTGAGGGAAATCTTTATTAGTCGGGAAATTGTGTTGGGGAAATTGATGGGATTGAAGGCCGATAAATCCCCAGGGCCTGATGGACTGCATCCCAGAGTACTTAAGGAGGTGGCCTTGGAAATAGCGGATGCATTGACAGTCATTTTCCAACATTCCATTGACTCTGGATCAGTTCCTATGGAGTGGAGGGTAGCCAATGTAACCCCACTTTTTAAAAAAGGAGGGAGAGAGAAAACAGGGAATTATAGACCGGTCAGCCTGACCTCAGTAGTGGGTAAAATGATGGAATCAATTATTAAGGATGTCATAGCAGTGCATCTGGAAAATGGTGACATGATAGGTCCAAGTCAGCATGGATTTGTGAAAGGGAGATCATGCTTGACAAATCTTCTGGAATTTTTTGAGGATGTTTCCAGTAAAGTGGACAAAGGAGAACCAGTTGATGTGGTATATTTGGACTTTCAGAAGGCTTTCGACAAGGTCCCACACAAGAGATTAATGTGCAAAGTTAAAGCACATGGGATTGGGGGTAGTGTGCTGACGTGGATTGAGAACTGGTTGTCAGACAGGAAGCAAAGAGTAGGAGTAAACGGGTACTTTTCAGAATGGCAGGCAGTGACTAGTGGAGTGCCGCAAGGTTCTGTGCTGGGGCCCCAGCTGTTTACATTGTACATTAATGATTTAGACGAGGGGATTAAATGCAGTATCTCCAAATTTGCGGATGATACTAAGTTGGGTGGCAGTGTGAGCTGCGAGGAGGATGCTATTAGGCTGCAGAGTGACTTGGATAGGTTAGGTGAGTGGGCAAATGCATGGCAGATGAAGTATAATGTGGATAAATGTGAGGTTATCCACTTTGGTGGTAAAAACAGAGAGACAGACTATTATCTGAATGGTGACAGATTAGGAAAAGGGAAGGTGCAACGAGACCTGGGTGTCATGGTACATCAGTCATTGAAGGTTAGCATGCAGGTACAGCAGGCGGTTAAGAAAGCAAATGGCATGTTGGCCTTCATAGCGAGGGGATTTGAATACAGGGGCAGGGAGGTGTTGCTACAGTTGTACAGGGCCTTGGTGAGGCCACACCTGGAGTATTGTGTACAGTTTTGGTCTCCTAACTTGAGGAAGGACATTCTTGCTATTGAGGGAGTGCAGCGAAGGTTCACCAGACTGATTCCCGGGATGGCGGGACTGACCTATCAAGAAAGATTGGATCAACTGGGCTTGTATTCACTGGAGTTCAGAAGAATGAGAGGGGACCTCATAGAAACGTTTAAAATTCTGACGGGTTTAGACAGGTTAGATGCAGAAAGAATGTTCCCAATGTTGGGGAAGTCCAGAACCAGGGGTCACAGTCTGAGGATAAGGGGTAAGCCATTTAGGACCGAGATGAGGAGAAACTTCTTCACCCAGAGAGTGGTGAACCTGTGGAATTCTCTACCACAGAAAGTAGTTGAGGCCAATTCACTAAATATATTCAAAAGGGAGTTAGATGAAGTCCTTACTACGCGGGGGATCAAGGGTTATGGCGAGAAAGCAGGAAGGGGGTACTGAAGTTTCATGAACTCATTGAATGGCGGTGCAGGCTAGAAGGGCTGAATGGCCTGCTCCTGCACCTATTTTCTATGTTTCTATGTTTCTATGTGACAATGCCTTGCAGATCAGGAAGATAGAAGATTCATGCAATTACTCAATAATTAATTATTAGTACATCTATGAATGATTCTCCCACTGTCAGTTTCACGGCAGGAAGTTCCTGCTACACAAGGTAATCTGAAAATGTATTGAAGAGTATAGATGAGCATTCAGCTGCCCCATGATATGCCATCAATGGATCACAACAACTTGCATTTATATAATGCCTTGAACATGGTAAAACATCCCAAGGTGCTTCACAGAAACGTTCTCAAACAAAGCTTGACACCAAACCACGTGACGAGATATTAGCAGAAAATGCTGGAAATACTAAACAGTTCAGGCAGCATGTGTGTTGAGAGAAAGAGTTAACGTTTCAGGTCGCTGACCTTTCGCCAGATGTTCTTTTTCAGCATATTGTGTTTTTATGTCATATCTCCAGCCTTTTCTGTTTTTATTTCCAATTTACCTTCTGTAAGGAGATATTAGGACAGGTGACCAATGTTCCCTTTAAGCTGCGTGGCCACATAGCACTTTAGAGGCCTTACACAGCCGGCTCACCAGCTTTTAAATGGAAAAAACGCACATGTGCGGCATTTTGAATGCGCCGTGCAGCCTGTTAAAGGGGCCGCGTGACCCAAAATGAAAATTAGAGGGAATATTGCAGGAAACCAAAAGCTTGGTCAAAGAGGTAGGTTTTAAGGAGCATCTTAAAGGAGGAGAGAGATGTGGTGAGAAGGGAAGGTTTAGAGAGAGAATTCCAGAGCTTAGGGCCCAGACAGCTGAAGGCATGGCCGCCAATGGTAGAGAAATTAAAATCGGGGATGCACAAGAGGGCAGAATTGGAGGAGCGCAGAGATCTCAGAGGATTGTAGGGCTGGAGGTAGTTACAGAAATAGGGAGGCTATGGAGGGAGGGTAGAGAAAACCTCACAATATCCTAGGTTTCCCATTCTTACTCGTTCTCCTGTGACCTCTGCAGGAAAGATCAAATGTATGGATGTTAACCATGAACACGATTGGGCTTTGTGGTACCACGACTTCCAATACCGAAACATTCTGCTGCACGCCCTATCCTGGCTCACACTTGAACAGCAATCAAAAGTAGAGAAGAGCCTGTGTACACCAGGAACATGCCAGGTTGTAGGGGCAAGTAACTTAAATCTCTTCAAGGTCAAATTAGGCAAGTGTCCTGGGAAAACACCAGCGGTTACAACTGGTCAGACAGCACGAAGGGGCTTATGGTCTTTTCATGTTTCTATCACCTGAAAAAAAATGGAAGGAGCAACACATCAGCAGCCCTACAGAAAGAAATACTTCAAATTTCACGGCTTCTACTGCTTGAGAATTAAATAACACGCTCAATAATTTACAAGCTGCAAATATGTATGTCTAATACAGTGTAACTTGCTGCAGGACACAAATGGAGATGCCCGTTATTACAATGGATTTTTAATGCAGTTAATACTCTCAGCCTACTCCCACAATTGCATTTCATTGTTTCAAAATGCCTGTCATAGATAAGACAACAGTATCATTTGTCTCCCGCCTTGTTTTAGAAAGATAATGCAGAATGACATATATATATTATGCTGACTGAAATGGCAATATTTGTTTTGGACATTTCATCTTGGTCTGAATTAATGCAGCTGTTAAAACAGATACATGCCAAAAATGCAGCTCGATGTCTTTTTAACTGAAGGAGTTGCTGGAATAAACATCCACAGTATTGTCCATCAGCAGCATCAAATTTTAGGCAACTTTCTAAATCGCGAGTGTTTATTCTTTAAAAAAGAAATGTTAAGTACACAATTTGTTATGCTGCTATGTCAGTGCATCATGGAATAGCTTGGGAACCGAATTCCAAAATGGTAGTCAATAACAACATTAAGGAACCAAATTGCTGAAATCAAGTTGCTCTTTTAAAAAAAAAAGTAAATACAGGGTTGGACCTTTGTGGTCCGGCACTCTCGGGACCTGACCGATGCCGAACCAGAGAATTTTCCGAACCATGGGAGGTCAGTATATGACTGTACCGATACAGCCGACATAAGCATACATCTAGCCTAGGCTTACCAGTACCTGTAGAGTGCTGCTCACTGCTCTCCTGGGCTAACTTTAACATTCATTAATTTGTATCTGTTCAGTTGTGTTTTGCTCTTTGTGCACTTTTCTTTATAAAAGTGACTGCTGATAATAGCAGAGAAACTATGAGGCCCACTGTCACGAGGAAATGGCATGATCGCTGAAACACCTCGGAACGGAGTTTGCCCATCTACAGGCATGGGAGAAGATGGCCGATAGCGGCAGTTCCGCAAACTCATGCCGAACCACGGATGTTTCCAGACTAGAGGGTCCCAGACCAGAGAGGTGCAACCTGTATAATGAATTGCGCAAATGTGATCACTAACATTTTTATGGCTTCGATTGAAGGAGCTAAATATAAAACTGTATTTGTTAAATATAATGCTGTATTTTCACAAGGTATTTACCGGATATAATTGCACTGAAAGCTGGTGAAAGGTTGACGAACTCAGTCAAGCAGAATCATTCACAGCAACAAAAGCGAGGTGACCGTCATGTCAAGAGTCATTCATCGCAGCCCAGCGCACTTGACTTGAAAAGAGCAAGTTCATGACATGCACTGCAATGCCCACTCCATCATTCTGTACAAATACTATGCAGTTCATTCCTGTGAAAGTATTTCCAAATATTTAACTGTGATGTTCTCTCCAGTATTTGTTTTTATTCATTTTGGATCACTTAAACAAAAAATCCTCAATGTTTCCCCCTCCCCAAGTCTTTCTCGCTCTCCTGCAATCACCCTGTGAGTGTTGGATTACCCTTGCATGGGCTGCACCAGCACCTACTTCCTCAGTACCTTGTTCAGGCATTCTTCCTCTCTGAGCCTTGACAATGAGAGCTGGATTTTCCTCCACTATAGATTCCCAAGTGGGGCTGGAAGGAACACTACCAAATGGGGCCAGGAAGAACGCCACCCTAACCCTAACCCTAAATCCCTGGCACTGAAATGTTCCTTCCTCATCCCAAGTACTAAAATAACAGTAGCGGTGTGGGGCTAGGGAAGCTGGACGATTTCCCTGCCTTCCCACCACAGTACAGGCAGATGTACCCACCTCTAGTGGGGAAACTGTTCCAGAGGAAAATTCAGCCCATAATATCAACCGGTTACCTGATCCAGGGGTTCACAGCCAGGGCAGATCCTGTCCAAATATATCACTGGATTGCAATGCAAAAGAGAAAGTTTGCGAACTGCTCCCCCTCCCCACCCCAGAGGCACCGAGGCCAATTCTAAAATAGGAGGACATTGGAATATAAAGGCTCAGGTATACTGGCATACGCACACAGACCTCCCAAAATTGGAGGTGGCTAGTTTCCCCAAAGAAATGCAATTGAGCTGCTAATTGACCCTGCTGTAATTCACGGGGTCGGTGTGTGTGTGTGTGTGTGTGGAGTGTGTGTGTATGTGGTGTTGTGTATGTGGTGTATGTGGTGAGTGTGTATGTGGTGAGTGTGTATGTGGTGTGTGTATATGTGGTGTGTGTATGTGGTGTGTGTGGGTGTGTGTGGGTGTGGGGGGGGGGGGGGGGGGCGGAGAGGAACTTCAGTTGCAGCCTTTAAAGATCAGCACTCACTTTAATCTGTCAGCAGCAGGCTGGGGGAATTGTCGCTAAGTGGTGAACCTTCAGCCAGACTAAATGTCATGTCAATTAGTGCCTTCAAATGTCACATCTGAGATTGCATGACTGTACTAAAGAACATCTTCTGCTGCAGGGGCGAGCAGCGAGGCTCAAGGAAGGGAGCTGGCAATTCAAAGAGAAAAAAACAAAGAGTCAACACATCAATGAGCCCAGTTTTCAGACATTCTTGGATGAAATGCAGAAGAGGGAAAGACTGTTGGATACCAATGGAGGAAACCTCAGAACAGTGTGTTGAAACCGATATGGAGGCAGTGGCAGTGAGCTGGGTGATACCTCTCTCAAACCCAGAACTGCAGACCAGTACAGGAAAGAATGCCCTTTCATGACAAAGGCAGGCTAGTGACAGACAAGTGAGTGTCCCTTCTTTTTCTTGGACACCAACATATTGCCAACCGTCCAATATGACTTCCTGCAGGAACCATTCTTCTCACTTCACTGTGGGTCCAGCAAAACTGCCATTCAGCCCCTTGAGCCTGTTCCATCATTCAATTAGATCATGGCTGATCTGTATCTCAGCTCCATTTACCTGCCTTTGCTCCATATCCCATGATACCATAACCTGTCTTCAAGAAAAATTCTGCAAAAATGTATCAATCTCAGTCTTCAAAGTTTCAATTGACGCAGCATTCACAGACTGTTGTAGGTGTGAAATCTAGAATTCCGCTACCCTGTGTGTGAAAAAGTGCTTCCTGATTTCACTCCGAAATGACCTAACTCTACTTTTAAGATTAAGCCCTCCTGTTCTGCATTCCCGTATCAGAGAAAATAGTTTCTCTGAATCGACCCCATTGAATCCCTTAATCATTTTAAATACCTTGATTAAAATTTTTTTTCATAACGTTGTTTCTGATCTGGAATGCACTGCCTGAAAGGGTGGTGAAGTAGATTTGATAGCAACTTTCAAAAAGGAATTGGATAAATACTTGAAGGGGAAAAATCTGGATAGCTCTTTCAAAGAGCCGGCATAGGTATGATGGGCTCAATGGCCTTTTTCTGTACTGTATCATTCTATGATTCCATGAGGGCAATTTTAACCAAAAAAACGGGTGGGTTTGGGGTGGGTGGGAAGTTAAAATGTTTAAAATTTCAAACCCAACCCCAATCCACCTTGAACCCGCCCACATCTGTTTTAACAGTGCCAGGATGAGGGGTGGCCGACCAATCTGCTCGAAAGAGACGGGTCGGTCGTTGATCGGAGACAGGAGCTCGAGGTGCGTGGTGAGGCCTATAAAGGCCCAGCGGCTGCGAGAGGCGGTGGCAGATCGGAGACAAGTGCTCAATGTGTGTGGAGAGGCCTATAGAGGCCCAGCGGCTGCGAGAGGCGGCGGCAGATTGGAGACGAGTGCTCAATGTGTGTGGAGAGGCCTATAGAGGCCCAGCGGCTGCGAGAGGCGGCGGCAGATCGGAGACGGGAGCTCGAGGTGTGTGCAGAGGCCGAAAAGGCCCAGCGGCTGCGAGAGGCGGCGGCAGATCGGAGGCGGGAGCTCGAGGTGCGTGGACAGGCCTATAAAGGCCCAGCGGCTGCAAGAGGCGGTGGCAGATCGGAGGCGGGAGCTCGAGGTGCGGGCTGAGGCCTATAAAGGCCCAGCGGCTGCGAGAGGCGGTGGCAGATCGGAGGCGGCAGCTCGAGGTGCGGGCTGAGGCCTATAAAGCCCCGGCTTGTGCAGCTCCAGCCGGGAGAGAAAGCAAAAAAGAAGCAGAAAGGAATCAAAAGGTGACGTCACAGCCAAAGGGGTAAGTGATTGGCTGGTGATTGGTGAGCAGCTTTTCTTTTTTGTTTTATATCAGTAAGTAACCTGTTAACATAGTTGTTGCCAAATTAAGGGTATCTAAGGGTTAAGTCATGGCAGGAGAGATCGGTCACGTGATATGCTCCTCCTGTACCATGTGGGAACTCAGGGACACTTCCAGTGTCCCTGACAACTACGTGTGCGGGAAGTGTATCCGCCTCTAGCTCCTGACGGTCCTCGTTGCGGAATTGGAGCTGAGGGTGGATTTACTCTGGAGCATCCATGATGCTGAGAATGACGTGTGTAGCGAGTTGGTCTTACCGCAGGTGAAGGGTCCACAGCCAGCTAGGGAAAGGAAGACCAGCAGGAAGAGCAGTGGAAGGAAGGTAGTGCAGGGGTCCCCTGCGGTCATCCCCCTGCAAAACAGATACACTGCTTTGAGTACTGTTGAGGGGGATGACTCATCAGGGGAGGGCAACAGCAGCCAAGTTCATGGCACCATGGCTGGCTCTGTTGCACAGGAGGGCAGGAAAAAGAGTGGGAGAGCGATAGTGATAGGGGATTCAATTGTAAGGGGAATAGATAGGCGTTTCTGCAGCCGCAACCGAGACCACAGGATTGTATTGTTGCCTCCCTGGTGCAAGGGTCAAGGATGTCTCAGAGCAGGTGCAGGACATTCTGAAAAGGGAGGGAGAACAGCCAGTTGTCGTGGTGCACATTGGTACCAACGACATAGGTAAAAAAAGGGATGAGGTCCTACGAGACGAATTTAAGGAGCTAGGAGCTAAATTAAAAAGTAGGACCTCAAAAGTAGTAATCTCGGGATTGCTACCAGTGCCACATGCTAGTCAGAGTAGGAATCGCAGGATAGCGCAGATGAATACGTGGCTTGAGCAATGGTGCAGCAGGGAGGAATTCAAATTCCAGGGGCATTGGAACTGGTTCTGGAGGAGGTGGGACCAGTACAAACCGGACAGTCTGCACCTGGGCAGGACCGGAACCAATGTCCTCGGGGGAAGTGTTTGCTAGTGCTGTTGGGGAGGAGTTAAACTAATATGGCAGGGGGATGGGAACCAATGCAGGGAGACAGAGGGAAATAAAATGGAGACAGAAGCAAAAGACAGAAAGGAGATGAGTAAAAGTGGAGGGCAGAGAAACCCAAGGCAAAAAACAAAAAGGGCCAATGTACAGCAAAATGGTAAAGGGTCAAAGTGTAATAAAAAGGCAAGCCTGAAAGCTCGGAGCCTCAATGCGAGGAGTATTCGGAACCCAGGAGAGGGCTCTGAGCTAGTTAGAGTGGGTGAGAGCAAAGATGAACAGGATCCCAAGAAAGAATGCAAAAGGCAGGAGGCAACAGAGCAGAGTAGCACTGGGGTAAGTGTAAACCACAAGGTGATAGGAAGGGACAATATGTATGAATATAAAGCGGCTGCAGGAGGGGTCAAAACTAAAAATCATGGTTTAAAAGCTAGTATTAAAACACTTTACCTAAACGCACGCAGCATTCGAAATAAAGTAAATGAGTTGTTAGCACAAATCATTAGAAATGGATATGATTTGGTGGCCATTACTGAAACGTGGTTACAGGGTGGCCAAGACTGGGAATTAATCATATCTGACAATTTGGAAAGATAGACAAGAAGGGAAAGGATGTGGGTTAGCTCATAAAGGATGATATCAGGGCAGTTGTGAGAGATGATATTGGCTCTAATGAACAAAATGTTGAATCATTGTGGGTGGAGATTAGAGGTAGTAAGGGGAAAAAGTGGGCGTAGTTTATAGGCCCCCAAATAATAACTTCACGGTGGGGCGGACAATAATCAAGGGAATAATAGAGGCATGTGAAAAAGGAATGGCAGTAATCATGGGGGATTTTAACCTACATATCGATTGGTCAAATCAAATCGCACAGGGTAGCCTGGAGGAGGAATTCATAGAATGCATACGGGATTGTTTCTTAGAACAGTATGTAACATAACCTACAAGGGAACAAGCTATCTTAGATCTGGTCCTGTGTAATGAGACAGGAATAATAAACGATCTCCGAGTAAAAGATCCTCTCGGAATGAGTGATCACAGTATGGTTGAATTTGTAATACAGATTGAGGGTGAGGAAGTAGTGGCTCAAACGAGCGTACTATGCTTAAACAAACGGGACTACAGTGGGATGAGGGCAGAGTTAGCTAAAGTAGACTGGGAACACAGACTAAACGGTGGCACAATTGAGGAACAGTGGAGGACTTTTAAGGAGCTCTTTCATAGTGCTCAACAAAAATATGTTTGAGTGAAAAAGAAGGGCGGTAAGAGAAGGGATAACCAGCCGTGGATAACCAAGGAAATAAAGGAGAGTATCAAATTAAAAACCAATGCGTATAAGGTGGCCAAGGTAACTGGGAAACTCGAAGATTGGGAAAATTTTAAACGACAGCAAAGAATAACTAAGAAAGCAATAAAGAAAGGAAAGATAGATTATGAAAGTAAACTTGCGAAAAACATAAAAACAGATAGTAAAAGCTTTTCCCGATACATAAAACGGAAAAGAATGACTAAAGTAAATGTTGGTCCCTTAAAAGATGAGAAGGGGGATTTAATAATGGGAAATGTGAAAATGGCTGAGACCTTAAACAATTATTTTGCTTCGGTCTTCACAATGGAAGACACAAAAACCATGCCAAAAATTGCTGGTCATGGGAATGTGGGAAGGGAGGACCTTGAGACAATCACTATCACGAGGGAGGTAGTGCTGGACAGGCTAATGGGACGCAAGGTAGACAAGTCCCCTGGTCCTCATGAAATGCATCCCAGGGTATTAAAAGAGATGGCAGAAGTTGTAGCAGATGGAGTCGTTATAATCTACCAAAATTCTCTGGACTCTGGGGAGGTACCAGCGGATTGGAAAGCAGCTAATGTAACGCCTCTGTTTAAAAAAAGGGGGCAGACAAAAGGCAGGTAACTATAGGCCAGTTAGTTTAACATCTGTAGTGGGGAAAATGCTTGAAGCTATCATTAAGGAAGAAATAGCGGGGCATCTAGATAGGAATAGTGCAATCAAGCAGACGCAACATGGATCCATGAAGGGGAAATCATGTTTAACTAATTTACTGGAATTCTTTGAGGATATAACGAGCATGGTGGATAGAGGTGTACCGATGGATGTGGTGTATTTAGATTTCCAAAAGGCATTCGATAAGGTGCCACACAAAAGGTTACTGCAGAAGATAAAGGTACACGGAGTCAGAGGAAATGTATTAGCATGGATCGAGAATTGGCTGGCTAACAGAAAGCAGAGAGTCGGGATAAATGGGTCCTTTTCAGGTTGGAAATCGGTGGTTAGTGGTGTGCCACAGGGATCGGTGCTGGGACCACAACTGTTTACAATATACATAGATGACCTGGAAGAGGGGACAGAATGTAGTGTCACAAAATTTGCAGATGACACAAAGATTAGTGGGAAAGCGGGTTGTGTAGAGGACAAAGAGAGGCTGCAAAGAGATTTCGATAGGTTAAGTGAAAGGGCTAAAGTTTGGTGAAAAATGTGAGATCATCCACCTTGGAAAAAAAAAACAGTAAACGGGAATATTATTTGAATGGGGAGAAATTACAACATGCTGCGGTGCAGAGGGACCTGGGGGTCCTTGTGCATGAATCCTAAAAAGTTAGTTTGCGGGTGCAGCAGGTAATCAGGAAGACGAATGGAATGTTGGCCTTCATTGCGAGAGGGATGGAGTACAAAAGGAGGTACTGCTGCAACTGTACAGGGTATTGGTGAGGCCGCACCTGGAGTACTGCGTGCAGTTTTGGTCACCTTACTTAAGGAAGGATATACTAGCCTTGGAGGGGGTACAGAGCCGATTCACTAGGCTGCTTCCGGAGATGATGGGGTTACCTTATGATGATAGATTGAGTAGACTGGGTCTTTACTCGTTGGAGTTCAGAAGGATGAGGGGTGATCTTATAGAAACATTTAAAATCATGAACGGGATAATAGACAAGATAGAGGCAGAGAGGTTGTTTCCACTGGTCGGGGAGACTAGAACTAGGGGGCACAGCCTCAAAATACGGGGGAGCCAATTTAAAACCGAGTTGAGAAGGAATTTCTTCTCCCAGAGGGTTGTGAATCTGTGGAATTCTCTGCCCAAGGAAGCAGTTGAGGCGAGCTCATTGAATGTATTCAAATCACAGATAGATAGATTTTTAACCAATAAGAGAATTTCGCGTTATGGGGAGCGGGCGGGTAAGTGGAGCTGAGTCCACGGCCAGATCAGCCATGATCTTGTTGAATGGCGGAGCACGCTCGAGGGGCTAGATGGCCTACTCCTGTTCCTAATTCTTATGTTCTTATGTTCTTCTGAAACCAGTTAAGGAGGTTGTGTGCCTCTGTTTTAACAAGGTTTCAATTTTTAAGTGCTGTTGGCCTCAGCAAGTAAAAGGGGGAGAGAAGTGCTGGATCCATAAGTTAAGTGCCTTTACAGCACGGCTTGTGGGCCAGAAGGAGCAGGTGTTGCCCCCAGCCCAACACACTAACCCAGTAAACACCCCTCTCCCCACCCCCGCCAGCCCTGCACAATCTGTCCAACCCTGATATCCCCCGATCCCCCTCGTAATCACTGACCCCACCTGGTCTCCCCACAATCACCATGATGTATCCGCACCCAACTCGCCGATGTCTCAGCTCCCCCATGCCCCCTCAACAATTTTTTCCTCCTGCCCCATCACGACCTTTTGCCCCACCGTGATCTCTTCCTCCTCGCCCACTGCAATCTTCCCCCCCACCCTACCGTCTCACAGCCACTACTGAACCTATGAGGGCATGCGGGGAAACCATAACTCCTCCCCCCCCTCGCTCCAAGATCATGCTTCGATAAATAGCGGGGCCTATGATTCTAGATCACTCCTCAACCTTCTAACCACAAGGGAATACAACTTTTATGTAAACTATCCTCATAATTTAACCGTTTAAACCCCGGGATCTCTCTGGTGAATCTGCGCTATATCCTTTCCAAGGCCAATATATCTTTCCTGAGGCTGAGTGCCCAAAACTGAACGCAGTGCTCCAAATGGAGTCTGACCAAGGCTCTGTGCAAATTTTTGTATTCCAACACCCTTGAGAAAAAGGCCAACATTTTATTAGCCATTTTGATTGCTTTATATACCTGTGCACTAGCTTTTCGTGAGTTGTGTTCATGGACACCTAAATCTCTGCTGGTCCACAGATTCTAGTCCTTCCTCTTTAAGAAAATATTCCGCATTGAACGCCATCTGCCACAGTTTTGCCCACACACTTAATCTCGCTACATCTCTTTCTAACTCCCTGCTCCCATCCACACTACCTCCTGCGTCTCCTAACTGCAAATTTGGATAGAGGACTCCGTATTCTTTCATCCAAGTCATTAATATATATGGTGAAAAGCTAAGCTCCCAGTACAGAGCCCTGGGGGACACCACTAGTCACATCTGCTCAGAGAACGAACCCATTTGAACTAAGGATTACATACAGTTTCCCACGTTTGCACTGCATTTACAGTGCTAAAACGAGCTCACTTATCATAATGATATAATTGTAAAAGTCATTTCTTCATTTGTTTACAATTCTGACTTCAAGATAAGGGAGCCAGTTTTAGCAATGTAAACATGCAGAGCAACACATGCTCAATATTTTCCTGCAGCCTAAAGTAAACAAGTGACCGCTGTAAAAGCGTCGTCAGACTGTCCTTGATAACGCTCCCGAAACTTACCGTGTGACAGCATCACAAAGATTAAGAACTTTGAGTGCAGGGAATTGTGAGTAGAAAACCACCATCCAATAATAATCCAATCAAGGAGAAAGAAATAAAAGCCTTGCTCACTCCTCCGCGCACCCCGCCCCCACCCCCATCAACCTTTGCGGGATATCCATCCCAAACTCTTATGGTAGCGTTCCTACTGATAGAGCAAGATTTTAAAACCTGCACAAAGTCTGGACCTTTCACATGTCTCCACATTTAGGACTTACTTTTTATTTTGTTGCATTTCATCTTTTCATAGACTTGTTTATACAGAAGCCCTTCATCACAATATACTGTCCACAATTCAGGAGGCATTTAATTTTTCCTAAAATAGCTGACTACAGTAGCCATTTTCAAAATGGCCCTCATCTCAGAAAAATATTATATTGTCTTTCCCTCCTCCTCCAGTAATAAATACATTTGAGTCATTTAAAAAGTTATTTGGGAAATGGGCCAATAGACATACATCGATTTTTTTTTTAATCACCATGTCAAAAAATGCTTGCTGCATCACATTGTTCCTGGTCTTGAAGAGAAATCTCTTAAGTTTATAAACCAACTCCCACAGCAATTTTACAATTGGTTCCAGCAATGAGCTATTCCGGAAAGCATGACAAGGGGCGAATATCTTACCTTCACTGTCAGATGATCAGGGACTAGATGGAAAAAATAGATACAGATCCACTCTGTTGCTTCAATCTTTTTACATCGTCTTCATTTGCTGCAAAATTGAAAGCACGACATAAACAATCTTGTCAGCAGCAATCCAAGTGATTTCTATCAACGTGAAATATAGTTGTCACAGCAGTCAGAATACATCTGTGTATGGGCCGATGCCAAGAGCTTTAAAGCTGACTAAGTATTTTCAGTGTTGCGAGTTCACAAACATCATCCTATTCCTTAAAGTTGTGCATTTTCCTTGCAAATACATTCAAAAATCCCTCCCAATAAAAAGGGAATATTGCTCAATTTTGAAAGCCTTGCAGTGCATGCAGGATGAGGTATAGGGTGTACCCAGAGCAAGTAAGGGAGGGTGACACTAATGGGTTCAATTTAAGCACAAGGAATCATATTTATAAATGAAGAGCAATAGAAAATGGGACACAAAAGCAAATACTGCGGATGCTGGAATCTGCGATAAGAACAGAAAATGCTGGAACTCTCAGCAGGTTAGGCAGCATCTGTGGAAAGGAAGCAGAGTTAACGTTTTGGGTCGATGATCCTTTGTCAGAATAGAAAATAGAAAATGCAGGAGGAACATTTTTTAAATGAACAGAGTAGTAAGATTGTGGAACAGGTGATGAAACATGAAACCTCATCGGCTCAATGATTTGCAGAAAGGAACTGCACAGGTTCATGTCAACAATGTGTCGTTCATGGAAGTCCTATGGATAAGTGGGCTAGATGGACTAAAGGTCTCCTCCTGCCTGAAACTCTTACTGTGTGTTGAAGGATGTGCATTCTCCTCCCCCAATGCACTTAACTTGAACTGTCAAGAGTCAACCTAAAAGCAAGGTGTACTGAGGAGGGAGGGGAGGAGGGACGGCGATGTGACCATAATTTTCTTTCTCTTGCTGATGACTGGCCAAAGTATAAACAGAGCTATTTCACCATCAGTGGGAGAGCCTCACCAACATACTCAGGAAGCTATAATGCTGTGCTTTCAATAAAGTTGTCATTTTATTAACTTTTTTCCATCGTGTAACAGGTACGGTCAAAACAGATGCAACAGATCATAAAACATAAAAGTACATGTGCTACATTCAGAGATATAGAAATACAAGGGAACACAGATGTTAAGACCGTGAAACAAATGGCATTGGCTCAGAAGTTACTGTTTGCAGCAGTCATACAGGAATGTTTAACAGGCTAGCACTATTAAAATAGAGAACAGGGAAATGTTGTCTAAAGGTATTTAAATCATTTAAACAAAACAGTTCAACACAACCATTCTAATAGTGGATAAAAGAATTGTTGTACGAATGGATTAAGCTTTTAGATGCTATTCATTTGTGGCTACATCTTCCACCCCTTCAATTGGAGTTCAGGATTGGAATATCGATCCTTCATTGAAACACCTGATGTGGAAGCAAGTCATCCTCTATACGAGGGACCGCCTATGATGATGATGATGATGACTATTTGCAGTAATTTATCAGCTATTAGCTATCTACAGCTTCTAATACACCACCATAATGCAAACACTTGGGGCTAAAAAATCACCGACCTTGCGACCGTTGTTTCGCCGATCTGCTCGGCGGGAAATTCAGAGACGTTTTGCGGCGACGGTTTCAAATACTGCTGGGGAATGAACCGCCACCGTGCAAGACTTGAAGTATCGCTTTCGCCAAAAATTTGGCTCTGCGTGCACTCATATTTAGTGCGAAAAAAAACGGCAGGTAAAAGCATTCCTTGGAGCAGCGGTAAGTATGAAGACCTGCAAAAAAGGCAGGTTAAAGTTTTTATTTTTTAATTCTTTTTTAGCGATTCGATAGTTAAGTGTAATATGTCCTTACTATACAGTATAAATGCACACGAGGCCCATACTTGAGAGAAAGTCACTCTGTGACCAGTCCTTTATTAGCCAGCACTGAAGTGATGAAGGTGTGTGGAGCTTCCCCTTTTATACGTGAAAGTCCAGGTTGGGAGTGTCTCCCACAAGTTCACCACCTAGTGGTCAATGTTCTCACAGTGTACAACTTAGGTCAGTTTATACATGGGTTACAATGACAGTTGAATACATGACATCACCTCCCCCCCAAAGTCTTATTAGGATCACAGGTCAAGTCTCTCTGGTGGTTTACGCTCCCTTGTAGAGCGTCTGAGTTGGGGCTCCGGTTGTTGGGCGCTGGCCTGAGTGTCTGCTGTTTGCGGTGCCTCAGGCCTGTCCGGACTGCCCACAGTGACTGGGCTCTCCTCCGCTTGGTTCCGGTGTTCGGTCACCTGTGGTGGAGTAAACTCTACATCGTGTTCTTCCTCTGCTTCTTCTATGGGGTTGCTGAACTTCCTTTTTGTTTGACCACGTGTTTGCGGCAGATTTGTCCATTGGTAAGTTTAACTACCAGAATCCTATTCACCACTTTGGCACTCATAGTGCCTGAGAGCCATTTGGGCCCTGCAGCCTAGTTGAGGACAAAGACAGGATCACTGACATCAATACATCGCACCCTCGCATTCCCGTCATGGTAGTCACATTGTGACCGGTGCCTGCTCTCAACAATTTCTTTCAAGGTGGGGTGTATAAGGGATAACCTGGTTTTGAGCGTCCTTTTCATTAGCAGCTCTGCGGGTGGGACCCCTGTGAGTGAGTGTGGTCGGGATCTATTGGCCAACAGGAGGCGTGACAAGCGGCTTTGTAGGGAACCCCCTTGGATTCTGAGCATCCCCTGTTTGATTATCTGCACTGCTCGTTCTGCCTGGCCATTTGAGGCCAGCTTGAACAGTGCCGTTCTGACATGGTTGATACCATTTCCTGCCATGAAGTCCTAGAATTCAATGCTTGTGAAGCACGGGTCATTGTCGCTGACCAAGACATACGGTAGAACATGGGCGGCGAACATTGCCCGTAGACTTTCTACTGTGGCAGAGGATGTGCTTGAATTGAGAATGTCACACTCGATCCATTTGGAGTAGGCGTCTACTCCAACCAAAAACATTTTTCCCATGAAAAGACCTGCGTAGTCCACATGGATGCGTGACCATGGCTTGGCGGGCCAGGACCAGGGGCTAAGGGGGGCTTCCCTGGGCTCATTGCCCAGCTGGGCACATGTCTTGCACCTGCAAACACAAAGTTCCAGGTCTGCATCTATCTCTGGCCACCAAACGTGTGACCTGGCAATTGCCTTCATCATGACAATGCCCGGGTGCTCATTGTGGAGTTCTCGGATGAACGCCTCTCTGCCCATCTGGGACATGACTACTCGGTTTCCCCATAGTAGGCAATCGGCCTGAATCGAGAGTTCATCCTTGCGCCTGTGAAATGGTTTGAATTCCTCAGGGCATGCCCCGTACTTGGTTGCCCAGTCCCCATTCAGGACACATTTCTTTACTAAAGACAGTAGCGGGTCTCTATTTATCATGGGTGAGCCTTCGCTTTCGAAAGCTTCAACAGCCATGACCATCTCAGCAGCATGCTCGGTTGCCCCCTCGGTGATGGCTAGTGGGAGTCTGCTGAGTGCATCGGCGCAGTTTTCAGTGCCCGGACTGTGCCGAATTGTATAGTCGTAGGCTGCTAACATGAGTGCCCACCGCTGTATGCGGGCTGATGCATTTGTATTTATGTCCTTGTTGTCGGCCAAAAGGGACGTTAGGGGTTTGTAATCTGTCTCCAGCTCAAATTTCCTGCCAAACGGGTACTGGTGCATTTTTTTTTTTACAGCATATACACATGCAACGCTTCCTTTTCTACCATCCCGTAGCCCCGTTCTGCCTGGGACAGATTTCTGGAGGCATAAGCTACCGGCTGTAACTGACCCTTGGCATTAACATGCTGCAACACACACCCGACCCCATAGGACGACGCATCGCATGTTAAAATGAGTTTCTTACATGGGTCATATAGCGTTAACAGATTATTGGAACATAACAAATTTCGTGCTCTATCAAAAGCCCTTTCCTGGCTGTCCCCCCAGACCCATTCGCGACCTTTGCGTAGGAGCACGTGTAGCGGCTCTATAACAGCGTGCTCAATTTGGGAAGAAAGTTACCAAAATAGTTCAGGAGCCCCAGGAACGAACGCAGCTCCGTCGTGTTATGGGGTCTGGGTGCTCTCTGGATCGATTCGGTTTTGAACGCAGTTGGTCTGATCCCGTCTGCTGCTACCCTCATCCCCAGGAATTCTCCCTCTGGAGCTAGGAAGACACACTTCGCCTTTTTCACTCGCAGACCTACCCGGTCCAATCTGCGTAGCACCTCCTCCAGGTTGCGGAGGTGTTCTTCAGTATCACAACACGTGATGAGGATGTCGTCTTGAAAAACCACTGTCCTTGGAATCGACTTGAGGAGGCTTTTCATATTTTATTGAATGATCGCGGCGACCAAGCGAATCCAAAATGGACATCTGTTGTACTTAAACAACCCCTTGCATGTCGTGATGGTGGTCAGCTTCTTTGACTCACTCGCCAGCTCCTGGGTCATGTAAGCTGAGGTCAGGTCCAATTTTGGAAAAAGTTTGCCACCGGATAGCGTCGCAAAGAGGTCCTCCGCTCTGGGTAGCGAGTACTGGTCTTGGAGTGACACCCGATTGATGGTGGCCTTGTAATCACCACACATCCTGACCGACCCATCCGCCTTGAGCACTGGCACAATCAGGCTCGCCCAGTCACTGAATTCGACTGGCAAGATGATGCCTTCCCTCTGCAGGCAGTCCAATTCACCTTCTATCTTTTCCCGCATCGCGTACGGCACCGCTCTGGCCTTGTGGTGTACTGGCCTGGCATCCGGGTTTATGTGAATCACTACCTTGGTCCCCATGAACGTGTCAATGCCGGGTTGAAATAGTGAGTCAAATTTGTCCAGGACCTGTGAGCATGATATTCGCTCCACAGAAGAAATTGCATTGACATCGCACCATTTCCAGTTCATGATAGCCAGCCAACTCCTCCCCAGCAGTGTGGGACCGTCCCCCGCGACAATCCAGAGTGGCAATCTGTTCTCCGAATCTTTGTGAGTCACGACTACTGTGGCGCTGCCTACCACCGGAATGATCTCCTTTGTATATGTCCGTAGCTGTGCGTCAATCAGCAATAATTTTGGCCTCCTGCCCTTGGACGCCCACAACTTGTCGAATTGTTTGATACTCATCAGGGACTTGCTGGCCCCTGTGTCTAGCTACATTGATACTGGGATGCCATTGAGGAGCACTTTCATTATTATCAGTGGCGTCCTGGTGTATGAACTGTATATGTGCTCCACATGAACTCGCTGAACTTCAGCTTCCAGCGATTTCCCCCAGTGTCCATTTGGCCTCGTAGGGCTTACATCGGGCCCGTCCTCCTCGTACTTCAACCTGGCTGCAGGCTTCCTGCGTCAAGTGACCGCTGACGTTGCAGTTTCTGCAGGTATATTGCTGATACCTGCAAGCTCTGGCTGTGTGTTTCCCTCCACACGTCCAACATGAGCCGTTGTTGGAAACAAAAGGTCCATTACCAGTCGATCGTCTCTGACTGTCTCTGTAACTGTTCTTAAGTGCACCATTAACAGGTGTTGATGGCCCCATTACTGGCTGCATTGTCCTTTGCAATGGCATGAATCACCGTTCAGCCAGCCATTGTCTCTGTTGAATTCCCCCTTTGGGTTCAACTACATGCTCGGGCATGTCCGATTGCCCCTGTCTGCCTGGAGAACTGTGTGCCGCATTAACAATGTTGACTCCCTGTCCATTTGCTGCATTTAAACCAAGATTTTTGTCAAACATCATTCTGGTCTCTTCCTCCCCTGAGATAAATGTCTGGGCCATCAAAGCCGCCGTTTCCAGGGTCAAGTCTTTGGTCTCAATCAGTTTCCTGAAAACCCCAGCGTGCCCGATGCCCTCAATAAAAAAGTCTCACATCATCTCCACTCTGCATGCATCTGGGAACTTACTTCGGCTCGCCAGTCGCCGGAGGTCTGCCACGAAGTCTGGAACGCTTTGCCCTTCTCGCCACCGGTGCGTGTAAAACCGGTGTCTCGACATGTGCATGCTGCTTGCCGGTTTAATGTGTTCCCCGATCAACTTACTGAGCTCTTCAAAAGTCTTGTCCGCCAGCTTCTCTGGCGCTAGAAGGTCCTTCATCAGGGAGTACGTCCTGGATCCACAAACCGTCAGGAGATGAGCCCTGCGTTTGTCGGCCGAATCCTGTCCCAGCCATTCCTTAGTGACGAAACTTTGCTGTAGTCTCTCAATAAAATCATCCCAATCATCACCAACACAGTACCTCTCGTCTGTGCTGCTAGTGGCCATGCTCGCGTGGTTTAAATCCCCGTTTCTCGTCGCCAATAATATGTCCCTACTATGCAGTATAAATGCACACGAGGCCCATACTAGAGAGAAGGTCACTCTGTGACCAGTCCTTTATTAGCCAACACTGAAGTGATGCAGGTGGGTGGAGCTTCATACCTTTATACCTGAAAGTCCAGGTTAGGAGTGTCTCCCACAAGTTCACCACCTAGTGTTCAATGTTCTCACAGTGTACAACTTAGGTCAGCTTATACATGGGTTACAATGACAGCTAAATACATGACAAAGTGTTTTTGCAATTTTTGGGGGGTGTTTCCCCTCCTCCCAAGGCCCAACTTGCAGCAGTATGGGCCTCGGAGTAAAGTTGCAGAAAATTTGCAGTCTGCGCCACGTATCTGCGTGCATCACTGATTTTTACCGCTGCGCAAAACTTGAATTTTAGGCCTCATCGTGGTAGCGAAGCGAAAGTGGTATTTTTGGCGAAAAAATACCGTTTTTGCCAAAAAACAAATTTTTAGCCGTTGATTTGTAACCCACCTCAAACTTCCCCACCCAGAGTACAGCTACAAGTTGATCTGAAAACTGCTTTTTGGTCACCCTTCCTAATAGCTCCTTCTTTGCCTCGGCATCAATTTCTTTGGGATATTTTTCTATGTTCAAGGGGCTATATAATTGTAAACGGCTGTTGTAAAAACAGAAGACAATGAGCAAAGCAGGACGTTACAAAGCCCAGGGCTGCATTGTGCTGTTAATGGAGCAATGGCAGTAGCAAAGTGCAAGTACTGTTCTTCATGGTTCAACCGTCTCACACTGTGATCATTTCATTGAAAACTAAATTAGCTGAGAGTCAACTGGTGTGAATAATAACCCAGTAACATGCAACCATTCAGCAACAAATGAATAGCAGCAATTAATTTGTTGAGACTTATTGGTGAATAATAATCTCCAGATTGGTCTGGACACTCAGGGAAACTGATCCAAGCATGTGTTCACATTATTGAATCTCATTTAATATAATTTATAACAGATGAGATCTCCTTTTAATTTATAACGGATGAGAGACCCTTCAAATTGAAGGTTGCGTTCATATGTTGAGTGACAAGAGTGTGCACTGATGGAGCCAACTGTACTGAGAAATGTCATCTTCGTAGTCGTTGTTGGGGTACCAACAAATACGGTGGGGTTGGGCGGAGGGGAAGAAGGGACAGGTATCAACAGCAACAGCTACATCAACAGGAAAAAATGGGACAGGCACAAATAGCAGGGGAGAGAGAAGGGACAGGCATATAATGCACAGAGAGAGAGAGAGCAATTAGACACAAACAGAAAGGGGAGACGAATGAATAAAAGGCGTTGTGTCGTTACATGAAAGGGGCTTTAAACTAATTATTGGGGGGGGGGGGGGGGAGGTGGGAGGATTCAGCTGAGCAAAAATTTGAAAAGTCAAAAAATAAGGAGAAGGCAATAGAGCAGGGTAGCACTGGGGGAAATGAAAACCAGAGCGTGACAGGAAGGGACAGAATGTATAAACATAACGGTGAATCAGAAAGTGGGGTCAAAGCAAACAAAAATGGTAAAAAAAACACATTAAAAGCTCTTTATCTGAATACACGCAGCATTTGTAACAAAGTGGATGAGTTGACGGCACAAATAGATAGAAATGGGTATGATCTGATAGGCATTAGAGAGACATGGTTGCAAGGTGACCAGGACTGGGAACTAAATATTATGGGGTATTTGACAATTCGGAGAAATGATATTGGCTCAGGAGATCAAAGTGTTGAATGAGTTTGGGTGGAGATAAGGAATAATACGGGGAAAAAGTCACTGGTGGACATAGTCTATAGGCCCCCTAACAGTAGCTACACTGTTGCTCGGAGTATTAATCAAGAAAGAATGGAGGCTTGTAAAAAAGAAACGGCAATAACCATGGGTGATTTTTACCTTCATATTGATTGGACAAAGCAAATTGTCAGGGTAGCCTTGAGGAAGAGTTCATAGAGTGTATCCGGGATAGTTTCCTTGAATATTATGTTGAGGAACCAACCAGGGAGCAGGCTATCTTAGATCTACTACTGTGTAATGAGACAGGATTAATAAATGATCTTGTAGTAAAGGATCCTCCAGGAATGAGTGACCATAACATGGTTGAATTTGAAATTCAGTTGGAGGATGAGAAAGTTGGATCTCAAACCAGTGTCCCAAGCTTAAATAAAGGAGACTACAAAGGTATGAGGGCAGAGTTGGCTAAAGTGGACTGGGAAAATAGATTAAAGTATGGGATGGTTGATGAGCAGTGGCAGACTAAGGAGATATTTCATAACTTGCAACAAAAATATATCCCAAAAATATATCCCGAAGGAAAGACTGTAAGAGAAGGGATAACCATCTGTGGCTAACAAAGGAAATAAGAGATGGTATCAAGTTGAAAATAAGGGCATACAATATTGCCAAGACTGTGGGAGGCCAGAGGATTGGGAAACTTTTAAAAGCCAGCACAGAACGATTAAAAAAATGATAAAGAGAGGGGAGATAGATTATGAAAGTAAACTAGCACGAAATAAAAAAGATAGTAAGAGTTTCTACAGGTACATAAAAAGGAAAGGAGTGGCTAAAGTAAATGTTGGTCCCCTAGAGGATGAGACTGGGGAATTAATAATGGAGAACAGGGAAGTGGCAGAGACTTTGAACAAATATTTTGTATCGGGCTTCATGGTAGAAGACACTAAAAACATCTCAATAGTGGATAATCAAGGGGCTTTTGAGAGGGAGGAACTTAATACAATCAATATCACTAAAGAAGTAGTACTCGGTAAAATAATGGGACTAAAGGCCCCTGGACCCGAAGGCTCACATCCTAGGGTCTTAACAGAAGTGGCAGCAGAGATAGTGGAAGCAATAGTTGTAATCTATCAAAATTCCCTATATTCTGGGGCGGTCCCAGCGGATTGGAAAACCGCAAATTTAACATCCCTATTTAAAAAATGAGGCAGACAAAAAGCAGGAAACTATAGACCAGTTAGCCTAATATCTGTCATTGGGAAAATGCTGGAGTCCATTATTAAAGAAGCAGTAGCAGGACATTTGGAAAAGTATAATAGAGTCAAGCAGAGTCAACATGGTTTTATGAAAGGGAAATCATGGTTGACAAATTTGCTGGAGTTCTTTGAAGATGTAATGAGCAGAGTGGATAAGGGGGAACCAGTGGATGAGGTGTATTTGAATTTCCAGAAGGCATTCGATAAAGTGCCACATAAAAGGTTACTGCACAAGATAAAAGTTCATGGGGTTGGGGTAATATGTTAGCATAGATAGAGGATTGGCTAACTAACAGAAAACAGAGAGTCAGGATAACTGGATCATTTTCCGGTTGGCAAGCAGGAACTAATGGGGTGTCGCAGGGATCGGTGCTGGGTGCTCAACTATTTACAATCTATATTAATGACTTGGATGAAGGGACCGAGTGTAATGTAGCCAAGTTTGCTGATGATACAAAAATGGGTGGGAAAGCAAATTGTGAGGAGGACACAAACAATCTGCAAAGGGACAGAGACAGGCAAAGTGAGTGGGCAAAAATTTGGCAGATGGAGTGTAATGTGAGAGAATGTGAGATTATACACTGTGGCAGAAAAAATAGAAAAGGAAATTATAATTTAAATGGAGAAAAATTACAAAATGCTGCAGTACAGAGGGACCTGGGGGTCCTTGTGCATGAAACATAAAAAGTTAGTATGCAGGTACAGCAAGTAATCAGGAAAGCAAATGGAATGTTGGCCTTTATTGCAAGGGGGATAGAGTATAAAAGCAGAGAAGTCCTGCTACAACTGGACAGGGTATTAGTGAGGCCACACCTAGAGTACTGCGTGCAGTTTTGGTCTCCATGTTTAAGGAAGGATATACTTGCATTGGAGGCTGTTCAGGGAAGGTTTACAAAGTTGATTCCGGAGATGAGGGGGTTGACTTATGAAGACAGGTTGGACCTCCACACATTGGAGTTCAGAAGAATGAAAGGTGATCTTATCGAAACATAAGAGATAATGAGGGGGCTCGACAAGGTGGATGCAAGGAGGATATTTCCACTCATAGGGAAACTAAAACTAGGGGACATCAAATCAGAAAAAGGGGCCGCCCATTTAAAATTGAGATGAGAAGGAATGTCTTCTCTCAGAGGGTTTTAAATCTATGGAATTCTGTGCCGCAGAGAGCTGTGGAGGCTGGGGTCACTGAATATATTTCAGGCGGAAACAGACAGATTTTTCAGCGATAAGGAAATAAAGGATTATGGGGAGCAGGCAGGGAAACATAGAAACATAGAAAATAGGTGCAGGAGTAGGCCATTCGGCCCTTCGAGCCTGCACCACCAGTCAATAAGATCATGGCTAATCATTCCCTCAGTCCCCTTTCCTGCTTTCTCTCCATACCCCTTGATCCCTTTAGCTGCAAGGGCCATATCTAACTCCCTCTTGAATATATCCAATGAACTGGCATCAACAACTCTCTGCTGCAGGGAATTCCACAGGTTAACAACTCTGAGTGAAGAAGTTTCTCCTCATCTCAGTCCTAAATGGCCTACCCCTTATCCTAAGACTGTGTCCCTGGTTCTGGACATCCCCAACATCGGGAACATTCTTCCCGCATCTAACCTGTCCAGTCCCGTCAGAATCTTACACGTTTCTATGAGATCCCCTCTCATCATAGAAAAATAGAAACATAGAAAATAGGTGCAGGAGTAGGCCATTCGGCCCTTCGAGCCTGCACCGCCATTCAATGAGTTCGTGGCTGAACATGCAACTTCAGTACCACATTCCTGCTTTCTCACCATACCCCTTGATCCCCCTAGTAGTAAGGACTTCATCTAACTCCTTTTTGAATATATTTAGTGAATTAGCCTCAACAACTTTTTGTGGTAGAGAATTCCACAGGTTCACCACTCTCTGGGTGAAGAAGTTTCTCCTCATCTCGGTCCTAAATGGCTTACCCCTTATCCTTAGACTGTGACCCCTGGTTCTGGACTTCCCCAACATTGGGAACATTCTTCCTGCATCTAACCTGTCTGAACCCATCAGAATTTTAAACGTTTCTATGAGGTCCCCTCTCATTCTTCTGAACTCCAGTGAATACAAGCCCAGTTGATCCAGTCTTTCTTGATAGGTCAGTCCCGCCATCCCGAGAATCAGTCTGGTGAACCTTCGCTGCACTCCCTCAATAGCAAGAATGTCCTTCCTCAAGTTAGGAGACCAAAACTGTACACAATACTCGAGGTGTGGCCTCACCAAGGCCCTGTACAACTGTAGCAACACCTCCCTGCCCCTGTACTCAAATCCCCTCGCTATGAAGGCCAACATGCCATTTGCTTTCTTAACCGCCTGCTGTACCTGCATGCCAACCTTCAATTACTGATGTACCATGACACCCAGGTCTCGTTGCACCTCCCCTTTTCCTAATCTGTCACCATTCAGGTAGTAGTCTGTCTCTCTGTTTTTACCACCAAAGTGGATAACCTCACATTTATCCACATTATACTTCATCTGCCATGCATTTGCCCACTCACCTAACTTATCCAAGTCACTCTGCAGCCTCATAGCATCCTCCTCGCAGCTCACACTGCCACCCAACTTAGTGTCATCCGCAAATTTGGAGATACTACATTTAATCCCCTTGTCTAAATCATTAATGTACAATGTAAACAGCTGGGGCCCCAGCACAGAACCTTGCGGTACCCCACTAGTCACTGCCTGCCATTCTGAAAAGTACCCATTTACTCCTACTCTTTGCTTCCTGTCTGACAACCAGTTCTCAATCCATGTCAGCATACTACCCCCAATCCCATGTGCTTTAACTTTGCACATTAATCTCTTGTGTGGGACCTTGTCGAAAGCCTTCTGAAAGTCCAAATATACCACATCAACTGGTTCTCCCTGTCCACTCTACTCGAAACATCCTCAAAAAATTCCAGAAGATTTGTCAAGCATGATTTCCCTTTCACAAATCCATGCTGACTTGGACCTATCATGTCACCTCTTTCCAAATGCGCTGCTATGACATCCTTAATAATTGATTCCATCATTTTACCCACTACTGAGGTCAGGCTGACCGGTCTATAATTCCCTGTTTTCTCTCTCCCTCCTTTTTTAAAAAGTGGGGTTACATTGGCTACCCTCCACTCGATAGGAACTGATCCAGAGTCAATGGAATGTTGTAAAATGACTATTAATGCATCCGCTATTTCCAAGGCCACCTCCTTAAGTATTCTGGGATGCAGTCCATCAGGTCCTGGGGATTTATCGGCCTTCAATCCCATCAATTTCCCCAACACAATTTCCCGACTAATAAGGATTTCCCTCAGTTCCTCCTCCTTACTAGACCCTTTGACCCCTTTTATTTCCGGAAGGTTGTTTGTGTCCTCCTTAGTGAATACCGAACCAAAGTACTTGTTCAATTGGTCCGCCATTTCTTTGTTCCCCGTTATGACTTCCCCTGATTCTGACTGCAGGGGACCTACGTTTGTCTTTACTAACCTTTTTCTCTTTACATACCTATAGAAACTTTTGCAATCCATCTTAATGTTCCCTGCAAGCTTCTTCTCGTACTCCATTTTCCCTGCCCTAATCAAACCCTTTGTCCTCCTCTGCTGAGTTCTAAATTTCTCCCAGTCCCCGGGTTCACTGCTATTTCTGGCCAATTTGTATGCCACTTCCTTGGCTTTAATACTATATCCCTGATTTCCCTTGATAGCCACGGTTGAGCCACCTTCCCTTTTTTATTTTTACGCCAGACAGGAATGTACAATTGTTGCAGTTCAACCATGCAGTCTCTAAACGCCAGTGTATAAAGGCCCAGTTGATCCAGTCTCTCCTCATACATCAGTCCAGCCATCCCTGGAATCAGTCTGGTGAACCTTCACTGCACTCGCTCAATAGCAAGAACATCCTTCCTCAGATTAGGAGA
The DNA here is from genome assembly GCF_044704955.1 of Pristiophorus japonicus. Classification (NCBI taxonomy): domain Eukaryota; kingdom Metazoa; phylum Chordata; class Chondrichthyes; family Pristiophoridae; genus Pristiophorus; species Pristiophorus japonicus. Next base: position 189,954,852 of record NC_091980.1, on the reverse strand, counting down.
CCAAAACTGAACACAATATTCCAGGTGAGGTCTCACCTGTTGTGTATCTGTAAAGCATGCACTCCCATGTTCGGCCACCAGGGAGCTCATCCTCTGAAGTCCCAAGGGATCCCAGCATCCCTTGGGAGCACTGTCGCAAAGCCGGCCCCCTAAGGCCTGTTCCTCACTCTGGAGTGTCTTATTAAAGACTGAGGTCACTGTTACTTTAACCTCACTGTGAGCAGCCTCATCTGTGTTAGGAACACAATAACTGGCGACGAGAATATTAATCCAACGCAAAGATGCAGCAAACTGTGGACATCCTGGAGAAGTTCTCGGAGGGTGAGGACTGGGAAGCCTATGTCGAACGGCTAGACCAGTATTTTGTAGCCAACGAGCTGGGCGGAGAAGGAAGCGCTGCAAAAAGGACAGCGGTCCTCCTCATGGTCTGCGGGGCACCAACCTACAGCCTCAAGAAGAATCTTCTGGCTCCGGTGAAACCCACAGATAAGTCATATGAGGAGCTGTGCACACTGGTTCGGGAGCATCTTAACCCGAGGGAGAGCGTGCTGATGGCGAGGTATCAGTTCTACACGTGCCAGCGATCTGAAGGTCAGGAAGTAGCGAGCTACGTCGCCAAGCTAATGCGACTTGCAGGACAATGTGAGTTTGATGGCTACCTGGGGCAAATGCTCAGAGACTTTTTTGTACTGAGCATTGGCCATGAGACCATCCTACGAAAACTTTTGATTGTAGAGACACCGACCCAAAGTAAGGCCATTGCGATAGCACAGGCGTTTATGTCCACCAGTGATAACACCAAACAAATCTCTCAAAACACACAAGTGCTAGCAATGTTCATAAATTAACTGGAACTGTGTTTGCGAGCAGAAATGTACGGGGCAGAACCCACGAGTCTGCAACTGCCAGCAGGCCTCAGGTGACACAGATGACTCACCTTGTTGGCGTTGTGGAGGCTTCCATTCAGCCTATTCATGCCGCTTCAAAGGGTATGTTTGCAAGAGCTGTGGAACAATGGGGCACCTCCAACAAGCTTGCAAACGAACTGCAAGCTCTGCAAAACCTGCTAACTACCACGTGGCAGAGGAAGATCGGTCCATGCTGGATCAAAGCAATTTTGAGCCTCAGAGAGAGGAGGCAGATGCTGAAGTACACGGGGTGCACACATTTTCGACGAAATGTCCACCTATAATTCTAAATGTAAAATTGAATGGCTTACCCGTAGCCATGGAACTGGACACTGGCGCTACCCAATTCATCATGAGTAAAAAGATGCTTGAGAGACTGTGGTGCAACAAGGCATTCAGACCAGCCCTGAGCCCCATCCACACAAAACTGAGAACGTACACCAAAGAGCTTATCACTGTCCTGGGCAGCACCATGGTCAAGGTCACCTACAAGGGCACGGTGCACGAACTGCCACTCTGGATTGTCCCGGGGGTGGCCCCACACTGCTTGGAAGGAGCTTGGCTGGGCAAAATCCACTGGAACTGGGATGACATCCGAGCACTATCACATGTCGATGAGGCCTCATGTACCCTGGTTCTTAACAAATTTCCTTCTCTTTTTGAGCCAGGCATTGGAAACTTTTCCGGGGTGAAGATGTGCATCCACTTGATTCCAGAGGCACGACCCATTCACCACAAGGCACGAGCAGTATCTCACATGATGAGGGAGAGAGTGGAAATCGAGCTGGACAGGCTGCAACGCGAGGGCATCATCTCCCCAGTGGAATTCAGCGAATGGGCCAGCCCGATTGTTCCAGTACTCAAAAGTGATGGCACGGTCAGGATTTGTGGCGATTATAAAGTAACTATTAATAGTTTCTCGCTACAGGACTAATACCCACTACCCAAGGGAGACGACCGATTTGCAACGCTGGCAGGAGGCAAGACATTCACCAAGCTCGACCTGACTTCGGCCTACATGACGCAGGAGATGGAGGAGTCTTCGAAGGGCCTCAGCTGCATTAACACACACAAGGGACTGTTCATCTACAACAGATGCCCGTTTGGAATTTGGTTGGCTGCAGCGATCTTCCAGAGAAACATGGAGAGCCTACTCAAGTCAGTACCACATACGGTGGTCTTTCAGGACGACATATTGGTCACGGGTCGGGACACCGCCGAGCACCTACAAAACCTGGAGTAGGTCCTCCAGCGACTGGATCTCGTAGGGCTGCGGCTGAAGAGGTCGAAATGCGTCTTCATGGCAACAGAAGTGGAGCTTTTGGGGAAAAAGATCGCGGCGGACGGCATTCGGCTCACAGATGCCAAGACAGAGGCTATCAGGAACGCGCCCGGGCCACAGAACATCACGGAGCTGCGGTCGTTCCTGGAACTCCTCAACCATTTTGCTAACTTCCTACTGGGGTTAAGCACCCTTTCAGAGCCCCTACATGTGTTATTGCGCAAAGGTGAGAACTGGGTATGGGGAAAAAAAACAAGTAATTGCTTTTGAGAAAGCCAGAAACATTTTATGCTCTAACAAGCTGCTTGTATTGTATAACCCGTGTAAAATACTTGTGCTATCATGTCACGCGTCGTCGTAAGGAGTCGGGTGTGTATTACAACAAGCTAACGTTGTGGGGAAGTTGCAACCTGTCGCCTATGCTTCCAGGAGCTTGTCTAAAGCCGAGAGGGCCTACAGCATGATTGAGAAAGAAGCATTAGCGTGTGTGTTCGGGGTAAAGAAAATGTATCAGTACCTGTTTGGCCTCAAATTTGAGCTGGAAACCGATGACAAGCCCCTCACATTCCTGTTCGCTGAAAACAAGGGGATAAATACTAATGCCTCAGCCCATATACAAAGGTGGGCACTCACGCTATCAGTGTATAACTATACCATCCGCCACAGGCCAGGCACCGAGAACTGTGCGGATGCTCTCAGTCGGCTACCATTGCCCACCACAGGGGTGGAAATGGCGCAGCCTGCAAACTTGTTGATGGTCTTGCAAGCGTTTGAAAATGATAAATCACCTGTCATGGCCCACCAGATTAGGACTTGGGCCAACCAAGATCCTCTGCTGTCCTTAATAAAAAACTGTGTACTGCATGGGAGCTGGGCCAGCATCCCCGTTGAAATGCAAGAGATAGTCAAGCCGTTCCATCGGCGAAAGGACAAGCTGTCCATTCAGGCAGACTGCCTGTTGTGGGGTAACCACGTAGTGCTGCCAAAAAAGGGCAGGGAGACATTCATCTCGGATCTCCACGGCACACACCCGGGTATAGTAATGATGAAAGCGATAGTCAGATCCCATGTGTGGTGGCCCTGTATCGACTCTGACTTGGAGTCCTGTGTACGGCAATGCAGCATATGTGCTCAGTTGAGCAACGCGCCCAGAGAGGCACCACTAAGTTTGTGGTCCTGGCCCTCCAGACCATGGTCGAGGATCCATGTCGACTATGTGGGCCCGTTTCTCGGTAAAAAGTTCCTGGTGGTGGTGGATGCTTTTTCAAAATGGATTGAATGTGAAATGTCAGGAAGCACCGCCACCGCCACCATTGAAAGCCTGAGGGCTATGTTTGCCACCCATGGCCTGCCTGACATACTGGTGAGTGACAACGGGCCATGTTTCATCAGTACCGAATTTAAAGAATTCATGACCCGCAATGGGATCAAACATGTCACCTCGGCCCTGCTTAAACCAGCATTCAATGGGCAGGCAGAGCGGGCAGTACAAACCATCAAACAGAGCCTTAAATGAGTCACAGAAGGCTCATTCCAAACCCACCTGTCCCGAGTACTGCTTGGCTACCGCACAAGATCCCACTCGCTCACAGGGGTGCCCCCAGCTGAGCTACTCATGAAAAGGACACTTAAAACCAGGCTCTCGCTGGTTCACCCCAACCTGCATGATCAGGTAGAGAGCAGGCGGCAGCAACAACATGTAAACGATGGTCGCGCCACTGTGTCACAGGAAATTGATCTGAATGACCCTGTGTATGTGCTAAACTATGGACATGGTCCAAAATGGATCTCGGGCACGGTGATAGCTCAAGAAGGGTGTTTGCAGTCAAACTGGACAATGGACAAATTTGCAGAAAGCACCTGGACCAAACGAGGCTGCGGTTCACAGACTGCCCTGAACAACCCACAGCAGACACCACCTTTTTCGAGCCCATAACACACACCCTCAAAGGACCAGGAAATCGAACCCATCACGCCCAACAGACCAGCAAGACCAGGCTCACCTAGCAGCCCTGCAGGGCCAACAGCACGCCAGCCCAGCGAGGGCACAGCCAACACACCAGAACAGACATTTGTACCAAGGCGGTCCACCAGGGAAAAAAAGGCTCCCAACCGCCTCACCTTGTAAATAGTTTTCACTTTGACTTTGGAGGAGGCGGGGGGGGGGAGCGGGGAGGTGGAGGGGGAATGATGTTGTGCATCTGTAAAGCATGCACAGCCATGTTCTGCCACCAGGGAGCTCATCCCCTGAAGTCCCAAGGGATCCCAGCATCCCTTGGGAGCACTGTATATAAGCCAGCCCCTAAGGCCTGTTCCTCACTCTGGAGTGTCTTATTAAAGACTGAGGTCACTGTTACTTTAACCTTCCTGTGTGCAGCCTCATCTGTGTTAGGAACACAATATCACCAAGGCCCTGTACAACTGCAGTAAGACCTCCCTGCTCCTATACTCAAATCCCCTAGCTATGAAGGCCAACATACCATTTGCCTTCTTCACCGCCTGCTGTACCTGCATGCCAACTTTCAAAGACTGATGAACCATGACACCCAGGTCTCGTTGCACCTCCCCTTTTTCTAATCTGCCGCCATTAAGATAATATTCTGCCTTCGTGTTTCTGCCCCAAAAGTGGATAACCTCACATTTATCCACATTATACTGCATCTGCCATGCATTTGCCCCCTCACCTAACCTGTCCAAGTTACCCTGCAGCCTCTTAGCGTCCTCCTCACAGCTCACACCGCCACCCAGTTTAGTGTCATCTGCAAACTTGGAGATATTACACTCAATTCCTTCATCTAAATCATTGATGTATATTGTAAAGAGCTGGGGTCCCAGCACCGAGCCCTGCGGCACTCCATTAGTCACTGCCTGCCATTCTGAAAAGGACCCATTTATCTCGACTCTCTGCTTCCTATCTGCCAACCAGTTCTCTATCCACGTCAGTACATTGCCTCCAATACCATGTGCTTTGATTTTGCACACCAATCTCGTGTGTGGGACCTTGTCAAAAGCCTTTTGAAAATCCAAATACACCACATCCACTGGTTTTCCCTTGTCCACTCTGCTAGTTACATCCTCAAAAAAATTCCAGAAGATTTGTCAAGCATGATTTCCCTTCCATAAATCCATGCTGATTTGGACCAATCCTGTCACTGCTTCCAAATGTGTTGCTATTTCATCCTTATTGATTGATTCCAGCATTTTCCCCACTACTGATGTCAGGCTAACCGGTCTACAATTACCCATTTTCTCTCTCCCTCATTTTTTTAAAAAGTGGGGTTACATTAGCTACCCTCCAGTCCATAGGAACTGATCCAGAGTCGATAGACTGTTGGAAAATGATCACCAATGCATCCACTATTTCTCGGGCCACTTCCTTAAGTACTCTGGGATGCAGACTATCAAGCCCCGGGGATTTATCGGCCTTCAATCCCATATATTTCCTTAATACAATTTCACGTCTAATAAGGCTATCCTTCAGTTCCTCCTTCTCACTAGATCCTCGGTCCCCTAGTGCATCCTGAACGTTATTTGTGTCTTTCTTCGTGAAGACAGAACCAAAGCATTTGTTCAATTGGTCTGCCATTTCTTTGCTCCCCATTATAAATTCACCTGAATTCGACTGCAAGGGACCTACGTTTGTCTTCACTAATCTTTTTCTCTTCACATATCTGTAGAAGCTTTTGCAGTCAGTTTTTATGTTCCCGGCAAGTTTCCTCTCGTACTCTATTTTCCCCCTCTTAATTAAACTCATAGTCCTTCTCTGCTGAATTCGAAATTTCTCCCAGTCCTCAGATTTGCTGCTTTTTCTGGCCAATTTATATGCCTCTTCCTTGGATTTAACACTCTCCCTAATTTCTCTTGTTAGCCATGGTTGAGCCACCTTCCCCGTTTTATTTTTACATCAGACACGGATGTACAATTGTTGAAGTTCATCCATGTGATCTTTAAATGTTTACCATTGCCTCTGCACCATCAACCCTTTAAGTATCAGTTACCTGTCTATTCTAGCCAATTCACGCCTCATACCATCGAAGTTACCTTTCCTTAAGTTCAGGACCCTAGTTTCTGAATTAACTGTGTCACTCTCCATCTTAATAAAGAAGTCTATCATATTATGCTCACTCTTCCTCGCACAACAAGATTGCTAATTTGTCCCTTCTCATTACACATCACCCAGTCTAGGATGGCCAGCTCTATAGTTGTTCCAAGACATATTAGGCTAGAAAACCATCCCTAATACACTCCAGGAAATCCTGCTGCACCACATAGCTACCAGTTTGGTTAGCCCAATCAATATGTAGATCAACGTCGCCCATGATAACTGCTGTACCTTTATTGCACGCACCCCTTATTTCTTGTTTGATGCTGTCCCCAACCTCACTACTACTGTTTGGTGGTCTGTACACAACTCCCAGTAGCGTTTTCTGCCCTTTAGCATTCCGCAGCTCCACCCATACCAATTCCACATCATCCAAGCTAATGTCCCTCTTTAGTATTGCATTAATTTCTTCTTTGACCAGCAACGCCACCCCGCCTCCTTTTCCTTTCTATCTATCCATCCTAAATGTTGAATACCCTGGATGTTGAGTTTCCAGCCTTGGTCACCCTGGAGCCGTGTCTCTGTGATGCCAATTACATCAGATCTGTTAACTGCTATCTGTGCAGTTAATTCATCCACCTTATTCAGAATACTCCTCGCATTGAGGCACAGAGCCTTTAGGCTTGTCTTTTTTAACACACTTTGCCCCTTTAGAATTTTGCTGTAATGTGGCCCTTTTTGTTTTTTGCCTTGGGTTTCTCTGACTTCCACTTTTACTATTCTTCTTTCTATCTTTTGCTTCTGCCTCCATTTTATTTCCCTCTGTCTCCCTGCATAGGTTCCCATCCCCCTGCCATATTAGTTTAACTCCTCCCCAAAAACACTAGCCAACACTCCCCCAGGACATTGGTTCCGATCCTGCCCAGGTGCAGACTGTCTGATTTGTACTCGGCCCACCTCCCCCAGAACCGGTTCCAATGTCCCAGGAATTTGAATCCCTCCCTTCTGCACCACTTCTCAAGCCACGTATTCGTCTGAGCTATCCTGTGTGTCCTACTCTGGCTAGCACGTGGCACTGGTAGCAATCCTGAGATTACTACTTTTGAGGTCCTACTTTTTAATTTAGCTCATAGCTCCCTAAATTCGTCTCGTCGGACCTCATCCCATTTTTTACCTATATCGTTGGTACCTATATGCACGACAACTTGCTGTTCCCCCTCCCTTTTCAGAATGTCCTGCACCCGCTCCAAGACATCCTTGACCCTTGCACCCGGGAGGCAACATATTATCCTGAAGCCTCAGTTGCGGCCGCAGAAACGCCTATCTATTCCCCTTACAATTGAATCCCCTATATCTATAGCTCTCCCACTCTTTTTCCTGCCCTCCTGTGCAACAGAGCCAGCCACGGTGCCATGAACTTGGCTGCTGCTGCCCTCCCCTGATGAGTCATCCCCCTCAACAGTACCCAAAGTGGTGTATCTGTTTTGCAGGGGGATGAACGCAGGGGACCACTGCACTTCCTGTTGGTCACTCATTCCCTAGTGGAGGTGGAGCTGAGTCCATGATCAGATCAGCCATGATCCTATTAAATGGCGGAGCAGGCTCTGCTCCTATTTTTTATGTTCTTATGGTCGAGGTCAGATGAGCAGCAGGGTGAGAAAGGGGATGGACACAAAGAACAAGGCAGCCAAGAATGGAGAGGCACAGAAAGTTGGGTGGAAAGACCATCATAACTTTGGCTTATTAAATTTGCAATTTACTTTATTTCAACCTTTCTTGAAAACAGGTTGTACAAAGCTTGAATACAATTGCAATGCCTGCAGAATTACTTTTTTTCCCTGTCGTTGCTGACAATTGCATGATCAACTTGCCAACCACCTATTGTGCGTGGAAACAAACACAGTAAAAAGATATTTCATCGATTGGCAGTCGAGATATTTGAGACGATCCATGTTGTCAATTAGTGCCAGTTATCAGTGTTGGCATCACCTTTTTTAAAAAAAATTCATCCACGGGATGTGGGCGTCACCAGCAAGCCAGCATTTGTCGCCATCTCGAATTGCCCTTGAAAAGGCGGTGGTGAGCCGCCTTATACAAGTGAGTGGCTTACTAGACCATTTCAAAGGGCAGTTAAGAGTCAAGCACATTGCTGTGGGTCCGTTGTCACATATTGGCCAGACTGGGTAAAGACAGCAGATTTCCTTCCCTGAAGAACATTAGTGAACCAAATGGGTTTTTACGACAATCCGGTAGGTTTCATGGTCACCATTACTAATACTAGCTTTGTATTTTAGATTTATTTAAGGAACTGAATTTAAATTCCCCAGCTGCTGTGGTGGGATTTGAACTCCAATCTCCAGATTGTTAGTCCAGGCCCCTGGATTACTAGTCCTGTAATTTAACCACTATGCCACTGTACCCCCTACAACAACAGTTAATATGAGTACAAAGCTAAAAACACAAAAGCACGCCTTGTGAGACAGGTTCACTTTTAATGATACCAAACTATTTTTTTCCCCTTCCCATTTTATTTCTGTTTTATCCTGCCCTCTCCAGAGGATAGTGATTTATATTGCGGTAGTTCCACAGACAGTGGCAAGCCTTCAGTGCCTGGCTCGACAAGCCATTTTTCATACATATAACCAAGGTAGTGAGCACAAGGAGGGTTGAGGGCAGGTCAAGGAACCTCGGGTCACAGGGCTTCCACAACGTCAGGAGGCTCCGATGATCAGCCTGAGTTGTTGTGCAGCTCTGAGTTAAGTTTTAAATCTTTGGTAGTTTCTAAAGTGCACACTAATCAACTATTCAGATGTTGCAAAAGCAGACGAGCAACTTACACAGGGTAGCGATCAGATGTGAACAGAGTGGGGGACTTTGAGTATTTCTACAGTATGTACACTGATACGGGTGTGATCACAGAACAGAAACCATACAAGAGTAGATCACTGAATGAAGAGGAGCGGTCACAGCAGTGTAACACAGGAGAGACTTTGGGCTGGATTTTCGGTCCTCTGCCATCCCTATTAGCGCCCAGGAGGGATGGCAATGACGACGGTAACCACTTCCGGGTGAGCGGCCCGCTGGGACTTTCAGTGCGGGCTTCGACGGGGCGCAGAGCATTACCGCCCGGAGGCGAGCTGGTGTGAAACATCCATGGTTGCGACACCAGCTTGATTTTTGGCTGCCGCCCGATCTGTAGCACTCCGTAGAGCTCCGTGCTGGGAACGCCTGTGAAAGCTGGAGTTCCGAGCTGTAGCGGCTGTTGTGAGGTAAGTAATGTCAACCTCAGGTAAGTGTGATTGGTTTTTATTTCATTTTTTTTTGCGATTTATATTGTGGGGGCGTGAGTTATATATTGGGGATGTTTTTGATGTATTTTTGCAGGGAGTTTTTTCTTCCAGACCACTCTTAAGAGTGCTCCGAGGCCGGCTGTTTAGCTCGGGATTTTCAGTTGCTCAACCAGCCGAGCACCCTAAGAGAGGTATGTAACACCTCCCTTAGCACTACATCCCACACTCAGGGCCCAGTTGATGAATTTTGATGACTGAGGCACAAACTGTTCCTGGGCACAAACTTTACCGCCTCGTCGCCATTACCGCCCCGAGAATCCAGTCCATTCAATTTACTTCATAAAAAACATGGTGGATCTTGTCTATGTATAATTTGGAACCTATAAATAATAAAGGCAATAAGGAAATGTATCAGACAGAGTGCACCTGTTCCAAATGAAAGATTCTGCATTTTCCACAATGCTACATTTCCCTGACACCCTGGAATGCCGCTTGACTACTATAGTCTGGGGAATGGGCAGCCCTCAGAGCAGCTCTTGCAGGTGTTTACAAACCTCTCGAGGCAGGTAGTTTCTGTTTTTATTTCAGGTTTCCACCATGTGGAGTATTTTGCTTTTGTAAAAGGAAAGCCAGCTAAGGTTCCTGTTCCTGATTGTAGTCATGTGACCTCTGCTGTGAATGTTGGGTGAGAATAAGCTCAGGAGTGAATGTGATGCCTGCCACAGCTGACCAGCCGTCTTGGCCCTACCTCGAGAGGTTTGAAGGACCCTCTGAGGGCTGCCCATTCCCCAGACTATAATAGTCGAGCGGCATTCCAGAGCATCAGGGAAATATAGCACTGTGGGAAATGTAGAATCTTTCATTTGGAACAGGTGCACTCTGTCTCATGCAGTTCCCTATTGCCTTTATTATTTATAGGTTCCAAATGATGTTCAGACAAGATCCACCATGTTATTTATGAAGTAAATAGCCTATATCTCCTGTTACTTTCCTTGTTTCTTTCTGAGGGTTTTTCTCTCTGTCACTCTATCCCTGGTACTGACATTCTTCCTTGTGCAAATTTTATCAAAAAAAAGACTACAGTCAAGTGTTGTTTCTTCTGGTAAAGATAGGATTTTCATTCTCCCCCATCCATTATTTCTGTTACTTTTTGCCTTTCTCTGTTGTTTCTCTGTGGCTGATACATAAGAACATAAAAACATAAGAAACAGGAGCAAGAGTAGGCCATTTGGCCCCTCGAGCCTGCTCCGCCATTCAATAAGATCATGGCTGATCTTCGACCTCAACTCCACTTTCCCGCCCTATCCCTAAATTCCCTTAGTTCTCAAAAATTTCTCGACCTCTGTCTTGAATATATTCAATGACTGAGCATTCACTGCTCTCTGGGGGAGAGAATTCACAACCCTCTGAGTGAAGAATTTTCTCCTCATTTCAGTCCTAAATGGCCAACCCTTTATTCTGAGACTGTAACCCCGTGTTCTAGATTCCCCAGCCAGGTTAAACATTTTCCAAGTATTAACCATGTCAAGCCCCTTAAGAATTTTATGCATTTCAATTAGATCACCTCTCATTCTTCTAAACTCTCGGGAATATAGGTCTAGTCCACTCAATCTCTCCTCCAAGGGCAATCTCCTCATCCCAGGAACCAGTTTAGTGAACCTTCATTCCACTCCCTCTGAGGCAAGTATGTCTTTCCTTAGGTAAGGAGACCAGAACTGTACACAGTACTCCAGGTATGGCCTCAGCAATGCCCTGTATAATTGCAATGGGACTTCTTTGCTCTTATACTCTAATCCCTTTGTAACAAAAGCTAACATACCATTTGTTTTCCTAATTGCTTGTTGTACCTGCATGTTAACTTTCTGTGATTCATGGACAAGGACAGCCAGGTCCCTCTGAATGCAGACATTTCCCAGTCTCTCACAATTCAAAAAATATTCTGCTTTTCTGTTTTAACTACCAAAATGGATAACTTCACACTTCCCCACATGGTCTTCCATTTGCCATGTTCTTGCCCAATCAACCTGTCTATATCTCTTTGCGGCCTCTTTGCATCCTCCTCACAGCTTACATTCCCACCTAACTTTGTAACATCAGCAAACTTGGATACGTTACACTCAGTCCCTTCATCTAAGTCATTAATATAGATCATAAATAGCTGAGGCCCCAGCACTGATCCTTGTGGTACCCCACTAATTACAGCCTGCCAACCCAAAAAAGTCTCGTTTATTCCTACTCTCAGTTTTCTGTCCATTAAACAATCCTCAATCCATGCTAATATATTACCCCAAATCTCATGAGTCCTAATTTTATGTAATAACCTCTAGTGTGGCACCTCATTGAATGCTTTTTGAAAATCCAATTACACTATATCCACTGGTTCCCCCTTATTCATCCTATGAGTTACATCTTCAAAAGACGCCAACAAATGTGTCAAACATGATTTCCCTTTCATAAAACCAAGCTGACTCTGCCTAATCATATTACAATTTTCTAAATGCCCTGTTACCACGTCCCTAATAATAAATTCTAGCATTTTGCTTTTTACTGACGTCAGGCTTACTGGCTGATAGTTTCCCGTTTTTTCTCTTCCTCCTTTCTTAAATTACTCTCCACTTATTCTCAGTACTTCTATCTGTTACTCTCCTTTTTTCACTGGTGTTTTTCGCTCTATCTCTGACTTCTGTATTTTTCAGTATGTTCCTCTCCGCCTTTCTCAATCACTTTCTAGTTTTTTTTTGTTCCCCCTTTCTATTTTTACCTCTGCCTGCTGTGTTTTCTGTCTGTTCATCATCCTCCACATCTCATTAATAGAGTCCAGACTGACCTCGGTTGCTCTTCCACTGACTTGCTCTGTACTGCAGCCATGTCGAGCCTTGCAGGCTGTGGTTGCCGTTGGTTAATTCAAGGATTAGTTCATCCATCTTTTGATGGCATTTCCTCCATATTGTCATGGTTTATATTAAAATAGGTTTGCCTTTTCTATACCATTTAATGTCACATACTGCTCCAAGATCTGGGGATCGACTTCTCTTTGCAGCACATCCCGGGTTTAAATATTGTCTTCTTGCCCCGATGACCAAACCTGGACACCGTGCTGTATGTGACTAAAGCAACAGTTTGACCAGAGCACGATACACATTCTGCATAACCTTCTCTGAGTTACGTTCTACTGAAGTGGCAATATCGTTCAAAATTCTGCTCCACAGTGAGAGGGGGAAAAAATCATCTGTAATTATTTCATCCTGAACTCCAAACAGTGCAGTTTCTGCCAGATTGCTGTTTTTCAGCTGGAATTGAAATCATGACCAGGCGGTTGGTCTATTCATTGCATATTAATGAACAAATTCAGACCAATTTTCTTCCCTCCTCTCCGAAAGGAAAAGGAGGTGGGGTAGCTCTGTTAATAGTTGTTCATAATAAGTTGTTTTAATAAAGGATGAAATCAGTGCTGCAGTGAGAAACAATAATGGCTCAGAAGATCATGATGTCAAATCAGTTTTGGTAAGAAATAATAAGGGAAATAAGTCACTGGTGGGAGTAGTCTATAGGCCCCCGAACAGTAGCTACACTGTTGGACAGAGTATAAATCAAGACATAATGGAGGCTTGTAAGAAAGGTACTGCAATAATCATGGGCGATTTTAATCTTGACATAGATTGGACAAATCAAATTGGTAAACGTAGCCTTGCGGACGTGTTCACAGAGTGCATTTGGGATGGTTTTTCAAACAATATGTTGTAGAACCAACCAGGGAGCAGGCTATTTTAGATCTGGTAATGTGTAATGAGATACGATTAATTAATGATCTCATAGTAAAGGATCCTCCAGGGAAGAGTGATCATAGCATGTTAGAATTTCAAATTCTGATGAGGGTGAGAAACTTGGGTCTCAAACTAGTTTCCGGAACTTAAATAAAGGCAATTGCTAATGTATGAAGACAGAGTTGGCGAAAGTGGACTGGGAAAATAGATTGAAGGGTAAGACGGTACATAAGCAGTGGCAGACATTTAAGCAACTATTTCATAACTCTCAGCAAAGATAGATTCCAGTGAGAAAGGAAGACTCTAAGAGAAGGATGAATCATCCATGACTAACTAAGGAAATAAAGGATGGTATCAAATTGAAAGCAAAGGCATACAATGTTGCGAAGATTAGTGGTAGGCCAGAGGATTGGGAAATTTTTAGAAAACAGCAAAGGACGACTAAAAAAAATGAGAGAAGATAGATTATGAGAGAAAACTAGCAAGAAATAGAAAAACAGACAGTAAGAGCTTCTACGTATATAAAAATGAAGAGAGTAGCTAACGTAAATGTTGGTCCCTTAAGAGGATGAGACTGGGAATTAATAATGAAAAACATGGAAATTGCACAGACTTTGAATAAATATTTTGTATCCTTCTTCACAGTAGAAGACACTAAAAGCATCCCAATAATAATACAGGTTGAGCGTCCAAAATCCAAAAACCTCGAGACCAAGGTTGTTCCGGATTCCAGGTATTTCTGGATTTTGGAACGTCTTTGCCTGGGCCGAGGCAGGTGGGGTCAGGCAGCCGAGGTAAGGGGGCGAGGTCGGCCTGCCGAGGTAAGGGGGAGGGGAGAAGGGGGGGAGCCGGGGCCAGGGCAAAGTCGGGCCGGGGCGAGTTCGGGCCACCGAGGGCTGGGCGGGCGAAGTCGAATCGCGGTGAAGTCGGGCCAGAGGTTGGGCCGGGATGAAGTCGGGCCACCGCGAGGTCAGGCCGCCGAGGGCCGGAGCGAGGTCGGGCTGCCGAGGGCCGGAGCGAGGTAGGGCCGCCGAGGGCCGGAGCGAGGTAGGGCCGCCGAGGGCCGGAGCGAGGTAGGGCCGCCGAGGGCCGGAGCGAGGTAGGGCCGCCGAGGGCCGGAGCGAGGTAGGGCCGCCGAGGGCCGGAGCGAGGTAGGGCCGCCGAGGGCCGGAGCGAGGTAGGGCCGCCGAGGGCCGGAGCGAGGTAGGGCCGCCGAAGGCCGGAGCGAGGTAGGGCCGCCGAGGGCCGGAGCGAGGTAGGGCCGCCGAGGGCCGGAGCGAGGTAGGGCCGCCGAGGGCCGGAGCGAGGTAGGGCCGCTGAGGGCCAGAGCGAGGTAGGGCCGCCGAAGGCCGGAGCGAGGTAGGGCTGCCATGGGCCGGAGCGAGGTAGGGCCGGGACAAAATCGGACCGCCAAAACGGGGGGAGTCCGGATTTCGGAACATTTTCCGGATGACCCCGCCACAGATCAGCCCGGTGTCCAGATTCCGGAACATTCTGAATTTTGGAACTCTGGATTTCGGACACTCAACCTGTAATAAATAATTAAGGGGCTGTTGGGAGGGGGGAAACTGAAAACAATCACTATCGCTGGAGAAAAAGTACTCGGCAAACTAATAGGACTAAAGATGGACAAGTCCTCTGGACCTGATGGCCTGCATCCTAGGATCGTAAAAGAAGTGGCTGCAGAGATAGTGAATGCATTGGTTGTAAACTACCAAACTTCCCTGGATTCTGGAGAAGTCCCAGCGGAGTGGAAAACCGCAAATGTAATGCCCCTATTCAAGAAAGGAGGGAGACATAAAGCAGGAAACTATAGACGAGTTAGCAAAACATCTGTCATTGGCAAAATGCTGGAGTCTATTATTAAAGGAAGTAACAGCAGGACATTTAGAAAATCATAATAAAACCATTCTGACTCTGCTTGATTGTATGAAAGGGAAATCATATTTGACGAATTTGTGAGAGTTCTTTGAGGATGTATCGAGCAGGGTGGATAAAGGGAAACTAGTAGATGTCGTATATTTGGATTTCCAGAAGGCATTTGATAAGGTGCCACATAAAAGGTTGCACAAGGTAAGAGCTCACTGGGTTGGGGGTAATCATCATAGGCAGTCCCTCGAAATCGAGGAAGACTTGCTTCCACTCTAAAATTGAGTTCTTAGGTGACTGTAAAGTCTAATACAGGAACTACAGTCTCTGTCACAGGTGGGACAGACAGTCGTTGAAGGAAAGGGTGGGTGGGATTGGTTTGCCGCATGCTCCTTCCGCTGCCTGGGCTTGGTTTCTGCATGCTCTCGGCAAGGAGACTCAAGATGCCTCCCGAATGCACTTCCTCCAATTAGGGCGGTCTTTGACCAGGGACTCCCAGGTGTCGGTGGGGATGTTACATTTTATCAAGGAGGCTTTGAGGGTTTCCTTGAAATGTTTCCTCTGCCCACCTGGGGCTTGCTTGCTGTGTAGGAGTTCCGAGTAGAGCGTTTTCTTTGGGAGTCTTGTGTCAGGCATGCGAACAATGTGGCCCGCCCAACGGAGTTAGTCAAGTGTGGTCAGTGCTTCAATGCTGGGGATGTTGGCCTGAATGAGGACGCCAACGTTGGTGCATCTGTTCTCCCAGGGGATATGCAGGATCTTGTGGAGACTTCGTTAGTGGTATTTCTCCAGTCATTTGAGGTGTCTACTATATATTAGTATGGATAGAGGATTGGCTAACTAACAGAAAACAAAGAGCTGGGATAAATGGGTCATTTTCAGGTTGGCAATCTGTAACTAGTGGGGTGCCACAGGGATCAGTGCTGGGGCCTCAACTATTTACAATCTATATTAATGACTTGGATGAAGAGACCGAGTGTAATGGTGTATAATGTGGGAAAATGTGAGGTTATCCACTTTGGTAGGAAGAATAAAAAAGCAAATTATTATTTAAATGGAGAGAGACTACAAAATGTTGCGGTACAGAGGGATTTGGGTGTCCTTGTACACGAAACACAAAAAGATAGCATGCAGGTACAGCAGGTAATTAGGAAGGCAAATGGAATGTTGACTTTTCTTGCAAGGGGGATGGAGTATAAAAGCAGAGAAGTCCTGCTACAACTGTACAGGAGTATTGGTGAGGCCACACCTGGTTCTACTGGTTCCCCTTTATCCATCCTGCTCGTCACATCCTCAAAGAACTCTAGCAAAACTGCGTACACTTTTGGTCTCTTTGTTTAAGGAGGGATATACCCTGTACTTGCATTCGAGGAAGTTCAGAGGAGGTTCATGATGTTGTTTCCTGAGATGAAAGGGTTGTTTTATGAAGAAAGGTTGAGCAGGTTGGGCCGAGACTCATTAGAGTTTAGAAGAATGAGAGGTGATCTTATTGAAACATACAAGATTCTGAGGGGGCTTAACAGGATAGATGCAAAGAGGATGTTTCCACTCGTGGGGAATCTGGACCTAGGGGGCATAATCTCAGAATAAGGGGTCGCCCATTTAAAACAGAAATGAGGAGGAATTTCTTCTCTCAGAGGGTAATGAGTCTTTGGAATTCTCGACTCCAGAGAGCTATGGAGGCTGGGTCATTGAATATAGTTGAGATGGACATAGATGGATTTTTGAGCGATAAAAGGGTTATGAGAAGCAGGCAGGGAAGTAGAGTTGAGGCCAAATCAGATCAGCCATGATCTTATTGAATGGTGGAGCAGGCTCGAGGGGCTAAATAGCCTACTTCTGCTCCTATTTCTATGTTCTTATGCAAAGGGGTTGATTGCTTCTGGGGTATGTCACCAGCACTCTTGTCACTTCGCTTAGCTGGTCAGTCTTCACACGTGCATCTGGATAGCGAATATTGGTGGGATATTCAAATCTGAATGGCAACACAGCTGAGCCCAAGCTTGAGCTTGAGCCTGTCCTGCCCCCCACTGTCCACACAGTGTGAGTCAATGGATGAACAGAAGCAGGAATCTGAGCTGATTGTTCCCCTGTGCACAGCCTAAGAGCACTGAGGCTATGTATCAATCACACTAACACCATCCCAACTTTGACCAATCGATTCAGCAGATAGCAATTGAATCTGCAACCTACAATGCTGTACAGCTTTATGACATGTCACCTGCAGAACTTACCCATGATGACAATGGGGAGGACATAACATCGAGATTCTTAAGAGCCAGTGTGCTCGGCAGAAACAAAACAACAGATTTTTCTTTTGTGCATGATTCTTATGTTTTGCAATTCTTAGGTCAGATAATTCTCCTTGGGTTCTGTGTCACCAGCGAGACCCATAAGCAGACCTCATCTCCTCACCAAAGTGGAGTCCTCCTTTATCTGCCTCATATCTCAATAAAACACAATGAGACTCAGGAATTGCACTACGAATCCTCATCACTGTGCACCAGCGCATTGTAATACATCTCATGCGACCACCAGATCACCTTGACTTCGAATTGGAAGAATATACAATCGACTAGACTGAGGATCGGGTTATAAACCAACAGACAAATTTATTTAACATCGAACAAGTAAGCGAACAGTGCTCAGTAACAATAGTGTATTTACAGACTTTACAATTTGACTCTAAACAGGAACGTGGCCATGTGTTAGCGCGGAGAGTGGGAATTAACGGGCATCACAGCCGCACCTCATTATGTCCTCGTTTGACGCACACACACTTTGAGATAAGGTTAGTTGTAACATCGCTGTTGTCTCCTCAGCTGAGATCAATTAACTCAGCACAATTCAGGCTCTGAAACCTGGGTTGTAATTTTTTTTAGTATGTGGCCTTTTATGTGGGTTGTCTGTGCAAAGAGTGGAGAAGAAAAATTGGGACAATGGTATCTGTGACATTTTCTAACTTTGCTGAAGATTGTTCGCCCCCTCCCCTCCACTCTTCTGTGACTAGTACTGCCCCTTGGCTAATTTGGCTCTCCACTGAGAATGTTACTGGCTGAGGAACAATACTTATTTAATTGGAATTTTTCTTTTCAAAAAACATACATCAATGTCTTCACAGAGAGTTTCAAATAAGGGGTCGGCCATTGAGACGAGGAGAAATTTCTTAATTCATCGGATGGTGAATCTTTGGAATTATCTAGCCCAGAGGGCTGTGTCATTGTGTACATTCAAGACTGAGATCAATATGTTATTGGGCACTAAGGGAATCAAGGGATATGAGGATAGGGCGAGAAAGTGGTGTTGAAGTCGAAGATCAGCCATGATCTTTTTGAATGGCAGAGCAGGCTTGAGGGGCCATATGGCTGACTCCTGCTGCTCCCATTTCTTGAGTTCTTTGATTATCTGGTCACTTATTTAATTGCTGTTTGTGCGAGCTTACTATCAGCAGATTGGTTGCTGCATTTCCTGTTACAACAGTGACCAAAGTTCAAAAGTACTTCATTGGCTGTGAAGTGCCATGTGATGCCCGAGATCGTGAACGGTGCTCTATAAAATGCAAGTTCTTTCGTTCTTTAAACAACATAGATGCTTCTCCTGTGCTAACCCTCAACATATGATTGATCCTTGAAATAGGGTCACTCACCTCTTAAGTGCCAAAACACTGCCACAGTTTTTCTAACCAGCCGAGTATCTCTGCTGGCCTTAGAATGATTGATGAGTGACAGTAAGTCAGCCATAAATATTTTATTTAAAGTTCTCTGAAGATATATTGAAACAAAGGACATTAGACAACGTGTATCTCTTGTAATTACATTAGGTTAACAGCCAAACACAAGTTGTCAATTACATAGAATGACTGTCCATCCAAATACAACTTGTTACTTAAAGGAAAGATCAAATACACTTCGCAGCCTGTCTCCTTGTAACTGACACCAAGATGTCAAGCTCAACAAAATAAGCAAAATTACACCCAAACAGAAAGGTGTCAAGAAATGGCTCCAAGCTATAATGAATCTAAAGTGGCCCCTCTTGTATCCCAAGCTATGTATATTCCTGTAGCTTGCATAAATGGTCAGAACCAACATTACATTACATTACATATATTACATAGAATTTTACAGTACAGAGACAGGTCATTCAGCCAAACAGGTCTGTGCTGGTGTTCATGCTCCACACGAGCCATTTCCCACCTTACTTCATCTCACGTTATCAAAATATCCTTCTATTCCTTTCTCCCTCCTCTACTTATCTAGCTTCCCCCTTAAATGAATCAATTCTATTAACCTCAACTACTCCTTGTGTAGCAAATTCTCCATTCTTATTACTCTCAAGAAATTAATAATCTGAAAAATAAATCATGACATTACGTAATTCTCTTCAGAACATGCCACTGCAATGATGATGATTGATGATCAAATTCAAAATTGCACACGCCTCTGATCAGCGTCTGATCAAGACAATCCTCTTCCACTTGTCAGGTGATGTTGAAAATTCTAAAAAAAATAGGAACCCTTTTGTGACTCCCAACTGAACTGAGCTAACTTAATTCTTTTACACTTCTACACCAAGAAACCATCAGTCAAAATGATGTAGAGAGGATGTTTCCACTGATGGGGGAGACTAGAACTAGAGGGCACGATCTTAGAATAAGGGGCCGCCCATTTAAAACAGAGATGAGGAGAAATTTCTTCTCTGAGGGTTGTAAATCTGTGGAATTTGCTGCCTCAGAGAGCTGTGGAAGCTGGGACATTGAATAAATTTAAGACAGAAAAAGAGAGTTTCTTAAACGATAAGAGAATAAGGAGTTATGGGGAGCGGGCGGGGAAGTGGAGCTGAGTCCATGATCAGATCAGCCATGATCTGATTGAATGGCGGGGCAGGCTCAAGGGCCCGTATGGCCTACTCCTGCTCCTATTATGTTTTTATGAAGTGTTTCCTCGCAATTAAGAAAGAATACCTCATATAAAATATAATGAATAAAATAAAGCACCATATCATCAATGGATGGATTAGCCACTCGTTAGACTGCTGAACAAAAGGAGGTCAGAAGGCCAATGGTATCTTGGTCTTTATTGCAAAGGGGATGGAATATAAAAGCAGGGAAGTCTTGCTACAGCTATACAGGGTATTGGTGAGGCCACACCTGGAATACTGCGTGCAGTTTTGGTTTCCATATTTAAGACAGGATATACTTGCTTTGGAGGCAGTTCAGAGAAGGTTCACTAGGTTGATTCCGGAGATGAGGGGGTTGACTTGTGAGGAAAGGTTGAGAAGGTTGGGCCTCTACTCATTGTAATTCAGAAGAATAAGAGGTGATCTTATCGAAACGTATAAGATTATGAATGGGCTTGACAAGGTGGATGCAGAGAGGATGTTTCCACTGATGGGGGAGACTAGAACTAGGGGGCATAATGTTAGAATAAGGGGCTGCCCATTCAAAACTGAGATGAGGAGGAATTTCTTCTCTCAGAGGGTTGTAAATCTGTGGAATTCGCTACCTGAGAGAGCTGTGGAAGCTGGGACATTGAATATATTTAAGACAGAGATTGACAGTTTCTTAACCGATAAGGGAACAAGGGATTATGGGGAGCGGGCAGGGAAGTGGACCCAAGTCCATGATCAGATCATATTGAATGGCGGAGCAGGCTCGAGGGGCTATATGGCTTACTCCTGCTCTTATTTCTTATGTTCTTATGTAGGAGGTTCACAGTGGTTCACTAATGTCTTTTAGGGAAGGAAATCTGCCATCCTTACCCGGTCTGGCCTATATGTGACTCTAGACTGACAACAATATGGTTGACTCTTAACTGCCCTCTGAAATGGCCTCGCAAGCCACTCAGTTGCAAATTGAATAGCAGTTCAAGAAGGTGGCTCAGTACCACCTTCTCAAGGGCAATTAGGGATGGGCAATAAATGCTGGCCTTGCCAGCAAAGCTCACATCCTATGAATGAATACATTGTTTTAAACTCTGATGTTTTAAAGCAGCACAATCTTAATTGAAATGAATTTGTTTGCCAAATACGAGAATTTGTTAGCACAATTGTGGGGGAGTGGGTGGGACTCACTGCATTATGAACATGCCATTATCCAAAAGGACCCCTGACTGCTCTTTGATCCACTAAAAGCAGTACTGCACTGGTACTTTCTCAAATTGAATACTTTTATTCTTGGTGTGAGCAGCTTAGTGGAATGTTGCATTATTGTAAAGGTACGCTCTGAAGAGAATGGCATATCATCTTGTTCAGTTTAATAAAATATTAAGAACTTTCTACAGGTCGGGTATGTGCCAAACCAATTGAAAGGGTTGCTCTAATTGGTGCCAAAGTGCACAAACCTTAATGTTAGAACAAGAACTGAATCATATCAAAGCTTGAGACAGTACTTGGATTTTACAACTAATACTGGAACTCAAAACATTTTGACATGTTGATATCATAATCACATGGTTGAATTCCCTAAAGAAAGCTATTTGAATTCAGAGCTCAGACAGATCATGATCCGATTTTCAAACCCTCATCGAGCCAACACAGATTACACGTAAGTAATGGGTTAGTACTAATTATGAAAATAGAATCAGTTATTTTGACAATGGTGTTTATTGATGAATTTTAAAAATCCATTGGAGAGTAAGAGTTACAATTAGCATATATATTGCTGATGTGGGCTCTGCTGCAAAAACCTTTCCTCTAAATCACAGCTGCAATCCACAGACAATCAGTCTTTTCCAGGCTATCATTTTCCCACCATTTCCACCAGCAGTTTGTGTTAATGTGAGGCTTGCGCCAGCAATGGCCCTCACACTCTGCACAATTTCAGAGTTCACTGTCGCTAGCACACACTTCTCCTGCCCACATACAATCCATGCAACCAATCAAATATTGCACAGCCATTAAATGGTGCTCTTGCAAACCTGCTTCATGTCTTTATTTCCAATTTGTCTCCAGCCCGGTTAGTCTCGATGTCAAAGCTGTCTCGACGTACTCACTTATTCTGCTTTGGTTCAACTCCTAGTTCTACACCTGTGGCCTCCTGAGTTTGTCTGCCACCTTTAAGCATCATCAACTCAGACCAATCAATGTTACAAAGGCCAGAATTTTCTGTGGACTGAGCAGGTGCGACGGGAGGTGGGTCGGGTGGGAAATTTGAAAAAAGTCGGAGCGGGTTGGGAATCCGCCGTCATCCCGCTCCCACCCGCTTTTCCCTTGGGCATGTTTGCCGGTGCCACAGCCAGCCGACCGGCAGAGGCGGGTGACGTAATTGAAATAATTATCAGCTTGTTGTCCGACACTTAAGAGCCTTTTCCCCTGATCAAATTGCCCTGCATTGCCACGGGATTCAGGCAGCTCGGGAACCACATCTGTCAATCTGAGGTGGGAGTTGAGTGGCCAGCGATCCAGCATCAAATGTACTTTCAAAGCTCTGACCTGCTCAGGCAGAAGCTGTTGCTGACATACATTGCCAGCACAGATTTAACCTTCTGCAGTGTTCAGTGTTTCCAGCAAAGTCTCCATCCAATGTCACCTCATTGGAAGAACCACTCTCACCATTGACAGATTGCTTCTGTCAACTCTACTTCCCTGCCATCTATTCCGTCAGCATAGTTGCCATTTATACTGTCTCATCGTGGTCCTCAGAATCTGACCACGATGAGCTCCAACACCAGCAGCATCAGTCAGTATAAAAGCAAAATACTGCAAAGGCTGGAATCTGGAATAAAAACAGAAAATGCTGGAAATCTCAGCGGGTCGGGCAGCATCTGTGGAGAGAGAAAGCAGAGTTAACGTTTCAGGTCGATGACCCTTCATCAGAAATGAAGAGTGTTCAGAAAGAACAGATTCTTAACAAGCACTGAAAGGGGGAGGGGAAGAAAGAACAAAAGGGAAGGTCTGTGATAGGGTGGAAGACAGGAGAGATTAGGAACAAAAGGGATGATCTCTGCAATCACCTGATGCTGCACAGGACAGAGAGCATCAGCACCCGAGCACATTGCTGCCCAGAAGGACAGGGATAGCCTCACCATTGTCAGATTTATTTAACTTTATGCTGTTACACCCATATGGCTGCCATATGCTGCACCAGGTTGGCACCACCCCTCAGCAACACCACAAACCATCTCCACAATGACCAAGCCATTCACCATTGGTGGAGGTAACATTATGTCTCACCATTCACTGCAACTCACTAAGCCACTTCCAAAGATGCACACACATTTCTCCAAGACCAGAAAGTGGTGAAAATAAAGATGTTTATGGTTGAGATCACATTAACTGAAACTTGACATTAACATTGAATAAAACACCCGAGTGGCTACCCTTGTGAATCTACTTGTGTGTCATCTTTCTGTTACACGTGTTCTACGAGGTGCTACCCCTGTGGCTTCAGCAGAGGTAGAGGCAGCCTGCTCACTTCCCTGCTGTGACTGCTTACACACTCATGGTGGACGTCCTCTGGGTTTTGGAGCCTGTGATGGCCCTGCCAAAGTCTGCTCCTCCTGTGGCAGTGCAGGGGCAGACTCAGCCATCGGCATCTGAGGAGCCATCTGGGGCTCTGACTGAGGGGTGGCAATGGGAGAGAAGTGTGAGCGCTTTGAGAGGAGCCCCCACTTACATGTCCCCTCTCACCTTCACCCCTCTCAGGGGCCACCCACACTTTCCTCTTAGCAAGGAACTGGAGAGCACCTTGCTGCACATCAGTGAACATAAGAACATAAGAATTAGGAACAGGAGTAGGCCATCTAGCCCCTCGAGCCTGCTCCGCCATTCAAAAAGATCATGGCTGATCTGGCCGTGGACTCAGCTCCACTTACCCGCCCGCTCCCCATAACCCTTAATTCCCTTATTGGTTAAAAATCTAACTATCTGTGACTTGAATACATTCAATGAGCTAGCCTCAACTGCTTCCTGGGGCAGAGAATTTCAAAGATTCACAACCCTCTGGGAGAAGAAATTCCTTCTCAACTCGGTTTTAAATTGGCTCCCCTGTATTTTGAGGCTGTGCCCCCTAGTTCTAGTCTCCCCGACCAGTGGAAACAACCTCTCTGCCTCTATCTTGTCTATCCCTTTCATTATTTTAAATGTTTCTATAAGATCACCCCTCATCCTTCTGTACTCCAACGAGTAAAGACCCAGTCTACTCAATCTATCATCGTAAGGTAACCCCCTCATCTCCGGAATCAGCCTAGTGAATCGTCTCTGTACCCCCTCCAAAGCCAGTATATCCTTCCTTAAGTAAGGCGACAAAAACTGCACGCAGTACTCCAGGTGCGGCCTTACCAATACCCTATACAGTTGCAGCAGGACCTCCCTGCTTTTGTACTCCATCCCTCTCGCAATGAAGGCCAACATTCCATTCACCTTCCTGATTACCTGCTGCACCTGCAAACTAACTTTTTGGGATTCATGCACAAGGACCCCCAGGTCCCTCTGCACCGCAGCATGTTGTAATTTCTCCCCATTCAAATACTATTCCTTTTTTTGTTTTTTTTCCCCAAGGTGGATGACCTCACACTTTCCGACATTGTATTCCATCTGCCAAACCTTAGCCCATTCACTGAACCTATCGAAATCTCTTTGCAGTCTCTCTGTGTCCTCTACACAACCCGCTTTCCCACTAATCTTTGTGTTATCTGCAAATTTTGTTACACTACACTCTGTCCCTTCTTCCAGGTCATCTATGTATATTGTAAACAGTTGTGGTCCCAGCACCGATCCCTGTGGCACACCACTAACCACCGATTTCCAACCCGAAAAGGACCCATTTATCCCGACTCTCTGCTTTCTGTTAGCCAGCCAATTCTCTATCCATGCTAATACATTTCCACTGACCCCGCGTACATTTATCTTCTGCAGTAACCTTTTGTGTGGCACCTTATCAAATGCCTTTTGAAAATCTAAATACACCACATCCATCGGTACACCTCTATCCACCATGCTCATTATATCCTCAAAGATTTCCAGTAAATTAGTTAAACATGATTTCCCCTTCATGAATCCATGCTGCATCTGCTTGATTGCACTATTCCTATCTAGATGTCCCGCTATTTCTTCCTTAATGATAGTTTCAAGCATTTTCCCCACATACAGCTGTTAAACTAACCGGCCTATAGTTACCTGCCTTTTGTCTGCCCCCTTTTTTAAACAGAGGCGTTACATTAGCTGCTTTCCAATCCACTGGTACCTCCCCAGAGTCCAGAGAATTTTGGTAGATTATAACAAATGCACCTGCTATAACTTCCGCCATCTCTTTTAATACCCTGGGATGCATTTCATCAGGACCAGGAGACTTGTCTACCTCGAGTCCCATTATCCTGTCCAGCACTACCCCCCCGAGTGATAGTGATTGTCTCCAGGTCCTCCCTTCCCACATTCCTGTGACCAGCAATTTCTGCCATGGTTTCTGTGTCTTCCACTGTGAAGACTGAAGCAAAATAATTGTTTCAGATCTCAGCCATTTCCACATTTCCCATTATTAAATCCCCCTTCTCATCTTCTAAGGGACCAACATTTACTTTAGTCACTCTTTTCCGGTTTGTATATCTGTAAAAGCTTTTACTATCTGTTTTTATGTTTTGCGCAAGTTTACTTTCGTAATCTATCTTTCCTTTCTTTATTGCTTTCTTAGTCATTCTTTGCTGTCGTTTAAAATTTTCCCAATCTTCTATTTTCCCACTAACCTTGGCCACCTTATACGCATCGGTTTTTAATTTGATACTCTCCTTTATTTCCTTGGTTATCCACGGCTGGTTATCCCTTCTCTTACCGCCTTTTTTCATTGGAATATATTTTTGTTGAGCACTATGAAATAGCTCCTTAAAAGTCCTCCACTGTTCCTCAATTGTGCCACCGTTTAGTCTGTGTTTCCAGTCTACTTTAGCCAACTCTGCCCTCATCCCACTGTAGTCCCCTTTGTTTAAGCATAGTACGCTCGTTTGAGACACTATTCCTCATCCTCAATCTGTATTACAAATTCAACCATACTGTGATCACTCATTCCGAGAGGATCTTTTACTAGGAGATCGTTTATTATTCCTGTCTCATTACACAGGACCAGATCTAAGATAGCTTGCTCCCTTGTAGGTTCTGTAACATACTGTTCTGAGAAACAATCCCGTATGCATTCTATGAATTCCTCCTCCAGGCTACCCCGTGCGATTTGATTTGACCAATCCACTTCTATCTTGACATCCATCTTAGATCTCCTCTCTAGGATGGATGTCTCCTCTCTATGAGCTTCTGCCATCTATACTCCATAGATAGCCATCGATTCTCAATAGATAGCATGTGCTCATGTGAGTGGCATATCAACTGCTCTGTGCAGGTAACCATCCTTTCCATGGAAGTGTCTACAGTCGCCATTGCCTGCGACACAGTGGTGCTCATGTTGGAGATGGACTCCTCCATTCTCTGCACATTTTGCAGACATCGTGGTCGCTAAACTGGTCACAGCCTCCGGCACGTCTTGCTGCACTTTCAGCAACATCTTCTTTCTGGAGGGCCCGAGGCTGAGCTTCTGCATGCCGCTGAGCAAAGCTGGGAGTGTCCTGCGCCCTCCGGCGAGGATCTCCACTGCTGTCCCTGTCCCCACCATCTGCTCTTGCTCACTTGTGAGTTGTGATACACCAGGTGACAACACTACTCTCTCTCACACAGGACGCATCGAGGTGCGAGTCTCTGCACTGGTGCTGGGTGCACTTATGTCTGCTGACGGTGTGCCCTGAGGCTGGAGGCTCCTCTGAGGAGTCTTCCTCTTCCTTCTGGCCAGTGGAGGGAGTCTCTTGATGGACCCGTGGGAGAGTAAAGAGATGAGTTAGATATGTCCAAATGAAGAATGGGTACAGAAAATTCCGGCCAAAGTCTTACTTCACAGGGAATGTTTTTGGAAAATCGATGTCAGAAGTTACTTACGAACTGCAAAAACAATGGCCCCAAGTTTCGTCCCGCGGCGAAAACAGCACACCTCCGAGCTGGGCGCCTGTTTCTCGCGCCGAAAACTGCGCCTAAAAAAAAGTCCGATATTCTGAGCTCGATGTCTGATTGGCGCGGCGCGCTCTTCGCAGCAGGGGGCGGGTACAATTTAAATTAGCCTTCGTGGTGCCGGCAACCCTGCGCGTGCGCGTTGGAGTGTGCGCACACGCGCAGTCTCACACAAACATTGGCACTCGGTCATTTTTAAAAATACTGCAGAAAAAGTGAAGATTTGTTTCTTGGACCCCTGCAAAGGCTTGTAATTTGATTTTTTTTTATATTTATGTGTGTGAGGGAGTGCTTTTAGCAGCACTGCTGAATAAATCACCTGCTGAAATCAGTGAGTTCAGCTTTTCACTGCTAAACTTGCAGAACCGGTGCTGCATTGGTGCATGCAAATTAAGGACTGTGTGTTTGGAGAAATAAGAGTGCCAATTCAACTTTGCAATGGATCAACGTCTACCAAGAACAAAGATGGCAAACCATTGCATAATATGTGGTGTTGACAATGCAGCACCCATTCTGCAAATTTAAATATAAAACTGTCGATGTGGCTGCCTCTCCCTGTCCAAATGGCCTCAGTCCCCCTCACAGCTCGAAGGCTGCTGCTGTATCTTCGGCTGCCATCGAGCCACTGACGCCGCCCCTAAAGCGTGGCCGAATGGCCTCAAGCACCATAAAGAGCTGCGTGTGTCAGGTGTTGATTCTTCGGCTGCCGGCCAGCCACTGACGCCGCTGATATCCTATGGCCGAATGGCCTCACGTCGGTCCGCTGCTGATTCTTCGGCTGCCGGCCAGCCACTGACACCGCTGATATCTCATGGCCGAATGGCCTCGGGTCCGTCCGGTGCTGCTTCTTCGCGGCCAGCCGCGAAGAGAATGAAGGCCTGCCTCAAGCACTGCAGCTCAGCTCGAAGCTTGCTGCCATCGAGACACTGACGCCACACCCCTGCCTGTCTCCAACATGAAAGGCCTGCCTGAAGCACAGCAGTTCGAAAGATGATGCTATTTCACACAGGTAGGAACATGGTTTATTTAATCTTTTCTTTGTTTATAAATTTTTATTCAGGTTGGATTTATTTGTATAATATTTGTATAAGTATAACTAAGGATTGATTGTAGAATTTAATGACTTCCCTTCCCCCCTCCCCCCCCACCTCACCTCTTTCCCTACGCCTGATTTGTAACCTACGCCTGATTTTCTAAAGTGTAGACAAGGTTTTTTCGAGCGTACAAAAATCTTCACTTACTCCATTCTAAGTTAGTTTGGAGTAAGTTTTCACTCACGAAACTTTGAAATCAGGCGTAAGTGGCTGGACATGCCCCCTTTTGAAAAAAACATTCTGTTCCAAAGTGAAACTTCTAACTGACTAGAACTGGAACAAATTAAATAACGAGAATTCCGATTTCTAAGATACTCCGTTCTACACCAGTTGCTCCTAAAAATCAGGAGCAAATCATGTGGAAACTTGGGGCCAATGTGAGGTTTAATTTGCACGGAGACAAATGAAACCTCACATTCCTCTCTCCACAGAATGCTGCCACAATGCTGAGCGTTTCCGGCATTTTCTGCTTTTATTTCAGAATTGCAGCATTTGCAGTGTTTTGCTTTTTGTTTCAGTGCCAGATTGTGAGCTGTGTCCACCTGGCAGGAAACCAAACTCTAGATAAACTTGCTGAGCCATTGAGCACAATGATGTGCAAGAGAATTGGGGCTGTGCAGTCAAGATAGAGGGGGCCACGTTCAGCCCATCCATCTGTACTGGATTTGAAGAGAGTGGAACGGTGCTTACGTTGCAATCTTTGATTTAACTGGACTCAGCCAAGGCAGGAATGTGTTTTCCAAATCAGATGCATAGCATGAAACGGAATGAACAAGCAGCTTGAGACTTTGAAATTGTTGGATTTTGGAAGCTCATCGAAAACCTCTTTCTTCTGATTTAATTTGCAGAGGGTTTGTGATTTCATCAAATTCATATTTGCTCCTTCATTCCAGGCTCCGTAGCAATCGCACTGTGTGTTATTGTATTTGCTTAACCAATAGATGCACTACTGAAGTATAAATAATACAAAAATGATATATTTCTTGTGGAACAGCCCGTGACAGGTGGAGAAATGCACTGCTCAGCTCACCTCAGTTTCCTGCTGTTGATCTAACATGTACCTATCCCGTTGTTTGATGTTGCTGGGTTTGTCTTATTGATAATTGATGCCATATTTTTGTTTTTAAATTCTTTGCAGCTGACAGACAATATAGTAACAATTGCTTCCCTGATAGTCCAACAAGTTTAGTTTGTCTGCCAGCCCAGCCTTGCAAACTAAGAAGTACCTAGGTTTTTACATAGGCTTACACAGAATACACTACACAGAAACAGGCCATTTGGCCCAACCAGTCCATGCCGGGCTTTATGCTCCACTCGAGCCTCCTCGCGTCTTTCATCATCTAAATCTATCCACATAACACAAGGGGCTAAAAATTCGCCGACCTTGCGACCGGTTGTTCGGCGATATTTCACCCCTTTTGGTGAAAAACGGCAAAACGGAAAATTCAGAGAAGTCTTGCGTTTTTCAAATA
This sequence comes from Pristiophorus japonicus, assembly GCF_044704955.1. Taxonomy (NCBI): domain Eukaryota; kingdom Metazoa; phylum Chordata; class Chondrichthyes; family Pristiophoridae; genus Pristiophorus; species Pristiophorus japonicus. The sequence continues at coordinate 189,925,155 of NC_091980.1, read as the reverse complement.
GCACTGGCGAGAGGAGTGCTGCCGTGCAAGACTTGTAATATCGCTTTCGCTAAAAATTTGGCTCGGTGCGCACCTGCATTTAGGACGAAAAAAAAACGCCAAGGAATAAGCTGCATTGCAGCCCTTGGATCAGCACTACTGATGTCAGGCTAACCAGTCTATAATTACCCGTTTTCTCTCTCCCTTCTTTTTTAAACAGTGGTGTTACATTAACTACCCTCCAGTCCATAGGAACTGATCCAGAGCCGATACACTGTTGGAAAATGATCACCAATGCATCCACTATTTCTAGGTCCATTTCCTTAAGTACTCTGGGATACAGACTATCAGGCCCCAGGGATTTATCGGCCTTCAATCCCATCAATTTCCCTAACACAATTTCCTGACAGAATCAAAGTATTTGTTCAATTGGTCTGCCATTTCTTTGTTTCCCATTATAAATTCACTTGATTATGACTGCAAGGGACCTACATTTGTCTTCACTAATCATTTTCTCTACACATAACTATAGAAGCTTTTGCAGTCAGTTTTTATGTTCCCAGCAAGCTTCCTCTCATACTCTATTTTCCCCCTCCTAATTAACGTATGAAGATCTGCAAAACAGTTAAGTTAAAGTTTTTATTTTTTTAATTCTTTTGTAGCGATTCACTCGTTAAGTGTCTTGTGAATGTTTTGTGATTTTTGATTTTTTGATTTTTTGCAATTTATTTTTTAGGTGTTTTTTCCCCCCCTCCTTAGGCCCAACTCGCAGCGCTATCGGCCTCGGAGCAATGTTGACGAGGATTGTGGTTTGCGCCACGAATCCTCGTGCAACACTGATTTTTACCACTGCGCAAATTGAAGCTAGAATTTACTGCTTCATAGTCATAGCGTTGCAATAACGATAATTTGGGTGAAAAAACACAATTATGGCTGAGAACTCCCTTTTCCATCGTATGCTTGTCTAGCCTCCCCTTAAATGCATCTATACTATTTGCTTCGATCACTTCCTGTGGTAACGAGTTTCACATTCTCACCACTCTCTGGGTAAAGAATTTTCTGAATTCCCTATTTGATTTCTTGGTGACTATCTTATATTGATGGCCTCTAGTTCTGCTCTTCCCCACAAGTGGAAACATTCATTCTTGATCTACTCTATCAAAACCTTTCATAATTTTAAAGACCTCTGTTAGGTTACCCCTCAGCCTTCTCTCTCTTTTCAAGAGAAAAGTGAGCCAGCTTGTTCATCCTTTCCTGCTGGGTATACCCTCGTGTTTCTGATATCATCCTTGTAAACCTTCTCTGCATCCTCTCCAGTGCTTCTATATCCTTTTTATAATATGGCGACCAGAACTGTACGTTTGTTTGATTCCTAGCCTGTGCTGCGTCAGCTTATCTCAGCCAAGGATTGGGGGGCGCGGGGGGTGGGAGGAGGACGATGGGAGCACAGTTATTTACCTCAGCACCTCTGTGGTAGACATGAGTAAATCAGTCTGAGTTTCCACTCCTCAAGTGGCCCAAGTTGGAGGAGGCCCCCACGTGTAGGTGAAGGAGGAGCACAGGATCAGACTCAGTGGCGATGCCCCGGCAGTCAAAATGGTCTGCTGACTCTCGGACCTCGCACTCGATTCATGGGCACTTGGGGAAGGTACCAATGGACCACTGGCAACCAGCGCCTGCGGAGCTGTACCTTAGCAATAGGATAGAAAGGGAAAATGGACGTGGAAAAATAGTGAAATTGTTGAAAATGGCCAAGTTCCAGCAATTTTTGTATTTATTTCAGAGTTCCTGAATTTGCAGTATTCCAACATTTTTATATGTCTAATTGTCATTAATTTTTAATCAGCTACATATTTAATATTAATCTTATCTACCATCATATTTGATCGCATCTGATGTGGAGCCTAATTGAATGCTACTGTGAAAGTCAGGCACTGAATATCATGCTCCACTCATTCTGTTCGCACCCCAATAAACCCAGTGGCTTTGTGAGGTATGATCTATGGTTTTAAAACCATATATCAAATTCTATTTACAGGCTCTATGTTATCTAGATGAAGATTAATAGCATCCTATGAAAAGCTCAACAGCTTTTTTCCTTGCAGTCAAGTCAGACTAATTGGTCTCTTATGTCCTGATTCATACTGGAGTATTGGGGCTACAAAAGCCACTCCCCAGTCAACAGATGTACTTCCTGTATTTATGGAGCTCCTGAAAGTATCCAGCAGCATCTCATCCATTTGCTTATCAGTGTGCACCAGATGCTGTGTGCAATAAGGCACTTTAATGTTGTGCCAAGGAGTAGTAGGGGAGCAGCCCTGAAATCAAGACTGCAACCTCCAGGGGTCCCGACTTTGCCTGGTGTCAGCACAGCGAACACGATCTATCCGAAACCAGAGACTCACAATTCCACTTGGTAAAGGCAAGGGAAACTGAACAGCAGCTCACAGAATCCAAGAATAGGCAGACTGCCAGCACGACTGTTCATTGGCAGCTTGCCTAATCGTGGGCTGGAGGAGGAGGTAGGGGGGAATAACTTGTCCATGACACTACTTAAAGGCAGCCTGCCCCTCTTGGAGAGGAGGTGCACTTTAGCTGCTGGACTGGAGTCTGCCATGTACACTTCAGACATGACTAAAGCACCTCCTGTGAGGGAGCCCAGCGTCTCAAATGCTGCTTTAATTGATGGGGTCCTGGCGCACTTCTGCAAACGATGGTGATTTTCCAAGAAGTGTCAGAGAGCACATTTTTCAGTTTGCATCGCAGTTTCTCTCAACTTGCAAATGATTAACTGCGCGGCAGGGGAAAAAACAACATTTACAAAGGGGATGGGATTAAAATAACATTGGAAAAAGAAAACCAGGGATACATATCTGCACAAGAATAGACATGGAAAAGAGAATACTTCTGCATCCTCTCCTTGTTAAAACTTCCACTGTCAGCAGGCTGGCAACTCCAGAAAAAAAGTCAGGAAACAGACAGCCTAAGCCACACTCCTGTATCCCCTTATGGCTGAATCAAGTTAAGCAGTAAATCACGAACAATGTCCATATCCTCTCCATGCTATGCCCCACACCCACAACGCAGGATGCAGAGATGTCATTCATTCATCACAAGGTTAATTCCTGCACTGGGCCTCCTTTTTGAAGCTACTCTATAATTGTTTCTACAATTGTACTGGTCTTTTGTCGAGACAGTGTTGATAGAACGATACCACATTATCAGATGCAGCATTGAGATGGACTGGCCGCCAGCCTTTATACAGAAGATTAAATCTGGAATGCATTTGGTTTCAGAGTAAAAAAACTCTAAGGCACTTTTCACAGATTAAAAGTGAGAATGTAAAGCATCTGGAGGATACTAACTTTGCTTTACAAATTTCTTTAAATTTTCTAAATCAGTGATGAATGAAACAGTGAGACTCCAATCTTGCCAATCACGGGAATCTTCACTGCCTTGCAAAAAGAAATGGGACTACAGGAGCCTGCCTCAAACAATCTGCCACCTCGCATAACCCAGGGGAGGGGAAACAGTGTTCAACATTGTCAGGGGCCACAATAGCTTTTATGGCTTCTCCCAGAAAGATCACCAAGACGGTGCAGAAGGCTGTGGTGGTAGACAAATGATGCCCTGCTGCTGTGTCATGCACGTCTGGTGCACCAGATGAAAGGGCTCGGCACAAGCTGTTTAATTATCATTGCTGATGGTGGAATTTGCTGCAATGCTTCATGACAAACGCAAAGGCTGCCACAAACACAGAACTTAATGACTGCCTTGAAAGAGTCTGACAGCTTTCGGACGAGAGAGAGAGTATAACCCATGCAGCGGGACCACAGATCCAGCCCAACTCCAGAGCTAGAGTCTAACAGATCACCAGGAATTCTAAGCTACACTTTCAGACCATGGCATAAAAATAGTAGAATACCAATCCAAGGACCCAACTATGATCAGCAAACTAATACATGGTTTAACTACTCGACTTTGACAGATGAATTATGTCATCATTTGTGGGGGATTCGGTTATTTGCTGTGAAGAACTGCATACATCCAAACACACCCAAGTTTGTAAACACTGGGGAATACATCCATTCCGATCATGAGCCATGTCCAGATGGAATTCTTCATGAAAACAACCTGACAAACATTTTTCTTTATTTTCCTCCTGCTTTCTTTGTCAATTTTCTCTCCTGAAAGTGCTAATGTTTGGTTCCACAAAGGCAAGGCCCCTTCTGTACTTCCTGGCAACTGGTGGTTCCATGTGTGTGAGCCGAGACAGGAGTGCTAGTGTGCTATTCATCCATGTGGGTATCATAACCGAGCCCAGTTACACCCTCGCCCAAAGTCCACAGACACAAACACTTCCAGCACTGGCAGTTGGATAGCAACCAGTTACAAGAATCCTGAAACTGTAATGCCTTTATTGCTATCCTGGCTAAAAGCAGCCTACTTTGCCGTGATTGAAACCAAGACATTCCTGATCTGCATAGCTGAAAAATTCCTTTCAAATTCCCTTTCCTTCCAAGTTGATGTGCACTGGAGAATTAAACTTTTTGTCTCTCAGCATCATTATCAAGCACCTCTATATGAAAAGAAAGAGTTGCATTTATACAGTGATGTTTACAACCTCAGAACATCCCAAAGTGCAGCAGCCAATTTGTGCACAGCAAGGTCCCACAAACAGCAATATGATAATATAATCTGTTTTTAGTGATATTGATTGAGAGATAAATATTGGCTAGGACACTGGGAAGAACTCCCCTGCACTTCAAATCGTGCTTTAGGATCTTTCACATCCATGAGCGGGTTGATGGGGTCTTGGTTTAACGTCTCATCTGAAAGACAGCACCTCTGACAGTGCAGCACTCGCTCAGTATTGCACTGGAGTGTCAGCCTAGATTTTGTGCTCAAGTCCTCAAAGGTAAATTCTCTACTTGTGTAGTTAAGCAACTATGGTTCAAAGGTGGAAGTTATGAGGCCAGGTTGCATAAATTTGGCTAGTATTATCTTGAGTTTAGAAAGTTGATTTAATCAAGGTGTTTAAAATGAGTAAGGGATTCAATAGGGTAGTACAGAGAAACAATTTCCTCTGGTGAATGAATCAAGCACCAGGGGGCACAATATTAAAATTAGAGCTGGACTATTTAGAATCAGGAAGCACTTTTTCACAGTAAGGATAGTGGAAATCTGGAACTTGTTCTGACAAAAGGCTGTGGATGCTGGATCAATTGAAATATTCAAGACTGAAATCTATAGATGTTTATTTGGCAGGGGTATCAAGGGATATGAAACAAAGGGAGTGAATGCAGCCGAGGCACAGATGAGCCGTGATCTGACTGATTCATGTAGTTGGCTACGTTGACAAAAACATGTTTTCTGTTGAAAAATGTTGGTATTCCACACTTGCATAATGTGTGTTTTATTCAGATATTTGTGTTTTATTCAGATATTTGTGCCTATTACATTGTTACATTATAAGAACCGGATTTCAAAGTACTAAGTAGATAAAAATAGGAACTTACATAGAATGACATAGAATAAACAGCATCAAACAGGCCATCCTGCTCAACTAGTTTTTGCTGGTGTTTATACTCCACAGGAGTCTCCTCCCATTTCATCTACCTCATCTCAGTCTTTTAGCATATCTTTCTATTCCCTTATGTATTCATCTAGTTTCCTTTTGAAAGCATCTAAGCTATCCGCCTCAACCATTTTCTGTGGTAGTGAGTTCCACATTCTAACCTTTTCTTCTTAGACGGTCCCTCGTATTGAGGATGACTTGCTTCCACATCAAAAAGGGATGAGTTCAAAAGTGTTTCAATGAAGGACCAGATATTCCCGGTCCCAAACTGCATATTGAAGGGTGGAAGAAGCCTGTGCGCGGATTTTTTTAACGTGTGGTGGCCGTTGCACACCAGCCACCACACGGACTTGACAGAGCTAGGTCTTGGTCAGTGACAAGGATTAATCAAGACGACTGGAGACCAGCTCTGCTGCACGGACCTAGTGCGCACACATCGCAGTGTGTTCTAACCACTTGCTGAGTAACTATCCTATATTTATGGCCCCTAGTTTTGGATTTGCTTACAAGCGGAAGCATTCTCTCCACATCTACCCTGTCCAACTCATTAATAATTTTAAAGACCTCTATTAGGTCTTCTCTAATTTTTCACTTTTATAAAGAATAAAGCCCCAACCTATTAAGTCTTTACCAATAACTGAAATCTCTCATTTCTGGTACAATCCTTATAAATCTTTTTTGATACTTTCTCCAGTGCTTCTGTATCCTTTTTACAGTATGGAGACCAGAACTGTGCACAGTACTCTAAGTGTGGCCTGACCAGGGTCCTGTACAAGTTGAACATAACTTTACTGCTTTTGAATTCTATACCTCTAGAAATAAATCCCAATGCTTTCTATTTTTTTGCCAATTTGCTATTTGCCCCCTGATTCCTAACCCTAACCTTTGTCATGAGTCTACCGTGTCGTACCTTATCAAAGTTCTGCAGTTCGAACAATTTCTTCTGTTCAAGCAACAACAACAACTTGTATTTAAATAGCACCTGTAATATAGTAGAATGTCCCAAGGTGCTTCACAAGAGCATTATCAAACAAAATCTGACACTGAGCCACATAAGGAGGTGATCAAAAGCTTGGTCAAAGAGTTAGATTTTAAGGAGTGTCTTAAAGGAAGAAAGAGAGGCAGAGAGGTTTAGGGAGGGAATTCCAGAGTTTAGGCACTAGAGAGCTGAAGGCACGGTTGCTAATGGTGAACAGCCAGAAGACTATGTTTTAAACACCCTGTTGTTAGGAAATTAATAGAGAGACAATACTGAAAGGGACGGGGAAGGGCAAGATAGAACGCAAGCATTCACTTGGCCAATAATCAGGACTTTGTTTTTCGAAATGGAAGAGACTACTTATTTGATTCATAAGTGCTTACTAAGAATAATTAACTTATTCAAACTTTTCACTTAAAAATTATTTTTTATATTGTCCACCAACTTTTGTGCCCCTTACTTCTCTTAGCTGTAAATAAAGAAATCAATTGTCTTAGCTTGTAAAATCCAGCTTGTGCTCAGTTATCATTCTTTAACCTAGTTAACAGATTACTGCAATTAGTGACTATTAATCCGTGGTCATGCAATTTGCCAAAATCAGATCTGGATCTTTGGGGTGAAGAATCACTTGCTGAAACTACCGTGAATCCTTTAAAGGAAAAAATATTTCAATAAAACACAAATTCTAACAGTGATTCTTTTTCATTCGTTCCGAGATGCAGGCATCGCTGGCAAGGTTGGCATTTATTGCCCATCCCTAATTGCCCTTCAGAAGGTGGTGGTGAGCCGCCAGCTTGAACTGCTGCAGTCTGTGTGGTGAAGGTACTCCCACAGTGCTTTTAGCGGAGAGGGGGGAAAGAGTTCCAGGATCTTGACCCAGCACCGATGAAGGAACGGTGATATAATTCCAAGTCAGGATGGTGTGTAACTTGGAGGGGAACTTGCAGGTGATGGCGTTACCATGCGCCTGCTGCCCTTGTCCTTCTCGGTGGTAGAGGTCATGGGTTTGGGAGGTGCTGCTGATGAAGATTTAGCTATAAGTTACACAGAGAAAGCCTTTGAATATTGCAGGTACTACATAACAAAATTAGTTTCAGGAATGTTATATTTTCTCCTTGTAATGAACACAGAATCAATAGACAAACTTTTCCGAATGTTGCTCTTAATCCAGCCAAGCGCAGCCCAGAGGCAAAGTCCTGATATGATTTTTGTTCCTCACCTGTGCATGCCATCTCTATCCCCTGACAACACAACCAAGATATAGCTTCACTATCGTAGGCAAAACCCAGTGATCGTTGTCAATCAAAGGGTCACCATCTGAAGAAAAATCTGCTGGCAAAACTTTTTTCGTTTCACAAAGAAAATAAAAAATATGATTCTTTTTCACCAAACTGAGAAAAAAAAGATTGGCTAAACCTGAGGGATCATTGAATCCCAGAAGAGAAAATTTGCTCCAATTTAAATCTTTCCTGCCTTTATGCAACTTCAACCAGTGATACATGCAAACTCCCCAAAGCATGATTTGAAAACATTTGTCAAATGGGGAATTTGGATAGTTATAGATGAGGCATCTTGCTGTTTGGGAGCAAAACATGCTTTCCATTTAATAATGTTTCAGCACAGTCAGAACAGTCAGCCCACACTCCCGGATCAGGTGCAGCATAGGTTTAAGGCAAACTCGTGCTTATGCTTTCCCTTTACAGCATTCATTGATCCCAGTTTCAGAACTGCAGGTACCATTGCACCAATGTGAATTTTCCATTTCTCATGGGCCATCCTTGTGTTCTCAATACGAATACTATTTTGCTGCCAAATCATGATTTTGTTCAAGGATTCAAATCCACTATGGTTGGCATCGTAACTGTCCCAAACTCATTCCAAATAGAAAACTTATAGCACAGAAAAAGAGGAAAAATTCACCCCATCATGAGTAGGGCTCCAGTTTTTTTTTAATTTACATCTGCCACCTCCATTTTGTCCCACTATAACATTTGGCAGTTCTGCTGTTGGAGACAGTCAGTAAGTAGACAGTTTCTGTATAGCAATGACATGACCAATGGACAAGCACTCTCAATTCATACCTCTGGAGTTAACAGCATTGAAGAAATGCATGCGCACAGAATGTCTGCTCCGACATAGCCGCAGAGCAGCTATATAGTACAAAATGGAAGAAAAAAATAATCCTGTACAGAAACCTTCCTTGTAACATTCAGTGCGATGTAGCAATTCAGATGAGTAAACTTCTCCTTTAAGTTAAATTCAGATTTAGCTGCATTACTGAAGAGTATGAAAAAAATAATTAACTATGTCTCAATGGAGAGATACTGGGCGTGAAATCCCGGCCTCGCTGCGCCTGTACGAAGTGCACTTGCACCCGGTGAGGCCTCGCAAAAGCTGTTTTTTGGGGCACGATGCACATGCGCCGAAACCCGGCTTTTCCAATCTGTCAAGATATCTCTTGACATATCTTCTGCATCCTCGGGAGAAAGATATCTGCACGGCCGAGATTGGGCTATTTGCCCAACTCATGCCCAATGAATGTCCTTCAAACTCTTACGCCAGATAAAAGCAGGCGCATCAGAGTAAGAGTTTTAAAACACACAAAAATTAAAGGTACACACATTTTTATAGTAAAAACCCTGTCCATTAAGGTAAATTTATTTTAAAACCTATTAAAACACAGTTTAAAAAAATATCCAAAAAATATTTTTTTTCTAAAACATTTAATTAACTTTAATTTCAATTAATTTTAAACATGTGAGGTGTTTTTTAAATTCATTATATTGTGTTTGGGTGTTTTAGGGGGTTATTCTCATTGATAGTAATGGGAACTCGTAAAATCGGAGTTCCCATTGCTATCAATGAGAATATTGTACCATGATTGGTTGTCCAGGCCCACGTGACTCCAGCTTTTCCATCCGTATCGCAAAGACAGCGATGCGCTGCGAAGCGCGTGGAAAGGCGGCCTCCGACTGGAATCAAAGGCACCTCCGGGACCACCAGGTATATTCATAGAAAAATTTCAGGTCGGAGGCATTCGTCCGAAGGAAGACTGACCGGAATTTCAGGGCCAGTGATGCACTTATTCAAGAAATAAGGAGTTTAAGAACAGCAACAAAAAATTCCTCAGCGGCATTTTGGTGCACGTCCAACTGAGCACTTCAATGTTGCTGGAAGACAAGAAAAGCTCGACTTTCCCTTTTAATTCATCCATCGGTTAAAATTAAAATTACGGGTTGGAAACAGAAGTCGTTCCAGTGCTGCGGGTCTGGCCACTTCTACACCTTTCAAATTTCTGGGTGAGAATCAATAGCTGGACTCAAGTCACTTCAAATCATTACTCCACGATGAACAAATGTGACTGCAAAGCTCGCATGTTAACTGAAAAGGTCAAAACGTAATTACACAGCAGTTACTTCAATGGAAGCAGACACCAGTATGTCCTGTTGTAGATAAATTGGCAAGTGTTGATTAAAGCTGATCGATACACTTTCTGAGGCATCAACTTTTCTTTTCCCCTGTGGCTCATCAAATTGAACATACATATTTCACAAAAGGTTACTGTTCGATTTGGCTTCTGGAAATTGGCAAATGCCCATTTTTTCCATTTAGCATTTTGCCCACTGCAAAGGACTTGGTTTGTGTTTGTAATATTTCCATTCATCACTTTGTCCTGCATCAGGCAAAAACTGCTGGGCTGGGCCACAGAAGGCTCACATTGGGCAGGCCAAATTCATGTCAATATCCAGAGCTGTCAACATTTTAGCATACCTTCGGTACGAGAGCTTTTTAGTCATGAGTCAGTCACATACTTTAAGGAACTTGCAAGAAAAACAAATGTGCGACCACAGGAGATAAGAATATAAGAAACAGGAGCAGGATTAGGCCGTACGGCCCTTCGAGCCTGCCCCACCATTCAATAAGATCATGGCTGATCTGATCATGGACTCAGCTCCACTTCCCTGCACGCTCCCCATAACCCCTTATCGTTTAAGAAACTGTTTATTTCTGTCTTACATTTATTCAATGTCCCAGCTTCAACAGCTCTCTGAGGCACCGATATTATTTACAACAACTTGCATTTATATAGCACCTTTAACATAGTAAAATGTCCCATGGTGCTTCACAGGCGCAATTATCAAACAAAATTAGACACCGAGCCACATAAGGAGATATTAAGACAAGTGACCTATAGCTTGATCAAAGAGGTAAATTTTAAGGAATGTCTTTAAAGGAGGAGAGTGAGGTAGAGAAGCAAAGCGGTTTATGGAGGGAATTTCAGAGCTTAGGGCTTAGACAGCTGAAGGTAGGGCTGCCAATGGTGGAGTGATAAAAATAGGGGATGCACAAGAGGCCAGAATTGGAGGAGCACAGAGACGTCGGAAGGTGTGGGGCTGGAGGAGGTTGCAGAAATAGAGAGCGGCGAGGCCAAGGCGGGATTGGAAAACAAGCATGAGAATTTTTAAATCGAGTTATTTATCATTGGAGCAATCAAGCCACGCCTTCAGGTAATGATGTAAAAAAGCTCATTGGCTGTGAAAGGCATTGAACAGTGCTCCATAAACGCATGCTTTTTGACCAGGTACACATGGAGTTCTGCTTTCATCAACTTGGTAACAATACAAGCAAGTACTAAAAATGCGGGCCTTGAAAGAACGACTGTGGAGAATGAGACACCATGGCATTCCCCCAGTGTGAGAAAGCAAGACAGAGCTTTGGTAGGTCAGTTATTTCAGCATTTTCAGTCCAAGTGAAAGGGCTTCAATTAAGTTTAAAAGTACAGTTAGTCAATAGGGATGCAGTAAGTCCAAGTGTTATGATAGAATTTTGAACTTTGGTTTCAACAGCGAAAGACTAGAGGCTAAGGATATTGAGAGGCATAGTGGGTTCGTGGGTGTGTGGATAATGTTGGGGGTCGGGGAGAGAAGGGGAGTCAATTGTGCAACAGATTGGAAGAACGAGAGGACCAATTGAAATTTCTACTCTTCCATGTTAATTGTTATTGGCCTCTTCAAGGCAAGTGAGGTCAGTGTGAAGCAATGGACACTCTGCCATTTTGGTCATTGAAGCAGCAGCATCAAACAAAACATGGAATCTAGGAAGCTAACTTGTGAATGATATTATTGTATATTATGCACCTGAAAGGGGGACCATATTCGAAAAATAAATGTTTCATATTCACATATTTCGTGTCCTTTCTCATACTATAGAAAATTCTACGTGGAATGATTTTTCCTTCAGCAACCGAATTTAATTCACATAAAAATGAAAGTATTTATATAGTAATGGATTTAGTGTTGGATCTGACTCAATGGGCTTGAACTTGGTGGCCTTACCGCCCACTGCCGCCGAGATTTTTGGGCAGTTTTCCCTTGGTGCCATTTTCCACTAGATCTCCTGCCGGCAGGAGGGGAGGACCACCCGCTGACGGTCGCTGGCGCGCAAGGGACCTCCTGCCCGCCGAGCTGCCAGTTTGGTGCGGGCGGGAGCCAGCGGCAGCAGGGGGAAGGATCGCTGCGTGATTTCAGGTCTAACCCCAACGGTAAGTAAGAAGACCTGCAAAAAAAGGTTAGTGAACTTCTTTCATTTTTTTTCAGCGAGTTAGGTGGATAGGGTCCCTTGAAGGTATTCCAGTGGACTTTGTTGTGTGAAAATTTTTCTTACTATGTGTTCCCCCCCTCAATCCTCGGTGGCACTTTGGCGAGGATCGCATTTGCCGCCGAGATTGGGAGCTCCCGCCCGCTGCCGCCCAGATTCACAACGCAAGTCGTTTTTTTGCCACTAGGCTGTCTTTCATGGACTTTTTTTTTTTTAAACGAAACTCCCATCCAAAGTATCGTCAGGTATCTCGGCGGTCCTTTGGACGGCACTTGGCTTCCACCAAGTTCGGGCCCAATATGTTTCACTTTGCATTAGTGTGCGTATCTCAGTCAGGAATCTCTAAAAATCTTGAAGTAGCAATAGAAAACTGAGCATTAGTTCAATCTCAATTGAAGATTAAGATTGTACGATGTTTAACTTTAGACAATGTATAATGGTTTTGTTGCTAGTTAGTAACTTCTTACAAAGTAATATCAAGGGTCATCTGGTTGCAGTAGCTCATTATAACTAGACACCACTGCTGGAGCTCCAGCGCAATGGACATAACGTGAAACCTGAGAGAATGTTGTCTAACTTCTGACTAGTCAAGGATCAGTACACAGTATGAGCAAACTGAGGCCGAAGGGGAGTGAGGAGGAAAAAGAGGCAATAAATATCTGTGGCTTAAGAATGTAAAATGCGTAAAAGGTCATTCCACCCATCCAGCTCTTCCTGTCATTTAAGCTCCTCTCCAGGTCCCACTTAAATCTCTTTTCATTTCCCTCCTATCTTGGTGTTACTCTCATATCCCTCTACTCACAGTTGAACCAAGAATCTGCCGTTGAACTAGTTGCACATAGGAAGTCAAGCCCAAGTGCAATATTCAGGTTAAGCATGGTTAAGAGGCCATGGGGTATCTAGACTCGGGAAAGATAGGAAGCAGATAAGTGGGAGAGGAGAGAGGGGACAGGGTATTGCTGGGACATTGACAGTTTTAAAGTGATTTTTTTTGTAGACAGTGTCTGTCATCGGGATTTTCAATTAATTTTTAAATGGAATCTTGCAACCTACTCAGCGATTTTAATATATAATGAACACTTTCACTAAGTGGTAGTTAACAGTGCTGCATTATGTTTAGCTCAATGTTTCCTGACTTCTTAATGCCACCCATTGGTCTTTTCATCTGATTCTATAGAAATAACATTATGTCACCCACCTTGAAGATCTAAATGTCAGTCACATTTTGGGGGTGAGAATCACAATTATTCACTTCTAAAAGTGTCAGTGTTGTTTTAGATCATGTCACATGCAAATGACACACTAACGTGCAACAGAAATTATATCTTCCCATGAATGTTCTTGTAAACCACTGTGTCACAAATCAATCAGCAGAGCCTAAAGTGTGCCTAACCCATCTGCAGGAGGGGCAATGATGTTTGAGAATAACACCACAGATTTTGTTTTCGATGCTGAAGGCTTTGAGCAAAAACTTTGAAGCTAACGGCTGTGTGGAGTTGCGTCCTGGGACATCAAATTGGTGTTGGGCCCTGGTGCAAAACAGGCAACAGGGAATTGGCAGCCCATTTTGACAACCGCCTGATTGGGTGTAAAGCAGGCAGCTGATTCGCTGCCGCCAGTTTTGGACTCCCGCTAACACAAATCTCACCCTCAAGTGTCACAGAAGGAGAGATGGTGCATTTTTGCCAAGTTGCTCTATCTGATATATATGACCCAACTAAAGTTTTTACTGAGACAACAAACACTATTACTGGGATAGTCAGCTGTATGAACACCTCCCAAAGTGGCAACGCTGGTGATAGACAGTACAGCGATCAAATCAGCAAATATAATTTTTAATTCTGTAGAAAAATATTTGACAGTTCTGGAAAAGTGTGGATCTCAAATCAGCAATGTTTCATTGATTTTAATTGTGCCATTTATCTCTTTAACAATGAAATGCTGCAGTATTGTCAGAGAGACCAGGAGCTAGCAAACACCATGCTGACAGGAACAGACAGATTTATTTGGAGGAGTGACTTTTAATCTACATAATTTAAACCCGATTTAAAAAGATAGGGAAGATGAATCAGTTATCATAAACACTTTGTGATGCCCTTTTTTAAAATAAATAGAGAAAACATTACAAAATGAAAAACTACTAAAGTAATCTCTTTACAACATCCTTGAAAAAATGGGGCTGTCTCTTTAAGAAATGGGTTCAAAACCTTTTTCCTCCAAATTGTTTTTCAAAAATGGCACACAACACTTTCATCTTCTCCCAAAGGAGGAACGGGTTTGGTGATCAAGGATTCAGGCAGGCAGCATTCATTAAAGCAGCAACAGATGAAAATTTTTCCAGCCCCATTTGGAAATTGAAAACCTCGCCACCCAGCCACAGCCTTCTGGTTTTTTTGCCTTTAAACTGGCCTTGTCTCTGGGATGGAAACAACTGGCCGATGCCAACTTGTGATGGGAAAATCCAATTTACTGTGGCACAATTTTAAAGATCTGGATGGAAAATTGAATTCTAATTCAGCTGGGTGCCTCAAAGCCTCAAATTGCACATCAAATTGCTACATGAAAACAGTGCAACCGTGTACATCTTCAAAATTGCAGACTTGTCTTTGATTAACAAAATTATTAGTTGTGATTTCCCCCCATTCCCTTTCAGTCAGCCAGGTTTATTTTTAAACAGCTGAACTGTGAGATGAACTTGTATTTGATGCAAGAACAGAATGGCACAAACACAACAGTTCTCATTCGCTCCAGGAACATCCAACTCTTCCTGAAGCGCACGGAACAGTGCCACAGTTTGCTGCCAGAAAGTTACAAGAAAGTCGGGCTGCCAAGTCAAAATCCAGACAAATGCAGGTTTGGGGAGGGGTGAGAGGTTGAAGCTCTGACATTTGCTTCACTGCTGCCGAATATTCATCTACGGCAAAGCAAAATATCAGGCTAACCTGAAAAACTTATGGTTCTACATCGTAAGATGGAGTTAATTGGCAGAATGAAACATAATTTAAAAATCAGTCTGGGCATCCTGTTACCATTTTAGTCAACCCACTGAAATACCAGACCATCTGATCCATAACCGGATAGATGGCAGCCCCTAATTCAATCAATTAATTCAAATGATGTTTGACGTTATGACAATAAAGCTCAGCAGAACACTCAAATAGAGTTCAAATAGACACATCTCCATCAATCTCTGCCAGCCAAGCTACTTTTTCAAAAAATTAGACTGCCTTTACATTTTGTACTATGATGAGGGAGGATGGGACAGCACTGGAAACAGTATGAGCACTATGATTTAGTTAAAAGAATACGAGCAAGCGACGTCACATTTGCAGGTACACAAGTAACTGTTATTATAAAAATATTATTATTTTCCTTTCAGTTCAAAAATCAGAAAGAACTTGCATTTTTAGCTCCTTATCACATCCTCCAAACATCCCAAAGTTCATGAATCAATATTTTAGTGTAGTCATTGTTGTTATGTAGGCAAATGAGCACAGCAATGTCTCACAAACAGCCAGCGAATTAATGACCAGATCATTTGTTTCTGACGGTGGGGCTTGAGAGAGGTATCTCGGCAGGACTCTGGGAAGCAACTACCCACCTTTTGTACATTAGAAGATATTTAATTTGCTAAGCAAGTGACTAGTGTGGAGCAATGAGACTAAAACGAACTGGCTAACCAAACCATGGCCTAGGTTAGACCAGATCTGATGAAACTGGTCTCTTGGTGCAAAAAACTCATAAAATCTTGGCGCTTGACAGCTGTTTGGAACAGATGAAGACTTTGCTCTTCTAGAAGTCGACGCGCTAGACCTGGGAAGGTTGGTTTGAGGTTCTCAGCTGAAGGACCTACTGGCTGTGAGATTGGATCAGCTCCACAACTTTAGTGATCTGTTGGACCCCACCCCTTGTAAGCCCAACAGATAGTGTTCTGTTTTCCAGATTATAACTGGATGAATGTGGGACATTTTTGCATCCTGTTCACAGCACAACTTGACTTTGCTTTTTGATGTTGATTTAGCTACCTGCACCAGACACAAACCAGGGGAGGGAGGGGGGGGTGGGGCAGGGCGGAAGAGATGGGCTTTAAAATATCAGCAGCATGGCGCACGCTGGACCAATGCCATTGTGGGGTGAGTAACCCGATTTTAAATCATGAAAGTGACTTCAAAAAACTATACTGCACCATACAGTCCAGAACAGGGAATTTTTGAATCATAGAATGATACAGCACAGAAGGAAGCTATTCGGCTCATTATGCATGGTAAAGCTATCCAATTAATCCAATGTCTCTGCGCCTTCCCCATAGACCTGAATTTTTGTCCCCTTCAAATATTTAGGAAAAAAAAGTATTTATCCAATTGGGATATCAGAATTGATCTCATGACAAGAAAAATAAATACCAAGTAGATCGCAGAATAGCACATTTATATGGAAAAATGTTCTTTCCTTTTAAAAATAACAGCAATTAAGAACAGAACGCAGCAGAATAGCATTTAAATTGGGGGAGATTAGATAGCTAATAGTTAAGTCCTGAAGTGATGAACTAACTTGTTAAATTTCATGAACAGGTCAGCATTTATAAAGTTGACAATGGAAGGCCATCAATCTTCTGGTGAAGTGTGGGCTGTGTGTAGACTGTGAAACAGTCCACCTGAATCAATCCACTCCTGTGCCTGCGTTATTCATGCAACAGAGTTATTTTACTGGCTAGGGTGGGGAAAAAGTTATGGGAGAAAAAAAATTGAAAAAAATAGGGTTAACAAAATTGACTTTGTGACTCGTTTTATTTTACAAAGAATCTGAGGTCTTGTATGACTAGGGCAAGAGGAGCAACATCAACGATGGGTTCCATGGAGGTGACTAGAATGTTCCAACAGGATAGTAACGGAAGGTGGGTGGGCTAGTGGCAGCCATACTAATGTACTGTAACCCAATTAAAGCTCCTCCTGGCTCAACAGTTCTCCCCCCTTTTGAGGTTAGAATCATTGGGCGGACCACCACCTATAGCCTTAGATTTCCAATTGTGATGGGCCACCATCTGCAAGGATAAAAAGAACACTAAGTGCTGGAAATACACCATGGATCTTGATTCATTTGCTATATATTTTCTAATTTTGTATTTTCTTTCCACCCAAAATAAAGTTGTTTTTAATCCCAACACTTCTAAATCCCCTAAATTTTTAATAACTAAACAGCAGCAGAGTCAGCTCAGCATCTTCATCTATTTACCTTGATCTGCCCTGTTGACGATGAGACTGAAGACTGCCCAACGTCTCAAAATGACCCATTTAAAATGGGATATTTTTCCGCTATAGTGCATTTCAGTAGTTTTCTAAGACCACTGATAATACCCCACCAGCTTTTATATTGAAATAAGAGATGGGAAGAACCAATGAAGTTAAAGGACACAATTCCAGGACACGTTCTGCTGAATCACTCACAATCGTCATGAAAGAGATTCAGCCTTCCTAAAAAAAGGTTTCCGCGGACTTTTGGTTTACAAACCACGATGGCATAAATTGAATTGGAACACCTTTTGAACGTCATTGCCATGTGCCATAATTGTAATGAAAATGTTGACCAGCACTTTTGGCTCTTGCCCATTTCTGAAGAAAAAAGATTTGCCAAACAATTTTTCCTCAAGTCAGTGCCCCTTTTAATATGTGGTTCAGAATGGGAGCAGTTTGAAAAATGTGAACAATATTTTTTTTTCTGTTGAATTCTGAAAATTAATATAATCAGTTCCTCAATCCAAAGAGAGAACCAAGAAAAATTAAAACCTGACCAGACCATCAGGATCTCATATGTTAGTGAATGACACATCAACAATCACCAACTGATTGCTCAATTGTGGTAGGAGGCAGCATCTGGTAAATACTCACAGCTTGGGTAAGTCAATCACAGGCCTCGGAGTGTTTCTGGGGGTCAGCGAGAATGATTACGGGCCTCGGGAGTGATCTAGAGGTCAGAGGGAATGATCACGGGCCTCTGAATGATTCTGTGGGTCAGAGAGAATGATCAGGAGCCTCGGAGTGATTCTGGAGGGTCAGAGAGAATGATCACGGGCCTCAGGAGTGATCTAGGGGTCAGAAAGAATGATCACAGGCCTCGGAGTGATTCTGGGAGTCAGAGAGAATGATCACGGGCCTCGGGAGTGATCTAGGGGTCAGAGAGAATGATCACGGGCGTCGGAGTGATTCTAGGGGTCAGAGAGGATGATCACGAGCCTCGGGAGTGCTGAGGCTGGATAGCACCACTTTCAGACCCAATTTAACCCCCATTGGCTTTTGTACCAGCACAGAGAAAAAAAGAAAGACTTGCATTGCTATAGCACGTTTCTCGATCTCAGGACATCCCAAAACGCTCCACAGCTAATAAAGTCCTTTTGAAGTGTAGTCACTGTTGTAGGAATCGCAGTAGAAAATTTGCAAACAGTGAGCTCCCACAAACAGTAATTTGACAATGACCAGATAATTTGTTTTTGTGATGTTGGTTGAGGGATAAATATTGATCAAGGCTCTTCTTCAAATTCGTGCCATGGGATCTATTACGTCCGCCCGAGAGGGAAGACGCAGCCTCGGTTTAGCATCTCATCCAAAAGACGGCACTTCCGATAGTGCAGCACTCCCTCAGTACTGCATTCGAGTGTCAGTCTAGATTAAGTGCTCAATCTCTATTCTGGGGCTTGATTCCACATCCTTATGGCCCAGAAGTGAGAGTGTTGCCACTGAGCCATGACTTGATTGTTTATGATTAGATGTTAGTTGGCTATATTTAGAATGTTAAGAACATTGGATGTGTGTGATGCGTTGCAATGTGACACAGATCCGAAGTTGGACATCTCTGCATTTTCTCATTGCCTTATTTCCCCTTCTCTCCGACTACATTTCCTGTTGGTGCAGGAAATGGCAGATTTTCATTATCTATAGGCCCTGAGTGCAAGTAAAATATTAGTAACATGCACATTAACTATTTTACAGAGAGTTTGAATTCTTCCTTGTGCTAAACAGGTTAGAAATAACTGAATCAGCAAAATCAATACCAAAAACATTATTTGGCGCTGCCTGCACCAAATTAGATTTCAATCCAATGATTAAAATATATCACAAAAATTACACAGAATATTTATTCTATATTAGCACAGCATAGTTACAGTAACAAGGATTAAATATTGCCAGCGTGATTCCGTTGGTAGCACTCTTGCCTCTGATTTATAAGGTTGTGGGTTTGAGCATATACTTTAGACTGACAGTCCAGGCTAATATCGTTCAGATGAGATGCTCAATCCTCATCTGCTTGATCCAATGACTCAGGTGAACATTAAAGAACCCACAACACTATTGGACAAGCTGGAGTTCTCCATGTCCGAAACAATTCCTCACACAAACCATCACCAACAAAAACAGCTTCAATGGCCAGTCTTCTTTTTCCATTCATTCATGGGATAAAAAGCTAGTGTCAGTAATGGTGACCATGAAACTACCGGATTGTCGTAAAAACCCATCTGGTTCACTAACGTCCTTTAGGGAAGGAACTCCTGCAGCGATGTCCTGGGCTGGGCGATTGACCTCCAGCAACCACAACCATCTTCCTCTGTGCTAGGTAGGACTCCAGGCAGTGGAGATTTTTCCTGCTGATTCCTATTGACTTCAATTTTACTCGGGCTCCTTGTTGCCACACTCGGTTAAATGCTGCCTTGATGTCATGGGCAGTCACTTGCACCTCACCTCGGGAATTCAGCTCTTTTGTCCACGTTTGGACCAAGGCGGGAATGAGGTCTAGAGCCGAGTGGTGCTGACGGAACCCAAACTGAGCATCGGTGAGCAGGTTATTGGTGAGCAAGTGCGGCTTGTTAGCACTGTTGATGACACTTTCCATCACTTTGCTGATCATTGGGAGTAAACTGATGGGGCAGCAATTGACTGGATTGGATTTGTCCGGCTTGTTGTGGACAGGACATACCTGGGCAGTTTTCCACATTGTTGGGTAGATGCACTGGAACAGCTTGGCTAGATGCACAGCTAGTTCTGGAACATGTCTTCAGCATGGCAGCCGGGATGTTGTCAGGGTCCATAGTCTTTGCTGTATCCAGTGCGCTCAGCTGCTTCTTGATATCACGTAAAGTGAGTTGAATTGGCTGAAGACTGACCTCTGCGATGGTGGGGACCTCAGGAGGAGGTCGATCCACTCAGCACTTTAGGCTGAAGATTGTTGCAAACACTTTAGCATTGTCATTTGCACTCGTGATGGGCTCCATCATCATTGAGAATGGGGATGTTCATGGGGCCTCCTCCTATTAGTTGTTTAATTGTCCAAATGTTGGGCCATGAGGTTACAGATTGTGGTAGAATTCAACTCTTTTGTCCATGTTTGTGCCAAGGCTGTAATGAGGTCTGGAGTCGAATGGTCCTGGTGCTGCTGATGGCCTACTGCACCTCATGGATCCCCAGTTTTGAGCTCGCTGCTGCTTGTGGGATCTTGCTTTGTATAAAATGTCTGCCACATTTCGCTGCATAACAACAGTCACTGCATTCCAAAGTAATTCATGGCCTGCAAAACACTTGGAAATTTAACACAGCACTACTTAGGTTCAAGTGATCTTTCTTACGAGAAATTACCATTTAGAGAAAAATTGAATTTCATTGGAGTGAGCAGGCTGCTCAATAAATCTGGACCAGAAAGGGAAAGGAACAGGCAACAGAAAAGAATCAAATCAAGCATTTTCCCTGAAGCTGTTAGTCCATCTGTCTTTTTCTTTTGATACAAGGGCCAGAGAGAAGATCCGTTGTCATCACCATTCTCCATTTGCAACGAACCACAAATGAAGAAGTGGCAACAGTGTTGAACTTTTGAACTGCTCGAAGCTTCAATTTGCACATTGCTGTTCCTTAATGATGTAATGAAGGGTAAACACAAGAATGTAACCAAAATGTTAGCTACTCTTAACTATGTATAACAATGCATGTCAACCCAGCTCAATTAAAACAAATTCACAAAAGGAAGTTATTGCTTCCAGTGATATTTTAATTGTTATAGATGCTGCATATTTAAAAACAGTGGCAATCTCCCCAGGCTGTTAAAGTCACACGCTATTTGGACAAAAATGTATTCCTAAACTTCTAATATTATAAACACTACATTTCAATGTTTACAAACCAAATCTTCAGGGAAGTAAGTACAGCTGATCACATTACATGTATTCACTATGGATCTGCAAGGGAAGAAATGCAACATTGCTCCTTCCTGCAATGCATGCTGGGAAGGAGGACATCATCCCTGGCCAAGCTCGTATTTTTTAGCTGTACCACTGAGTTCTACTGTTGTGCTAGGAGTGTTTTGGTTCCAAGTAAAAAATAAAATTGTTTTACTTATTAGTCAAATTTCAACGGAAACCTGTACACAACCTGCAGAAGATGGCTGCAATTGGGCTAACCTTTCCAGGAGGCAAGGCATTGTGCTTCCCAATGGAGAAAAAGAAGAGAACGTCTTAAACAAGAGCCCAAAACACTAGAGACTCTCAGATGGTCAAGCAGCATCTGTCGATAGGACACAAATCAGTGGACGTTTCAGGTATAAACTCTTCTTCAGATGGTGCTTTCTGTTTTTGTTTCAGGTTTTCACCATTTGCAGTATTTTG
This sequence comes from Pristiophorus japonicus, assembly GCF_044704955.1. Lineage (NCBI taxonomy): Eukaryota > Metazoa > Chordata > Chondrichthyes > Pristiophoridae > Pristiophorus > Pristiophorus japonicus. The sequence goes on along the minus strand of NC_091980.1, from coordinate 189,903,381 downwards.
CTTTTAAGTTAGATTTTTCTTCAGCGTTTTTATTGTGCATTAAACATCATTTTATTTTTCTCAGGGTGATCGCTACCATTGCTCTGGACAGCACGCTGGGACAGACTGCTTCTTTCTTGTCTGAAGTCTTCTCCTCCCCCGCCTCCCCTCAAATCGTAATATTCTTGAAGGATAAACAGAATGAAAAGTTTTTGTTCCAAGGTTCTTGTAACAACTCAACAAACATCTTGGCCCTTTGGATGACTTCTGAAAGTGTGAATGTAATCAAAGCTCCAAGTCAATCAACATGAAGACACTCAACTGACATTTTGTTCTTACTTGAGTCAATTTGTCTCATTCATTTCCCTTCCCAGTATTGGATATTAGCCTGGATGCGTTCCTCCTTGTGGTGTAACAGGATGTATTCAGGCTCAAGAAAATGATACCCAATGGTGAACAATGATTGTTGTTCAATGAGAAAGCAGCAAGAAAGCAAAGGGCAATACTCTTCACTGTGAGGATATGAATTTGATGAAGACAAATCAAATAGCTGTGTTTTCCCCATGGAGCTCATTTTACGTTCTGACATCTACTTTATGGGAACGGTAGTGTCATTTAATAGTTATGTTACTGGACTAGTAATCCAGAGACTGGACTAATAATCGATAGAAAATGAGTTCACATTCCACCATGGCAGTTGGAAAACTTGAACTCAGTTAAAAAGAAAATAATTTAAAATAGCATCAGTAAAAGTGACCATGAAGCCGTCAGATTGTTGTAAAAACCCAACTGGTTCACGAATGGCTTTTAGGAAACAAACCTTGCTGTCCTTACCCAGTGCAGTCCCACAGACTTTGACTCTTTAGTGTCCTCTGTAATGGCCTACCAATCCACTCAGAGATCTCAAACACTGCTGGCTTCACTGCTGTGGCTCAAAAAGATGGTCCACCGCCACCTTGTCAGGGCAAACAGGGATAGGCAATGTCCATATTCACAGAATGAATTCAAAAAAATACAATTTACAATTCGGACAAACTAACAGTCAAGGAATCATCGCTTGTATCCCCCTGGGAATCTCTATCGTGCGGGAACTGTAACCCCAAAAAACTGTAAAACATGTTTGTAGTTTTTTTTAAAAAAACAGATGGCAAACTTCAGAAAGGTCCAAAATTCTTGGCAGCCTTTTGTTGAGGTGGCGTGCTGTGAAGCATCAGATTGACAAGCAATAACTGAGGGAATGCAGAGAATGGGAGCAGGAAGACAAAGGAAAAACACATTAACAATCAAAAAGCAAAAGGATCAGAGGTTTACCACAATGCGCTGAAGAGGAAATGTATGAGATAATTTCATGATTTCCATATGTGTATTCATCTGATTGAAACACACAGCAAAAATAACCAGAACACATTAGCTTTGAGCAACAAAAATGTGTGGGGCACAAGAGTAAAATCATGAGATGGGAGCAAAGAAAACAAGTTTGTTTTACAGTTATCTAAAAAGAAAATATTTTATGCTTCAACCTTGCTTTTCATATAGTCAACATGTCAAGTTCAGGCTAGTTTCACAACATAGACAGTCACTTTCCAAGTTTACTCACTTGGTTTTAAGTCGACCTATGGCACAAAGCAATACAAGTTGAAGAAAGTATTAAGAATAGTCTGACATAATTACACACCAACTAAAGATGCTTGGTCCTTTCATTGCAGAATCTTTTTGTTCTTTTTAGATGTCACTGTGGCTCAGTGGTGGCAGTCCCAACTCAGAGTCAGAAGGGCGTGGGTTCAAGCCCACTCCAGAGACTTGAGCACACAATCTAGGCTGACACTTCAGTGCGGTACTTCAGTTCAATCTATCCGGCCCTTTGGATGAGACTGAAATAGAATGCGAGCCAGAGCTCGAGCTGCATATTTGTGAGAGTCATGGTCGTTCATCTCGATGACTCTTTTACCGAAGAAAGAGACCGGTGCTGTGTCCTTCCTCTCCCGGTACCCAGAGTATGACGGCAGGGGTTTCTCATCGCTGCCTTGGACACAGGGGTGGATCTCAGAGCACAGGTAATAGCACATGATTGTAGTTCAGGCCTTACAAAGCCTCGGACTCCCATACTCAGCATACTAATAATGAACACCTCTTGCATTGGAGGCCCACAGACTCGAGCTGCTCTGTCAAACGGCCACGTAGGCTTTCAGTACAACAAATAATCAATCGATCAATCATTTCATTCATTTAGTAATGGAAGATTTTACTATTTTATGTTACATTTTGTGTATTTAAGATAGTATCTGACTATTATCTGAATTTATATTTCTAAATTATTGGGAGGTAGAAGTGGGAGTGATGATCAACACTACTGTTGGCCTGTTTCAAATTTACCAATTTAACACTTTGCTCTCATCAATGACCATTCGTGGGTCTATTAATTCTTGCACGATTATTCACTAATTTTATTATCCCACTTATAATATAGCATAACTAAAATGGACCAAGGTATATTGGACATTGCATTCAATGTTTTAAAAAAAAATTTAAGCCCTTTTTCCCCATACAATGAACAATTTAAGTTTATTGTCATTACTGGAAGAGGGTTGTGGAGATTTATGTCGCTGGCCAGTCCCAGTAATATATAGCACTCGGGGAAGAAATGCGTATTATAATGGGGCATTATTTGTACCCATTCTCAAATGAAAGTCCACAAACTCTATAAGCATCTTAGCTTTTCTCAGGAGTGATCATATATTAACAATGAACAAGCCCAATTTGATAACTGATCTGAGGTGCAGTTTTCTCTATAAATAATTTTCTGAGCACTATATAAATGCAAATCTTTCTTTGTTACCCCTCCTCAACAAAAAAATAATATGGTGTCAACTTCTATCATTGGAACTCTGATAGCAACAGCCCTTAACCAGAATCATTTGTAACATAGCGAGAATTCTCATATGGGACCTGAAATTGTGAGCGGAGGCTTCCCGCGGGCAAATGCCTCCGATTCTTTCTTAGCAAGGTTTCAAAAACATCAAAGTAGCACTTTCATGTGAAATTTTTAAAGGTTGTATGAATGATTTTATCACTGATTGTGCCTTACACCTTGTTTAAAATTGTCAATGGAAGCAGAATTGATGTTACATTTTCCACCATAAAATGAATTTAGATCATTTGGAATAAACAGACCGTGCATTTTTCAATGTGACTCATAAATCTGTATCATGCTTGTTAGCATGTTAATAAGTGCTGTTATATTTATTAAATGTGGAAATGACATGAAGGGTTCTTGATGCAATAAATGCCATAACAGATTTTAATGGTAGCTGTTGTTTACACGCACGCAGGTGCTGATGGGTGACCTGACGATTGGTGCAAAACTGTGCGGCCGCGCACCTTGGGGAAACATTGGTGTGCTGCCCTCAACAACTCACCAAAACTCGTTAAGTGGCCCTCCAGTCCAAATAAAGGCCCACCCCTATTCTGCCCATTGCACTATGCTTAGCAGAGCAAGGGTGTTCTTCTGGTACCCTGACCAAAATTTATTCTTTAACCAACATCACTGAAACAGATTATCTGGTCATTTATTTCATTGCTGTAAGTGGGACCTTGCTGTGTGCAAATTGGCTGCCTTGCTTCCTACATTATAACAGTGACTACGCTTGACAGATCGCAAGTTCCGGGTTTTCGCCTCTGCGCAGCGCGTGCAGAAACCTGGAACCTGTGGGGCACTTACAGCCGTGTAGGCTGCCTCGGTCATAGGCCGCGTAAAATCCGGGCCGTGATGTTTGGTGAGCTTGGGAATAGATCATTAGCACTTCTGCACAGGAATGGGTCAATTGTTCCACGGCAGAACAGTCATTCAAATTAATTAAAACCCAGATCAATAATGACTGTAGATTCCATCAATACTCTAGTAGAAAGCGGCAGTCTATTTCATCGCTGATTTCAATGAGTGATCTGATGACAAAGTATTCAACATCATTTACGAATTAGTGATGTGTACCAATTACGGCTTTGTGGGCAATTCCTCCTTAATTTCAAAGTAATTGTTGGTTAATTAATGGATCAACATCACAATGCACAACAGTGAGATATGATCATCCGCAGATCTCCGGTCACGCAGCTTGTGCTTTTGTCCATTCCCTATGGTTTCTTTCTTCTCTTCTCCCCACCCCCTTCCTCGTCCGACGCTGATAACTTATGCTGAACTATGGTTCCTTTTGTGCTAGCAGTCCTTCATTCCTTTGGACAAGTAAGCTTTTTTCCATTCTTGAGCACAGTAAATGTTGCACGGTTATCTGTCCCTGGTGAAGTGTCTCAGCTAAGTCCCAGAAATTCTAGCTGGTTCAGAAAAAATTACCTTGAAATTATATTGTGGAATATTAGCGTGTTAATGCTTAACCTGTGTGCCCGAAATTCCTCTACTCCCTAGTTTAGTTGAGGCATATTCAGAGGCAATTATCCCACAGTATCGTTTCAAGGTCAAGAGTGACAGACTGAAGAAACTGCACGAGAAACACGCACAGATGTGGTGAGGTGGAGAGAGACACGCACAGGGGTACGGTAGCATAGTGGTTATGTTACTGAACTAGTAATCCAGAGGCCTGGACTAATGATCCAGAAATCCCACCAAGGCAGCTGGAGAATTTAAATTCAATTAAATAAATCTGGAATAAAAAGCTAGGAATAGTGACCATGAAACTACCGGATTGTTGTCAAAACTCATCTGGTTCACCAGTGTCCTTTAGGGAAGGAAATCTGCCATCCTTACTTGGTCTGGCTTATATGCGACTCCAGGCCCACAACAATGGCTACGATTTTGCTGGCCCCACCAGGGTCGTGGCGGGCAATGTCGGTGGTGGGTCTCGACCCCACTGCTGGCTCCATCTTATGGAAGGAGTCAGAGCACGCAGAGAGGTCCTCTTCTCTTCCGGTGGATAGAAGAGACTTCCCCAGGAGACCTAAATAGCCTGGTTTCACATTGCACAAGCAGGGATGTGTTCAGGAGGAACTGGGTGCAGTGGCGCAAACCTTTCAATGATCTCAGTAGATCACAAAACATTCATACAAAGCCACACTCAATCTCATCCTGCTGTGCCGCTCATCACATCCCCATCACTCTGCCTTCCCGACCCTACTCCTGCATATCCTTACTCACACCAACTGACCTTGCACCTCCACCCATCCCTCTCTCTACCTATATTATCACATCCCCATCTCGCTAGCCTCCCCTCACACTCCCCCTCATCCTAGTCCAATCATACCAACTAACAACACACAAGGGTAGTCACTTGGGTGTTTTATCCAAAGTTCATGTACAGTTTCTGTTAATGTGGTGTTCAACACTTTCCTTACTTGGATAGATTTGGACAGATGTGCCGTTGGAAGTGGCTTAGTGAGTTGCAGTGAATGGTGAGACATAACGCTACCCCCACAACGGTGATGAGTGTGAAAGGAATGGCTTGGGCATTGCAGGGATGCCTCCCAGGCAGCAATGCGCTTGGGTGCTGATGCCCTCTGCCCTGTGATTGTGGAGAAGGTTGGTGTTGCTGCTGTGCCTGGTGCTGCTGGTGTTGGGGCTGATTGTGGTCCGATTTTGAAGAGCGAGGTAAACCATACCCATTCTGATAAATCAGAAGGCAGGTAAAGTTGAGATGACAGAAGCAAGCTGACAATGGTGAAAGAGGTTGTTACAATGAGGTGACACTGGATAGAGAATTTGCTCCAAACACTTGCAACCTGCATAAAGCTCAATCTGTGTTGCAAATGCAGTGAGCAGCAGCTTCTGATCTGGGAAAGTAAACAGCTGTGAGATGGGAGTTTTTATAGTACTTTTTAAATTGTCAACTAATCAGCCAATTCAACAACCAGTCAACTCCCGCGTCAACTTACCAGACATGATCCCGTGTAGCGTGAACCCTGTGGGCGAGCAGTTAAACAGAAAAGGTAAGGTAAAATGTATTCTTAATGATCCCTCAACAAGGCAATAATCAGCTTAATTGGGTCCCCCGCCGCTGCCATTCAGGTTTTCTCAGCGCTGACAGACCCGACATTGGGACATTGGGAAAAGCACGTTGTGGCAGGATCTCCACCCACTGTCAAAAACAAACACTTTCACACCCGACCTGACCCCCTGGAAAATTCGGCCAATGTGGCTGATTCTTAAACTGTGCTCTGAAGTGGCCTAGCAAGCCATGCAATTGTATAAGGCGGCTCACAACCACTTTCTCAAGGACAATTAGGGATGGACAATAAATGTTGGCTTTGCCAGTGACGCCCACATCCCAGGAATGAATAAAAGAAAGATGTGGCGAGGTTGAGAGAGACACACACAGATGTGGCGAGGTTGAGAGAGGCACACACAGATGTGGCGAGGTTGAGAGAGACACACACAGATGTGGCGAGGTTGCGAGAGACACACACAGATGTGGTGAGGTTGAGAGAGACACACACAGATGTGGCGAGGTTGAGAGAGGCACACACAGATGTGGCGAGGTTGAGAGAGGCACACACAGATGTGGCGAGGTTGAGAGAGGCACACACAGATGTGGCGAGGTTGAGAGAGACACACACAGATGTGGTGAGGTTGAGAGAGGCACACACAGATGTGGTGAGGATGAAAGAGAAATAGAGAATGGCAATGTATTAAAATTAATGCACAGAGGAAAATACGATGGGGTGTGCATGTGAGAGAAACACACAATGTGTGTGACAGACAGATTAAAACTGCAGGGAAGGGACTGTAAAAGAGAAAGATACACAGATGATGTGCGAGAGACAGAGCAAAGCCTCTAGTATCTGTGCACAGCGAGTCAGCATGCTTGTGTCAATAAGAGACGCAGCATAAGGAAGAAAAACAAGGCACAAGAGATGAGTGTGAAATATTGAATATAATGAAAAATGTAAATGACTTCCGATGTCACTGCACCACTGTTCCACTACAATGATCACAGTGATGACTTTCATTATCATTCAATCGCATATTTTGTGCTATTTTTTATGCTTCAGAAACAAAAAAAGAATTACTCTGTCTGGTGTAATATTCTGTTCCAAACTAAAATATGATAAATTGTCAAGACTGATTGGCTCAGCGGAGTAGTGACTTGGGCAGCCCGTTTACACAGTCCGAACATGGCTTACCACCGCCATTTTCAAAGGGGCCTTGGTCTAGGTATCCAGAGCACTCACCTGTTTCAGGCGGCAGGCCCTTTAATAGGCAGATCAAGGTTCTATGGTGCACATAGGAGCCCGCCTGCAATTTAGATGGACAACTGGGCGAAGCATGAGCTATGCATGCTCTACCCAGCCTTCCCAGGCAAACAGCAGAAGCATCAAAAGATTATGTTTGTGATGCCAGGAGAAGCAGGGGTACGCCTCCGGGGTACAGAAGAATAAATCAATAAATCCCCTCCCCCCCCCCCCACCCCTGCGCATGATCTGCTCCCCCCATTCTTTCCCCAGACCTACCCACTTCTCTCCTTGCTGCCCAACATTGTGCTGCCGCCCGGACCACCATTTGGCGCACTCCGCTCGACGGCTAAAATCTACCCCGATGTCTTTTTTTTTACTTGTAATGCAGTGTCGGTTTTGATCTGCAAGTCAATGTGGTCCATCTCTACCTTTGCCTTGACGTCAGACTTGCAGATGTTCAAACAGTACTCATTCTGTTCGAGCTTTCACGGACAATCGCCCCAATTTGAAACTGAGTGCAGAAGCCGAGTGTAGAGCCGACAAGATGAGCAGTGGGTTCACCTCAGCTCACCCGCATGAGGCGCGGGACATTTTAACTGCTGGATCCCATTACAATATCCCTGGACTGACTGGCGCCTGAAGCTACGGACTGGGGGAGTGGAAATCGTGTAGCTACAGGTTGCCTTCGGCCACCAAAGGAAACAGTTCCCAGCATCAGGAGGGGTGGAGGACTTTCAACAGGGAGCAGAGAGACACCCGGGGCATGGGAGGCCAATAGTTTCCTCGAGCCAATAGGGACAAAATGTAGAAACGCGTCTGCAAACTGGCTGAGGTTAGCTAACTCAGCGAATCGAGGGATTAAGCCTGGGATTTTGCCAAGGTTTCACTTGGTAGGGTTCTTATGGCTCAGTTCTTCTTATCACAGCAATACAGGTTCCATTCAGCGTTGATTTCATGAAAGCAGTGCTTCTGTCATGTATTCTACATGGCTACTGTTTGTACTATCACTGCGAAGAGGATCACCGCAGTCGACATCGTGGATGGAGGAAAGATGGCACCCAAACCATGAAGTGATGTGCTGAAGGAAAAGATGGCCGTGGCCAGACCACGAGGTGCAGCGTTGATGGAGCAACACGTGGCACCAAACTGAGAAGAGGATTGGGGTAAAGAAAGCAAGGCTCTCTTAAAGGAGGCCTGCAACCCATTACAATTAAAGGGACAGTTCCACAGACTCAAGCAATGTAATAGCAACTGTAAGTTAGAGACAAAATGTGTAACTGATGATCAGAGTTGTGTACATGCAATAAGCAAGGAAAAGTCGCACGATAATGTAAAATGTGTAATTGATGATCAGAATTGTGTATATGCAACCAGCGAGGAATTGTCGCGTGATCGCGATCGGAGCTACAAAGTTTCCACCATAAGTCATGAAAAGTTGTGCAATGTAGGATTTCAATTGCATGCAGCCAATGCAGTGGACAGACACCCATCAGGAGCACACAGGTCCAGCGGGCTACCCAATACTGTAGCCTGCGTCCACGGGACCAGAGTTATGCACCATGGAATGGGGCCACAAGCAGCCAATACATAGGAGCTGCAGAGCAAGCGATCTCAGGAGGGCAACGGCACCGGTATCGATACCCTGCTCCTGATCGCTCCACCTCTCAGGCACCCGATGGCACCAACCGCCATGAGCCTGAAAGAGCAAACTGTGCTAAGGCGCAGCCCCCAGACCCCATCGCCACCAAGGCCATATCCAGAAACGAAGGGTCACTCGCTACAGTCCTCCCAAAGGGGACCAAGACCAGCCAGGATCCCAACCAAACAACGCCCAGGCTAGCGAGTCAGCAGTTCCCTGTGCACTGCTAGACGACAGCTCCTCAGGGAGCAGCAGCGACCCGGGGCGCAAAGAAAGGACAGGAAGGTCACAGGCATCTGTGAACCTGCCCGACGCTAGGAACCATGGCAACAGCCCCAAGAGCAGGCAACTTGAGCCAACTGGGTTCCCACTGCCAGCACTGGGCACTGCCACCAGACTGCCTGGACACCATCCAGCAGTTCTGGAGCTATTTACACACCAGTCACCGATTCCCAGTACGCATCAATAATGTATCTCACCAGTCTAATGTACCAGTCTCACAACTGAACCACAAATGAATGTAAACTTGTTTTTCTGAACTTGAATGTATATGAACGCACTGAGCCTCTGGCATAACCTATATGTGGGAGGGGGAGAATAGAGTGGTTAGGGACACACACAAACAGCAATCACCAGCACTCTATCGCACCAACCATTCACCCAAGGTTGAAACGACCCTCCAAGGATCAACCAGATAGAGCTAAGCCCAGAGCAGTCAATGCAGAGGTGATTTACACTAAAGGCTTGGGGGAAGAGTGATGTCATGTATCCTACATGGTTATTGTTTGTACTATCACAAGGTGTGCCACCAGAGGGCACAACAGTGGGAGACTTGTAGGTTACCTGTACAGATATGCTTGGCCTAGTATAAAAGGCAGGCCACCAGATGTGATCCTCACTCTAGAGTTAACAAATACAGGATTAAGGTCACTACAGTTTAAGTACAACACATTGCCTCATGGAGTCATTATTAGAGCATCCAAGGATATAACAACTTTGGTAAGTATTCCTTTATACTGGCCTATTTACTTTGACACAAAAGCAAGATACTACGAATGCTGGAAATCTGAAATAAAAACAGCAAATGCTGGAAATACTCAGTGGCTCAGGCAGCATCAACCTGAAACATTAACTCTCTTTCTCTCTCCACAGGGTGCTGCCTGAACTGCTGAGTATTTCCAGCATTTTCTATTTACTGTGATAGTTGAGGGGGGCAGGGCTGCATTCACATAATTGTTATGCATTCATGGACACCCCACTTTTATATGCTAGTCTTACCAGTTTGTCAACCTTCTAGTTCCCCTGAATGTTTCTCTATGTCCCTTTTACTAGTGCGCTCTTCTCAGCTGTCATTCCATTAACACTGCCCAATCACTTCTTTCAGTTTGCCTCTTTCATAGAATCATCGAAGGGTTACAGCACAGCAGGAGGCCATTCGGCCCGTCGAGCTTGTGCCAGCACTTTCTCTCATTCTCACGTGAGCTTTTATTGCTCAGTAAAACTGCAAGGACATGACTTTAAATTTTGAAAAGGACTTGAATTCAGATTCAGTGCAATTACTTCTGGTGGCTGTTCTGAGAAGGGAAACGGGGAAAGTATTTCCATAAGTTACTGTGCCGCTCCGACACTCTCTAGTACTGATCGTGCTGCAGTGTTCTCAGTGTTGCAGAGAAAGCATGAGAATGAGTGAGTGAGTGAGAGAGAGGAGAAAGGGAGAAGGTGAGGAGAGAAGAGAGAAAAAGAGAGAGAGAGAGGGGGAGCGAGAGAGAGAGAGAGAGAGAGGTCAAGTTTCAGGCCGCGCCTAGAACGGCACAGCCCCGACCTGGGCGGCCATTTTTCGCACCTAAAAGTGCGACAGAAAAATACCTCTTCATTCTCCGGCTCCTTGCTGGTCCCTGGGAGCTCGGCGCAGCGCGCACACAGCAGTGAGGGGGACTGAGCCACAGAGTCACGCCGATTCTGCAAGTGGAGGGGGGCGGGGCTAAGTTAAATGAGGCAACGTCGTGCCGGCAGTAGCCCAGAAACATTGGCACTCGGCCATTTTTAAAGGAACTTAAAAAAAAATGCTGATTTGTCTCGTGGACCTCTGGAAAGGATTGAATCTTAGTGATTTTTTTGTGTCTGAAAGAGTGCTTTTAGCAGCACTGTTGAATAAATCACCTGCTGAAATCAGTGAGTGCTGCTTTTCACTGCTAAACTTCCAGAACAGATGCTGCATAGGTACATGCAAATTAAGGACTGTGTGTTTTGAAAAAGCATTGAGTGTCAATTCAATACAGCAATGGAACAACATTCACCAAGAACAAAGAATTTCTTGCATGAGAAAGTGGAGATATTAGTCAACGTCATTGATCAGAGATGGCAGGAGCTGGATACCAGCAACAAAGGTCGTATAAAAGTGGCACCTAAAGAAATGAAGAAACGCTGGAACCAAGTTGCAGAAGATTACTGCGCAGTGGTGCATACCAGGAGATCTGGAAGCCAGTGTAAAAAGAAATGGCATGACCTTGGTCAAGTAGTTAGTGTAAGTAATATTTTCAATTTTTAATGTAATTGTAATGTGACTATCTGTATGTCCCATCCTGCAGAAAGAAGCACTCTGTAAAAAGTTATATTTTATTCTTTGCAGAAGAAATTGGCCCACAACAAAAGGGAAGCTACTCGAACAGGAGGAGGCACGCCCAATCTGCATCCACTGATACCCTTGGAACAGAGGGTAGCTGCTATGATGAGTCGTACATGGAGAAAAGCAATCAGTACAGCACAAGCTGGGCCCACACACGAGGAAGAAGGCATGTCCTGAAAATGCATTGTGGCCCTTCAAATCAACCTGCTGCCTGGCCTGCTATGTGTGAGAGTACTCATGCCACCCATCCTGCCCCCTCCCTTGCTGTTAAACATTTTGACTGTTCTGATGTATTTTGCAGAACATGATGATGATGCCAACCCTGAGGATCCTGAAGATACAGAACAAGAACCAGTACAACCAGATGCGGACGATCCAGACTGGATGATGGCGGCGATGACTGAAATGTCTATGGGGAGAGCTTCCCATTAAGGGGCATCAGAGTTTCAACTCCTTACATAGGTTCTGGTTCCACCTCCCATGGTTTTGATTCTGATGTTGCGGGTCCCAGTGGTGCTGGTGATATAATGGAGCAGTTTACACCCATTCACCCACCATCCCAGCCCACGGCTCGCACTCGAGTGCTGTCGTCTGGAACACAAAGCATCCCACTGTCCCTGTGTAGTGGTGCTGTTTGGAACACCGATCGTCCCACCGTCCGTGCCCGCGCCTCCCAGTGTAGTGGTGCCACGAGGCAGACCCAGGCAGAGGAGGAGATTAGAGACATGCTCTCCTGAGATGCAGCGTGCAACAGATGCGACTCAGGTTGTGGCATTGGGTGTGGAGACCAATGAGCTTACCCGATCACTCATCGGTGGCGTTAGTGCAGTAGGTGAAGAGTTGACAGGCCTGACGGGAGAAATAGCAGTAATGACACGGGAACTTAGGGAGGGAATGTCCGAGGGAGTGCAATCGACAGCACAGGCCGTCAGGGAGGGCATGCAAATTATGGCACAGGCCATCAGGGAGGTAGCTGCTGCAATAAGGGCTCACAGCCCAGCCAATCAAATGGCAACCCCATTAAGAAGTGACCATTCACTGAGATGTGGATGAGAGATGGTTGCAGCCTTTCTTTGCTGCTTTTGTTCTTGTTCTTGATGTAGCTGTAGTAGCGTTTTTCAAATTGAAATTGTTTTGTAAATTTTGCAACTTTACAAATTATAAGTGATCTTAGAGTTTTTAAGTGATCTTATAGTGTGAATGCTCTCACATTTTGTATCTTATTTAATTTTGCACCTAAAAAGTGATCCTGAAGTCTAAGTGATCCTAAGAATGTAAGATTTTTCACATTGAAAATGTTTTGTAACTTTTCAAGTTTTTAAGTGACCTTAAAGTTTTTAAGTGATCTTCAAGAGTCATATTGAAAAGTAAAGTTTGATACAACAAATATTTTATTACAGTGACAACTTTTCAATAAAATATTTTTTCATTAAAACTGATTCATCTTCCATTAACACAACACAACGTAGGAACAACTCCAAAGAATAAACATGTCCATGCGCAACAGTGGTCGCAGAGCCCTCAGGCATCAGTAATTGAAGCGTTCACGGATGAGTTGCTGGCACAGGGCTCGAACAATCGTTAAAGAAACACGATGGACGGCCTTCCTCCAACCTCGTGCTCCGGCATTAGTCACTTGCATGCTTTCCTGATCATCGTCATCATCCACATCCTGCTCTTCCGTAATACTATCATCATGCACTGGCCCCTCATGTGGGTCTTCTGGTTCCACTGCCAGCTCCTGCTGCTTCATGATGGCCAAGTTATGGAGCATGCAGCACACAACAGTGAAGTGACCGACAATCTGAGGAGAGTATTGCAAGTGGCCTCCGGAATGGTCCAGGCATCGGAAACGCTGTTTCAATATGCCAATGGTGCTCTCAATGATGCTGCGCGTCGCAATGTGCGCCATGTTGTATTGACTGTCAGCTTCTGTTCGTGTCACACGTAGGGGCATCATGAGCCAGGTGATCACGCCGTACCCTTTGTCTCCCAGTAGCCAGCTCTACCCTTCTGGCTGCTGCTGAAACATGTCAGATATAACGCTGTCGCGTAGGATGAACGCATCATGGGTGCTGCAAGGGTATCTCGCATCGACTGACATGATGCGCTGCTTGTCATCACACATTGATAGAGTGGAAACCTTTCCTATTTCGGTACTGCTCGGAATCCTCCACAGGTGCTCGCAAGGCTATGTGGGTACAATCAATGCAGCCCTGTACCTTTGGTAAGCCGGCAATCCTGAAGAAACCCACAGCCCTCTCATGGATCGCTTGTGCGGTCATTGGGAAATTGATGAAGTCATTCCTCCGCGCATACAATGCAGCCGTGACCTGGTAAACGCAGGCATGTATTGCACGTTGAGAGGTGGCGCACACATCTCCAGTTGTAGCCTGAAACGATCCCGAGGCATAGACGACAAGTGCAGCTGTTACCTTCACTTCAACAGACAAGGCAGTTGGCGTTCTGCTTCTGGGCTGCAAATCTGCTCTCAGCATATCACAGATCTCAGCGACAACTTCTCTGCAGAAATGCAGCCTTTTGACATAATCAGCCTCGCTCACGTCCAGGTACGAGCGCCTGGCTCGATATTGCCAATGTGGGTAAGGTCTCCTGCCCATCAGCTTACGGGCTATGACATTCCTGGTGCGGTGAGCTCTAATCAATTCTCTCCTATGCAGTGAATTGCTGGCGAACCATTGCATAACCCGTGGTGTTGACAATGCAGCACCCATTCTGCAAATTTAAGTTTCAAACTGGCTATCTGGCTGCCTCTCCCTGGCCGAATGGCCTCAGTCTCCCTTGCAGCTCGAAGGCTGCCTGCTGTGTCTCCGGCTGCCGTCAACCACTGCCGCCGCCCCTATCCTGTGGCCGAATGCCCTCAGCTTCCCTCGCAGCTCGAAGGCTGCTTGCTGTTTCTTCGGCTGCCGTCGAGCCACTGACGCCGCCCCTGTCTCCTCCATGGAAGGAAGGCCTGCCTGAAACACCATAGCTCGAAGGCTGCTTGCTGCCGTTGTTGTTGGGCTGCCATCGAGCGACTGACGCCGCCCCCGTCTCCTACATGGAAGGCCTGCCTGAAACACCGTAGCTCGAAGGCTGCTTCACACAGGTAGGAATATTCAATATTTTGTATTTGCTTTGTTTCTAATTATTTAGTCAGGATGGCTCTTTATTTGTATAAGTAAGACTGTTGAATGCTTGTAGAATTTAATTACTTCCCTCCCCCCCCCCCCCACCCCCACCCACTCATTCCCTACGCCTGATTTGTAAAGTGTAGGCAAGGTTTTTCTGAGCGTGCAAAAATCTACACATACTCCGTTCTAAGTTAGTTTGGAGTAAATTTTCACTGCCTAAACTTTCAAAACAGGCGTAAGTGGCCGGACACACTCCCTTTTGAAATTAAAAATCTGTTCTAAAATGAAACTGTTCTAACTGACTAGAATTGGAGCAAACTAAATGCCGAGAATTGCAATTTCTAAGATACTCCATTCTGAACCAGTTGCTCCAAAAAAATAGGAGCAACTCAGGCCGAAACTTGACCCCAGAGAGAGGAGAAAAAGAAAGGTCTCACACACAGAAAGAGACTTCCATTGTGGGATGAATCAAAGCCAAAACCAAACCCTAGGGACCAGAGGTTGAAGGACAGCAGCTGTTTGCCCAATCATCACTGTTTGCTGCATTATTTTAAATTTCTGTACCACTAATAACTTTCTAATTCCCCTGTCCTTATGCTCACTGCACTGATGTTCATAATCTACCTGTTCTGCAGCTCAAAAGAAACAATCAATTTCTCTAACACAATGTATTGCATCAGTGATGGTGACGGATGTTCAATTAGCATACAGATTGAAGGAATTCAAAATTAAGTTTACTCCCAACAAAGCAGTCACCATCAACTGGATAGTAGCACACTGCTGGAAATGTGTACTCATTTCAGAGAGGTCTTACTTTGATAATGGCAAGAAATTTACACATGAAGCCAATATATGTTCCATGTATCTGACGTGCGATTATAGCTCTACTGCATTTATTTTCACCAATGCTACATTTTCTGCCAAGAGTGCTGATGAATACACAAACGTAGATTTACTGTAGCACAGAATAAACTTTCTATGGAGAATCATGCAAGCACCACTTTCCCAGAGTGTTGACTTCCAGGTATTAAGCTGCAGTTCCACACTACCCAAGACTTCTGTTATTTCCTAACCTGCACTCCACAAGCACACAGCTTTGAATGCCTCTGACTGGCAGTAAAGCAATCGCAAAGTGCTAGGATGTCATCTGACAGCTATTTTGAAGAGTGATATTTCAGACTGGATTGAGCGGAATAAAAATGGTTCCACTCACTGTACATACTACAGGTTGGACCTCTCTGGTCCGGCACCCTCGGGACCTGATCGGCGCTGGAACTGAGAATTTTCCGAACCATGGGAGGTGTGTGGTTTGTGTGGTGTGCGTGCGTGTGCTGGCAGCCTGTGGGTGGCTCCCTCAGTACCTGGCAGCCAATCCAGCCAATCACCGAACAGACTCACTGATTGACAGCCGCTCCAGCCAATCAAAACTTGTTTTTTTTAATAAACCCTCCTCTCCCTCAGGCCCAATTAATGCTGAACCACGGATGTTTCCGGACCAGAGAGGTCCAACTTGTACTGACACGTGGTGTACCTTGGAAAGTCCATCGGGGCAAATAAGTAAGTAAACAAACAGGGGTCCCTTCAGGCTTCTTGACGTTATGGTACATCAAGTTTGCTTCAACCATCAGTCTCTAAAGTTCTTTACAGTATAAGTCTGATATTTATAGGTTCTTTTGCTCTGATGCAGTTGAAGGCAAATGCCACTCTTTGCAATTAGGGGTCATTGTAAAGTAAGGCTGGCAGAAGAGAAAAGTGGTCTCTCTGGGGTTTTCCAACTGATAAAAATGAATAACATAACAGCACAGGACATATGTAAAATAACTGATTTCTGGATAATATAGTCTTAGCTCTGCTAGGATATGAGACTCCATGTTTAGCAAATAATTAGGGAGAGGGGATTTTCTCTTTACTGTGTGTGCAGCAAAATCATAAAACACATAGAATAGCAAAGAGGAGATCCTTCGCTATGGGGAGTTCCCAGCCGTGGCTTAGTGGATCGCACTGCCACCTCTCAGACAGAAGATTGTGGGTTCAAGACTCACTCCTGAGACTTGAGCACAAAATTCTAGACTGACACTCCTGTACTGAGTGAGTGCAGCATTGTTGGAGATGCTGTATTTTGGATGAGACGTTAAACCAAGGCCTCATCTGCCCTCTCAGGTCATAGAATCGCTGAATGGTTACAGCACAGGAGGTGGCCATTTGGCCCATCGAGCCCGTGCCGGCTCTCTGCGACAGCACTTCAGCTAGTCCCACTCTCCCACTTTACCATGAGGCCATGCAAATGTTTTTCCTTCAGGTACTTATCCGATTCCCTTTTAAAGCCATGATTGCCTCCACCACCCTTTAAGCAGTGCATTTCAGATCCTAACCACTGCATAAAAAGGTTTTCCTCATGTCGCCTTTGGTTCTTTTGCCAATCGGATTAAATCTGTGTCATCTGGTTCTCGGCCATTCCGCAATGGGAACAATTTCTCTCCATCTACTCTGTCGAGACCCCTCATGATTTTGAACACCTCCATCAAACCTCCTCTCGACCTTCTCTGCTCTAAAGAGAATGACCCCAGCTTCTCCAGTCTATCCACATAACTGAAGTCCCTCATCCCTGGAACCATTCTCGTAAATCTTTTCGGCATCCTCTCAAAGGCCTTCACATCCTTCCTAAAATGCGGTGTTCAGAATTGGATGCAATACTCCAGTTGAGGCCGAACCAGTGTTTTATAAACGTTCATCATAACTTCCTTTCTTTTGTACTCTAGGACTCTATTTATGAAGCCCAGGATCCTGTATGCTTTCTTAACCTGTCCTGTCACCTTCAATGATTTGTGCACGTGTACTCCCAGGTCTCTCTGTTCATGCAGCCCCTTTAGGATTGTACCCGTTAGTTAATATTGCCTGTCCTCATTCTTCCGACCATAATGAATCAGTTCGCATTTTTCTGCATTAAATTTCATCTGCCATATGTCTGCCTATTCCACCTGTCTGCCTCTGTCTCTCCCTATCCTCCCCACTGTTCACTATACTTCCAAGTTTTGTGCCATCTGCAAATTTTGAAATTGTGCCCTGTACATCCAATTTTAAGTCATTAATATATATCAAGAACCAGTGTCTTTGATGTCAAGGTGGACATAAAAGATCCCGTGGTATTATTTCAAAGATGATCAGGGGAGTTATCCCCGGTGTCCTGGCCAATATTTATTCCTCAATCAACATCACAAAGAAACTCAGATTATTTGGTCATTATCACATTGCTGAATGTGGGAGCTAGCTGTGTGCAAATTGCCTGCCGCATTCCTTACATTGCAACAGTGACTACACTTCAAAATTGCTTCAGTGGTTATAAAGCAGTTTGGGATGTCCTGAGGCTGGCAAAGATGCTATATAAATGCAAGTCTTTATTTTCACATGGTCTCTGGGTTGTTGGACTTAACCAGTATTGATTAAATATATTGGTATTGACTTCAAAGACACTGGTTGATAAATCCTAAGAAAGTGTTGTTTTGCCAACTAGTATTTTCACCTTCCTTCCCCCTTGAGTTATAAAGGGGATCATCCTCTATGCCACATTACGATGAGGTAATATGACTTCTTATGATTTCTCGTTGTTTTTTACCATAATTTGCTTGGGTATTATTCCTTCCTTTCTTTTCCAAATATTCTTTCTTGACCTTTTTATTTCCAGTTTATTTGTTTACATTTAGTTTCCTCATGTTGTTGTTGCTGTGTGTGCTTCATTCCCATGACCTGTCCGAATATGTACCTTCTACTCTGCATCATCCTTTCGAATTTATTCTACCTTTTCCCTTCAGGTTTGCCAAATTCTTTCTCCCTCTGTACTGTGATTTTTTTTCTTTACCATTCTTCTTCGTCAACTCCCAACTGGATCCAATACATTTTGTTGGGTCTTTAATGTTTCTCTTCAAACCTTCCTTTCACTATTGTGCCAACAGCTCGGTCATTTAACCGGGAGCTGCGGCAAACCCTTTCTTTGCTTCTTTGGCTTTGAAACGTGCATGATATCCTCAATGATTTCAGTAGCATTTTGCCGTCTCAAGGGACATGGATGCAACAACTGAGGAATCCATTAACTCAAGTCACAGAAGCCATTTCCAGTCAGCAGCGAGTGGAAATAATTGTCAATGGAGATAGTAATCTGGTCTTTAGACTAATTTTTCAGATCTAAATCTGCCTAGGACAAGTAAAAGTCCATAGTTCCAGATCCCTCCAAGAGCTACTGCTTTTAATCTGCCATCAATCTCCAGTTTTATCGGTGTAGGATACGGGCATGCTGCTCAATGGGTCACAGTGTGCATTTTGAGTGTCAGGATTAACATTGTGTGGAACATAAACACCGGCATAGATCAGCTGGGCCGAATGGCCAGTTTCTGTGCTGCAAATTCTCTGCAATTGTATGTAACATGGTGACGATGGGAGTGG
Source organism: Pristiophorus japonicus (assembly GCF_044704955.1). Lineage (NCBI taxonomy): Eukaryota > Metazoa > Chordata > Chondrichthyes > Pristiophoridae > Pristiophorus > Pristiophorus japonicus. The sequence continues at coordinate 189,884,390 of NC_091980.1, read as the reverse complement.
GGACGAGGTAAGGCAAGAGCACCAGAGGGTGTGCCATGTGCAGATATTAATCTGAGCCTGTCATTCCTTGTGGATATGATTTGAACTAATGGATGAACATTTCATTGCAAATATATTTTTCTAATGACCGCGGAACTCTTGGGGAAGGATGAAACGATGTGAATTTTTATTTCACTATTTGCTGAGTGTTTGTTTAATGGGTTGAACATTGATCAGTAAACCGTGAGCAACAGCAGGCTGCACATGCTTGACCTCAGCTGTACATCCGGAATGAAACTTTATCAGGCAATCAATGGTCAACTGCAGTCTGCTCACAAAAAGGGTATTTTTTTTTAAACAAAGCGATGCAGTGTGGATTGGAGTCTGTATCCAGTCTACTGTGAAAGTGGTGTTTGAGTTGCATCCAGCGGGCAAAGAGAAAGAGGCTGAGTCTATATATATGATGTGACTTCTCAGTAATTGACTGCTGATTATCAGTGAATAGAAGTGCTGCAATTACATTACAGTCTTTATGTGTGGAGATCTCCTTAATGATCAGCAGCAAAGTGCGTCGTGGTCAATGTCAAGGAAACACAGCAGAAATTTCAAGGCTGTAATCTCATCCTCGAGTTCAGATGATGGTTATAAAATATGACAGAAACATCATCTAAACCCCTCAAAGAAATTACTGTCTCGTAAGCTCTCAATTGTTTATCAATGCATCTTCCCAGCACACACAAACAAGTCACAGAATCCTTATTTACCCTCAAACGTACAAGATATACATTTTTTTTAAATCCACTTGTGGAAAAAATGTCTTTTTCTGGAAAATAGAGAATAAGGAAGGAAGACAAAGGGGGCAATTCTGAAGAAATATGAACATCAGGCGAGCAGTGTGCAATATCTTGATGGTTGGTTGAGCTTTATTCATCATCATCATAGGCAGTCCCTTGAAATTGAGGAAGACTTGCTTGCTCTCTAAAAGTGAGTTCTCAGGTGACTGTACAGTCCGATACGGAAATTACAGTCTCTTTCACGGGTGGGACAGATAGCGGTTGAAGGAAAGGTTGGGTGGGGAAATCTGGTTTGCCGCACGCTCCCTCCGCTGCCTGTGTTTGTTTTCTGCATGCTCTTAGCGACGAGGCTCGAGGTGCGCAGCGCCCTCCCGGATGCTCTTCCTCCAATTAGGGCGGTCTTGGGCCAGGGATTCCCAGGTGCCGGTGGGCATGTTACATTTGATCAAAGAGGCTTTGAGGGTGTCCTTGAAACATTTCCTCTGCCCACCTGGGACTCGCTTGCTGTGTAGTAGTTCCGAGTAGAGCGCTTGCTTTGGGAGTCTCGTGTTGGGCATGCGGACAATGTGGCTCGCCCAACAGAGCTGGTCAAGTGTGGTCAGTGCTTCGATGCTGGGGATGTTGGCCTGATCGAGGATGCTAACATTGGTGTGTCTGTCCACCCAGGGGATTTGCAGGATCTTGCGGAGACATCGTTGGTGGTTTTTCTCCAGTGATTTGAGGTGTCTACTGTATATGGCCCACGTCTCTGAGCCATACAGGAGGGCAGGTATCACTACAGCCCTGTAAACCATGAACTTGGTGCTAGATTTGAGCGCCTGGTCTTCGAACACTCTCTTCCTCAGGCGGCCGAAGGCTGCGCTGGTGCACTGGAGTTGGTGTTGAACCTCGTCGATGTCTGCCTTTGCTGATAGTAGGCTTCCGAGGTATGGAAAGTGGTCCACGTTGTCCAGGGCTGTGCCGTGGATCTTGATGACTGGGAGGCAGTGCTGTGTGACGGGGTCGGGTGGGTGGAGGACCTTTGCCTTATGGATGTTTAGTGTAAGGCCCATGCTTCCGTACACCTCGGTGAAGATGTTGACTTTGACTTGGAGTTCAGCCTCTGAATGTGCGCATACGCAAGTGTCGCCCGCTTATTGTAGCTTAACGAAAGAGGATGGGACGGTCTTCGATCTGGTCTGGAGGCGACGAAGGTTGAACAGGTTCCCACTAGTTCTGCAGTTTAGTTCCACTCCAGTGAGGAGCTTGGTCGAGTGTAAGGTAGAGCATTGCAGCGAGGAAGATCGAGAAGAGGGTTGGCACGATGACGCAGCCCTGCTTGTCCTAGGTCCGGACGTGGATTGCGTCTGTGGTGGATTGGTTGGTCAGGATCACGGCTTGCATATCATCGTGGAGTAGGCGGAGGATGGCGATAAAGTTTTGGGGGCAGCCGAAACGGAGGAGGACGCTCCATAGTCTCTCGCGGTTAAGTGTCAAAGGCCTTTGTAAGGTCAAAGAAGGCCATGTACAAAGGTTGGACTGTCCTCGACTCCATCCCGCAGCATGCTACCTGCCACCATCTCAGCAAAACCCCAGCCCTGCACGAGGTAGAAAAGGCCATCCGTCAGCTCAAGAACAACAAGGCATCAGGAGTGGATGGAATCCCCGCTGAGGCACTAAAGTATAGCCGAGAGACATTATTGGCATGAATGCATGACCTCATCTCTCTCATCTGGAAAGAGGAGAGCATGCCGGGAGATCTGAGATGCAGTAATAGTGACCATCTTTAAAAAGGGGGAGCAGTCCGATTGTGGAAACTACAGAGGAATCTCCCTGTTATCAGTCACTGGGAAGGTCATCGCTAGAATCCACCTCAACCATCTTCTGCCTGTGGCTGAGGAGCTCCTCCCAGAGTCACAGTGCAGATTCCATCCACTACGGGGTACAACAGACATGATTTTTACAGCGCGACAACTGCAAGGGAAATGCAGGGAACAGCACCAAACTTGTACATGGCCTTCTTTGAATTTACAAAGGCCTTTGACACAGAGCTTTATTAGCATGTAAGTGGTGAACTGCCAGTGCAAAAATTGAGCAGCAACTGGCACCTGTCTATTCTGGGGCGAGGGCAGGAATTCTGACAGCCAATCTGTGCAGCGGAGCTGACAGAACGCCATTAAAGGGGAGGGCCAGGGCTCATCCTGTTGCCTAATTATCTTCGAGCCATTATTTTCACTTTTTCGGCGTGGCTCCTAGTGTTCCCTTTAAGGCTGCATTCCTCACGGGACAGTGTGGGTCCTGCACTGCATGTAGTCCTGGACCAATATGGTATCGGGGCTGTATTTAGGACCGGATTTGCATTGCCTAATGAGGCTCCTGCCTGTTTCCAACAGGAAAATAGGGATGTACAATTGCTGGATAAACACAGCCAGATAAGGAATGGATGACCAACAGGAAGAGCAGTGCAAGGAAGGTGGTGCAGGGGTCCCCTGCAGTCATCCCCCTGCAAAACAGATACACCGCTTTGGGTACTGTTGAGGGAGATGATTCATCAGGGGAGGGCAGTAGCAGCCAAGTTCATGGCACCGTGGGTGGCTCTGCTGCACAAGAGGGCAGGAAAAAGAGTGGGAGAGCTATAGATATAGGGGATTCTATTGTAAGGGGAATAGATAGACATTTCTGCGGCCGCAACCGAAACTCCAGGATGGTATGTTGCCTTCCTGGTGCAAGGGTCAAGGATGTCTCGGAGCGGGTGCAGGGCATTCTGAAAAGGGAGGGTGAACAGCCAGTTGTCGTGGTGCATATAGGTACCAACGATATAGGTAAAAAACGGGATGAGGTTCTACGAGACGAATTTAGGGAGCTAGGAGCTAAATTAAAAAGTAGGACCTCAAAAGTAGTAATCTCAGGATTGCTACCAGTGCCACATGCTAGTCAGAGTAGGAATCGCAGGCTAGCTCAGATGAATACATGGCTTGAGGAGTGGTGCACAAGGGAGGGATTCAAATTCCTGGGGCATTGGAACCGGTTCTGGGGGAGGTGGGACCAGTACAAACCGGACGGTCTGCACCTGGGCAGGACCGGAACCAATGTCCTAGGGGGAGTGTTTGCTAATGCTATGGGAGAGGAGTTAAACTAATATGGCAGGGGGATGGGAACCTATGCAGGGAGACAGAGGGAAGTAGAATGGGGGCAGAAGCAAAAGATAGAAAGAAGAAAAGTAAAATTGGAGGGCAGAGAAACCAAAGGCAAAAAGCAAAAAGGGCCACATTACACCAGAATTCTAAAAGGGCAAAGTGTGTTAGAAAGACAAGCCTGAAGGCTCTGTGCCTCAATGCGAGGAGTATTCGGAATAAGGTGGACGAATTAACTGCGCAGATAGCAGTTAACGGGTATGATGCAATTGGCATCACTGAGACATGGCTCCAGGGTGACCAAGGCTGGGAATTCAACATCCAAGGGTATTCAACATTTAGGAAGGATAGACAGAAAGGAAAAGGAGGCGGGGTGGCATTGCTGATTCAAGAGGAAATTAATGCAATAGTAAGAAAGGACATTAGCTTGGATGATGTGGAATCAGTATGGGTGGAGCTACAGAATACCAAGGGGCAGAAAACGCTAGTGGGAGTTGTGTACAGACCACCAAACAGTAGTAGTAAGGTTGGGGACAGCATCAAACAAGAAATAAGGGATGTGTGCAATAAAGGTACAGCAGTTATCATGGGTGACTTTAATCTACATATACATTGGGCGAACCAACTGGTAGCAATGCGATGGTGGAGGATTTCCTGGAGTGTATTAGGGATGGTTTTCTCGACCAATATGTCGAGGAACCAACTAGGGAGCTGGCCATCCTAGACTGGGTGATGTGTAATGAGAAAGGACTAATTAACAATCTTGTTGTGCGAGGCCCCTTGGGGAAGAGTGACCATAAAATGGTAGAATTCTTTATTAAGATGGAGAGTGACACAGTTAATTCAGAAACTTGGGTCCTGAACTTAAGGAAAGGTAACTTCGATGGTTTGAGGCATGAATTGGCTAGAATAGACTGGCAAATGATACTTAAAGAGTTGACAGTGGATAGGCAATGGCAAACATTTAAACATCACATGGATGAACTTCAGCAATTGAACATCCCTGTCTGAAGTAAAAATAAAACAAGGAAGGTGGCTCAACAAGGGAAATTAAGGATAGTGTTAAATCCAAGGAAGAGGCATATAAATTGGCCAGAAAAAGCAACAAACCTGAGGACTGGGAGAAATTTAGAATTCAGCAGAGGAGGACAAAGGGTTCAATTAAGAGGGGGAAAATAGAGTATGAGAAGAAGCTTGCCGGGAACATAAAAAGTGACTGCAAAAGCTTCTGTAGATATGTGAAGAGAAAAAGATTAGTGAAGACAAACGTAGGTCTCTTGCAGTTGGATTCAGGTGAATTTATAATGGGGAACAAAGAAATGGCAGACCAATTGAACAAATACTTCGGTTCTGTCTTCACGAAGGAAGACACAAATAACCTTCTGGAAGTACAAGGGGACCGAGGGTCTAGTGAGAAGGAGGAACTGAAGGATATCCTTATTAGGCGGGAAATTGTGTTAGGGAAATTGATGGGATTGAAGGGCGATAAATCCCCGGGGCTTGATAGTCTGCATCCCAGAGTACTTAAGGAAGTGGCCCTAGAAAGTGGGAGAGAAAGCAAAAAAGAAGTAGAAAGGAATCAAAAGGTGACGTCACAGCCAAGGGGGTAAGTGATTGGCTGGTGATTGGTGAGTAGCTTTTCTTTTTATTTTTATATCAGTAAGTAAACTGTAACATTGTTGTTACCAATTTAAGGGTATCTAAGGGTTAAGGCATGGCAGGAGAGTTCGGTCCGGTGTCCCTGACGACTACGTGCGTGAGAAGTGTATCCGCCTCCATCTCCTGACGGACCGCGTTGCGGAATTGGAGCGGAGGGTGGATTCACTCTGGAGCATCCACAATGCTGAGAATGACATAAGTGGCACATGTAGTGAGTTGGTCTTACCGCATGAGAAGGATCCACAGCCAGCTAGGGAATGGAAGACCAGCAGGAAGAGTAGTACAAAGAAGGTAGTGCAGGGATCCCATCTGGTCATCCCCCTGCAAAACAGATACACTGCTTTGAGTGCTGTTGAGGGAGATGACTCATCAGGGGAGAGCAACAGCAGCCAAGTTCATGGCACCGTGGCTGGCTCTGTTGCATAGGAGGGCAGGAAAAAGAGTGGGAGAGCAATAGTGATAGGGGATTCAATTTTGAGGGGAATAGATAGGCGTTTCTGCGGCCGCAACCGAGACTCCAAGATGGTATGTTGCCTTTCTGGTGCAAGGGTCAAGGATGTCTTGGAGCGGGTGCAGGACATTCTAAAAAGGGAGGGAGAACAGCCAGTTATCGTGGTACATATACCAACGACATAGGTAAAAAAAGGGATGAGGTCCTACGAGACGAATTTAAGGAGCTAGGAGCTAAATTTAAAAAGTAGGACCTCAAAAGTAGTAATCTCGGGATTGCTACCAGTGCCACGTGCTAGTCAGAGTAGGAATCGCAGGATAGCACAGATGAATACGTGGCTTGAGCAGTGGTGCAACAGGGAGGGATTCAAATTCGTGGGGCATTGAAACAGGTTCTGGGGGAGGTGGGACCAGTACAAACTGGACGGTCTGCACTTGGGCCAGACCGGAACCAATGTCCTAGGGGGAGTGTTTGCTAGTGCTGTTGGTGAGGAGTTAAACTAATATGGCAGGGGGATGGGAACCAATACAGGGAGACAGAGGGAAACAAAAAGGAGACAAAAACAAAAGACAGAAAAAGAGATGAGTAAAAATGGATGGAGAGAAACCAAAGGCAAGAAACAAAAAGGGCCACTGAATATAAAAGGGTTGCAGGAGGGATCAAAACTAAAAATCATGGTTTAAAAACTAGGATGAAAACACGCAGCATTCGAAATAAAGTAAATGAGTTGACGGCACAAATCATTACAAATGGGTATGATTTAGTGGCCATTACAGAAACATGGTTGCAAGATGGCCAAGAATGGGAATTAAACATACATGGGTATCTGACGATTCAGAAAGATAGGCAAGAAGGGAAAGGAGGTGGGGTAGCTCTGTTAATAAAAGATGATATCAGGGCAGTTGTGAGGGATGATATTGGCTCCAATGAACAAAATGTTGAATCATTGTGGGTGGAGATTAGAGATAGTAAGGGGAAAAAGTCACTGGTGGGCGTAGTTTATAGGCCCCCAAATAATAACTTCACGGTGGGGCGGGCAATAATCAAGGGAATAATGGAGGCATGTGAAAAAGGAATGGCAGTAGTCATGGGGGATTTTAACCTACATATCGATTGGTCAAATCAAATCGCACGGGGTAGCCTGGAGGAGGAATTCATAGAATGCATACGAGGTTGTTTCTTAGAACAGTATGTAACAGAACCTACAAGGGAGCAAGTCATCTTAGATCTGGTCCTGTGTAATGAGACAGGAAAAATAAACGATCTCCTCATAAAAGATCGTCTCGGAATGAGTGATCACAATATGGTTGAATTTGTAATACAGATTGAGGATGAGGAAGTTGTGTCAGAAACGAGCGTACTATGCTTAAACAAAGGGGACTACAGTGGGATGAGGGCAGAGTTGGCAAAAGTAGACTGGAAACAAAGACGAAACGGTGGCACAATTGAGGAACAGTGGAGGACTTTCATAGTGCGCAACAAAAATATATTCCAGTGAAAAAGAAGGGCAGCAAGAGAAGGGATAACCAGCCGTGGATAACCAAGGAAATAAAGGAAAGTATCAAATCAAAGACCAATGCGTATAAGGTGGCCAAGGTTAGTGGGAAACTAGAGGATTGGGAAAATTTTAAGCAACAGCAAAGAATGACTAAAAAAGCAATAAAGAAAGGGAAGATAGATTACGAAGGTAAACTTGCGTAAAACATAGAAACAGATAGTAAAAGCTTTTACAGATATATAAAACGGAAAAGAGTGACTAAAGTAAATGTTGGTCCCTTAGAAGATGAAAAGGGGGATTTAATAATGGGAAATGTGGAAATGGCTGAGACCTTAAACAATTATTTTGCTTCCGTCTTCACAGTGGGATGCCAAAATTTGCAGGCCACAGGAATGTGGGAAGGGAGGACCTTGAGACAATCACTATCACTAGTGGGGTAGTGCTGGACAGGCTAATGGGACTGAAGGTAGACAAGTCCCCTGGTCCTGAAGAAATGCATCCCAGGGTATTAAAAGAGATGGCGGAAGATTATAGCAGATGCATTTGTTATAATCTACCAAAATTCTCTGGACTCTGGGGAGGTACCAGCGGATTGGAAAGCAGCTAATGTAACGCCTCTGTTTAAAAAAGGGGGCAGGCAAAAGGCAGGTAACTATAGGCCGGTTAGTTTAACATCTGTAGTGGGGAAAATGCTTGAAATTATCATTAAGGAAGAAATAGCGGGACATCTAGATAGGAATAGTGCAATCAAGCAGATGCAGCATGGATTCATGAAAGGGAAATCATGTTTAACTAACTTACTGGAATTCTTTGAGGATATAACGAGCATGGTGGATAGAGGTGTACCGATGGATGTGGTGTATTTAGATTTCCAAAAGGCATTCGATAAGGTGCCACACAGAAGGTTACTGCAGAAGATAAAGGTACGCGGAGTCAGAGGAAATGTATTAGCATGGATAGAGAATTGGCTGGCGAACAGAAAGCAGAGAGTCGGGATAAATGGGTCCTTTTCCGGTTGGAAATCAGTGGTTAGTGGTGTGCCACAGGGATCAGTGCTGGGACCACAACTGTTTACAATATACATAGATGACCTCGAAGAGGGGACAGAGTGTAGTGCAACAAAATTTGCAGATGACACTAAGATTAGTGGGAAAGCGGGTTGTGTAGAGACTCAGAGAAGCTGCAAGGAGATTTGGATAGGTTAAGCGAATGGGCTAAGGTTTGGCAGATGGAATACAATGTCGGAAAGTGTGAGGTCATCCATCTTGGGGGAAAAAAAAATAGTAAAAGGGAATATTATTTGAATGGGGAGAAATTACAACATGCTGTGGTGCAGAGGGACCTGGGGGTCCTTGTACATGAATCCCAAAAGGTTAGTTTGCAGGTGCAGCAGGTAATCAGGAAGGCAAATGGAATGTTGGCCTTCATTGCGAGAGGGATGGAGTACAAAAGCAGGGAGGTCTTGCTGCAACTGTATAAGGTATTGGTAAGGCCGCACCTGGAGTACTGCGTGCAGTTTTGGTCACCTTACTTAAGGAAGGATATACTAGCTTTGGAAGGGGTACAGAGACGTTTCACTAGGCTGATTCCAGAAATGAGGGGGTTACCTTATGATGATAGATTGAGTAGACTGGGTCTTTACTCCTTGGAGTTCAGAAGGATGAGGGGTGATCTTATAGAAACATTTAAAATCATGAAAGGGATAGACAAGATAGAGGCAGAGAGGTTGTTTCCATTGGTGGGGGAGACTAGAACTAGGGGGCACAGCCTCAAAATACGGAGGAGCCAATTTATAACCGAGTTGAGAAAGAATTTCTTCTCCCAGAGGGTTGTGAATCTGTGGAATTCTCTGCCCAAGGAAGCAGTTGAGGCTGGCTCATTGAATGTTTTCGAGTCAAAGATAGATAGATTTTTAACCAATAAGCGAATTAAGGGTTACGGGGAGAGGGCGGGTAAGTGGAGCTGAGTCCATGACCAGATCAGCCATGATCTTATTGAATGGCGGAGCAGGCTTGAGGGGCTAGATGTCCTACTCCTGTTCCTAATTCTTATGTTCTTATAGAAATATGATCATTTTCCAACAGTCTATCGACTCTGCATCAGTTCCTATGGACTGGAGGGTAGCTAATGTAACACTTTTTAAAAAGGGAGGGAGAGAGAAAGGGGGTAATTTATAAACTGGTTAGCCTGACATCAGTAGTTGGGAAAATGTTGGAAACAATTGTGAAGGATGAAATTGCAGCGCATTTGGAAAGCAGTGACAGGATCGGTCCAAGTCAGCATGGTTTTATGAAAGGGAAATCCTGCTTGACAAATCTTCGAGAATTTTTTGAGGATGTAACTAGTAGAGTGAACAAGGGAGAAGCAGTGGATGTGGTGTATTTGGACTTTCAAAAGGCTTTTGACAAGGTCCCACACAAGAGATTGGTGTGCAAAATCAAAGCACATGGTATTGGGGGTAATATACTGAGTGAATAGAGAACTGGTTGGCAGACTGGAAGCAGAGGGTCGGGATAAACGGGTCCTTTTCAGAATGGCAGGCAATGACTAGTGGAGTGCCGCAGGGCTCAGTGCTGGCACTCCAGCTCTTTACAATATACATTAATGATTTAGATGAAGGAATTGGGTGTAATATCTCCAAGTTTGCAGATGACATTAAACTGCGTGGCGGTGAGAGCTGTGAGGGGGACGCTAGGAGACTGCAGGGTGACTTGGACAGGTTCGGTGAGTGGGCAAATGCATGGCAGATGCAGTATAATGTGGATAAATGTGAGGTTACCCACTTTGGGGGCAGAAACGCAAAGACAGAATATTATCTGAATGGCGGCAGATTAGGAAAAGGGGAGGTGCAACGAGACCTGGGTGTCATGGTTCATCAGTCATTGCAAGTTGGCATACAGGTACAGCAGGTGGTGAAGGCAAATGGTATGTTGGCCTTCATAGCTAGGGGATTTGAGTATAGGAGCAGGGAGGTCTTACTGCAGTTGTGCAGGGCCTTGGTGAGGCCCCACCTGGAATATTGTGTTCAGTTTTGGTTTCCTAATCTGAGGAAGGATGTTCTTGCTATTGAGGGAGTGCAGTGAAGGTTCACCAGACTGATTCCAGGGATGACACGACTGACATATGAGGAGAGACTGGATCAACTGGGCCTTTATACATTGGAGTTTAGAAGGATGAGAGGGGATCTCATAGAAACAGAAGATTCTGACGGGACTGGACAGGTTAGATGCGGGTAGAATGTTGCCGATGTTGGGGAAGTCCAGAATCAGTCTTAGGATAAGGGGTAAGCCATTTAGGACTGGGATGAGGAGAAACTTCTTCACTCAGAGTTGTTAACCTGTGGAATTCCCTACCGCAGAGAGTTGTTGATGCCAGTTCATTGGATATATTCAAGATAGAGTTAGATATGGCCCTTACGGTTAAGGTGATCAAGGGGTATGGAGAGAAAGCAGGAAATGGATACTGAGGGAATGATCAGCCATGATCTTATTGAATGTTGGTGCAGGCTTGAAGGGCCGAACGGCCTACTCCTGCGCTTATTTTCTATGTTTCTAGGAGCGCTGCTCAACTATATTAAGGCCAGCTGAGAAATCACAGCAGACTAGCCTTAGAACAGTATGATGGCAATTAATGTTTGGGGGCTTTTGGTCTCCCGACTGCCCAGGCATCAGTTAATGAAATAAACGTGCCACGTGCTAGTCAGAGTAGGAATCACAGGATAGCTCAGATGAATACATGGCTTGAGCAGTGGTGCAGTAGGGAGGGATTCAAATTCCTGAGGTATTGGAACTGGTTCTGGGGGAGGTGGGACCAGTACAAACCGGACGGTCTACACCTGGGCAGGACTGGAACCAATGTCCGAGGGGGAGTGCTTGACAGTGCTATGGGGGAGGAGTTGAGCGAATATGGCAGGGGGGTGGGAACCTATGCATGGAGGCAGAGGGAAACAAGAGGGAGACAGAGGCAAAAGATAGAAAGAAGAAAAGTAAAAGTGGAGGACAGAGAATCCCAAGGCAAAAAACAAAAAGGGCCACATTACAGCAAAATTCTAAAGGGGCAAGGTGTGTTAAAAAGATAAGCCTGAAGGCTCTGTGCCTCAATGCGAGGAGTATCCATAATAAGGTGGATGAATTAACTGTGCAAATAGATGTTAACAGATCTGATGTGATTGGGATTACAGAGACGTGGCTCCAGGATGATCAGCGCTGGGAACTCAACATCCAAGGGTGTCCAACATTCAGGAAGGATAGACTAAAAGGAAAAGAAGGTGGGGTAGCATTGCTGGTTAAAGAGGAGATTAATGCAATAGTTAGGAAGGACATTAGCTTGGATGATGTGGAATCTATATGGGTAGGGCTACAGAACACCAAAGGGCAAAAAACTTTAGTAGGAGTTGTGTACAGATCTCTAAACTGTCGTAGTGATGTTGGGGAGGGCATCAAACAGGAAATTAGGGGTGCATGCAATAAAGGTGCAGCAGTTATAATGGGTGACTTGAATATGCATATAGATTGGGCTAACCAAACTGGAAGCAATACGGTGGCGGAGGATTTCCTGGAGTGCATAAGGGATGGTTTTCTAGACCAATATGTCGAGGAACCAACTAGAGGGGAGGTCATCTTAGACTGGGTGTTGTGTAATGAGAGAGGATTAATTAGCAATCTCGTTGTGCGAGGCCCCTTGGGGCAGAGTGACCATAATATGGTGGAATTCTACATTAGGATGGAGAATGAAACAGTTAATTCAGAGACCATGGTACAGAACTTAAAGAAGGGTAACTTTGAAGGTATGAGGCGTAAATTAGCTAGGATAGATTGGCGAATATACTTAAGGGGTTGACTGTGGATGGGCAATGGCAGATATTTAGAGGCCGCATGGATGAACAACAATTGTACATCCCTGTCTGGCGTAAAAATAAAAAAAAGGAAGGTGGCTCAACCGTGACTATCAAGGGAAATCAGGGATAGTATTAAAGCCAAGGAAGTGGCATACAAATTGGCTGGAAATAGCAATGAACCCGGGGACTGGGAGAAATTTAGAACTCAGCAGAGGAGGACAAAGGGTTTGATTAGGGCAGGGAAAATAGAGTACAAGAGGAAGCTTGCAGGGAACATTAAAACGGACTGCAAAAGCTTCTATAGATATGTAAAGAGAAAAAGGTTAGTAAAGACAAATGTAGGTCCCCTGCAGTCAGAATCAGGGGAAGTCATAACGGGGAACAAAGAAATGGCAGACCAATTGAACAAGTACTTTGGTTCGGTATTCACTAAGGAGGACACAAAAAACCTTTCGGATATGAATGGGGTCAGAGGGTCAAGTAAGAAGGAGGAACTGAGGGAAATCCTTATTAGTCGGGAAATTGTGTTGGGGAAATTGATGGGATTGAAGGCCGATAAATCCCCAGGGCCTGATGGTCTGCATCCCAGAGTACTTAAGGAGGTGGCCTTGGAAATAGCGGATGCATTGACAGTCATTTTCCAACATTCCATTGACTCTGGATCAGTTCCTATGGAGTGGAGGGTAGCCAATGTAACCCCACTTTTTAAAAAAGGAGGGAGAGAGAAAACAGGGAATTATAGACCGGTCAGTCTCACATCGGTAGTGGGTAAAATGATGGAATCAATTATAAAGGATGTCATAGCAGTGCATTTGGAAAGAGGTGACATGATAGGTCCAAGTCAGCATGGATTTGTGAAAGGGAAATCATTGCTTGACAAATCTTGTGGAATTTTTTGAAGATGTTTCCAGTCAAGTGGACAAGGGAGAACCAGTTGATGTGGTGTATTTGGACTTTCAGAAGGCTTTCGACAAGGTCCCACACAAGAGATTAATGTGCAAAGTTTAAGCACATGGGATTGGGGGTAGTGTGCCGACGTGGATTGAGAACTGGTTGGCAGACAGGAAGCAAAGAGTAGGAGTAAATAGGTACTTTTCAGAATGGCAGGCAGTGACTAGTGGGGTGCCGCAAGGTTCTGTGCTGGGGCCCCAGCTGTTTACATTGTACATTAATGATTTAGACGAGGGGATTAAATGTAGTATCTCCAAATTTGCAGATGACACTAAGTTGGGTGGCAGTGTGAGCTGCGAGGAGGATGCTATGAGGCTGCAGAGTGACTTGGATAGGTTAGGTGAGTGGGCAAATGCATTGCAGATGAAGTATAATGTGGATAAATGTGAGGTTATCCACTTTGGTGGTAAAAACAGAGAGACAGACTATTATCTGAATGGTGACAGATTTGGAAAAGGGGAGGTGCAACGAGACCTGGGTGTCATGGTACATCAGTCATTGAAGTTTGGCATGCAGGTGCAGCAGGCGGTTAAGAAAGCAAATGGCATGTTCGTCTTCATAGCGAGGGGATTTGAGTACAGGGGCAGGGAGGTGTTACTACAGATGTACAGGGCCTTGGTGAGGACACACCTGGAGTACTGTGTACAGTTTTGGTCTCCTAACTTGAGGAAGGACATTCTTGCTATTGAGGGAGTGCAGAGAAGGTTCACCAGACTGATTCCCGGGATGGCGGGACTGACATATCAAGAAAGATTGGATCAACTGGGCTTGTATTCACTGGAGTTCAGAAGAATAAGAGGGGATCTCATAGAAACGTTTAAAATTCTGACGGGTTTAAGACAGGTTAGATGCCGGAAGAATGTTCCCAATGTTGGGGAAGTCCAGAACCGGGGGTCACAGTCTAAGGATAAGGGGTAAGCCATTTAGGTCCGAGATGAGGAGAAACTTCTTCACCCAGAGAGTGGTGAACCTGTGGAATTCTCTACCACAGAAAGTTGTTGAGGCCAATTCACTAAATATATTCAAAAAGGAGTTAGATGTAGTCCTTACTACTAGTGGGATCAAGGGGTATGGCGAGAAAGCAGGAATGGGGTACTGAAGTTGCATGTTCAGCCATGAACTCACTGAATGACGGTGCAGGCTCGAAGGGCCGAATGGCCTACTCCTGCACCTATTTTCTACGTTTCTATGTTTCTAAAATGGATTCATCTTTTTGTTCAGGTTCACTTTCCTGCCTTTAATCCTTTTATATTGCCTTTGCTCTTGCTAATCCCGCTTTAAAAAAAAACTTTTTTCAGTTTATTTTTTTGTATCCTTTTCTGCCTTCGCCTCGTCTAATTTCTTTTGTTAATATGGGTCTCTTCGATCTCTTCTCTTTTTGTATCTCCATGGCCTTGCTCTTTTCCTATCTTAGTCCCACCACTCGACTGTGTTCTGCTCTCCCCCAACCCCTGCAAGTGCAGGTTTTCAGATAGAGGGACTAAGCCTGGGGATGATCTATATCTATCAAGTGTAGAGAGGGTGAGTGACAGCATTTCTGCATCTTCTTGAAACACTTTCTATCTACAAATACAGAAATTCATAATCTAAATAAATCCTTGATAAAAGAAAGGCATAGTCAATAATCATGGACCAAAATAGGAATCACAGTGGCAGTGCAGATCAAAGCACAATAACTAGTGGTAACAGCAGAACAAGGGACAACAAATTTGGCAAAAAGAAGCAAAGTGTTAGTCATTTCCTGAGGCGATGCTGTCCCATCTCAAAGCATTTTCTTGCTGCAAATTTTGGATCTCAAAAGCAAACTGCATTGCAGCCGAGCTTTAAGGTCAACAGCCATCTAATAAAGTCAGGCTGCTATTCGAAAATGAAGATACTTCAACAAAATGCTTGAGCACCATTAAGAGCAACCAATTGCGGTTGAGCTGTAATCATAAGGACTCTCAATAGAACGGGGAGAGAATCAAAGTCTCCACTCAAGCTTTACAGCAAAGGAACTGAATGAGATGCATCTTCAACCAACGCAAGTTATTCAAGCGTGCTACATTTTATATGCAGCAAGGTCACAGAATACTTGAAATAGGTATGTTGTTCACAATTTATATTAACGATTTAGACATTGGCTGTTGTTCACAATTTATATTTATATTAACAATTTAGACTTTGGAATCACAAACACAAATTTCTAAATTTGTGGATGACCCCAAATTGGGGGAGATAGGCAATACTGAGGAGGACTGCAAGAAATTGCAGGGGGACATTAATAAACTTGCAGAATGGGCATATAATTGGCAAATGAAGTTCAACACAGATAAATGGGAGAAATTACATTTTGGTAGGAAGAATAGGGAAGTCACTTCTTACTTGGAGGATGTGAGTCTAGGTCGGGTAGAGGAACAAAGCGATCTCGGAGTACAAATACACAAACCACTAAAAAGTTGTGACACAGGTTAGCAAGGCTAAAAAAAGACACAAGCACTAGGGTTTATTTGTAGAGGTATAGAATTGAAAAGTAGGGAAGTTATGCTAAACCTGTATCGAACCTTGATTAGACCACACTTAGAGTACTGCATTCAGTTCTGGCTGCCATATTATGAAAAGGACATAGAAGCAATGGAGAGGGTACAGAGAAGATTTTCAAGCATGATATCAGAAATGCGAGAGTACACGTCAGGAAGGGATGAACAGGCTGGGTCTCTTTTCTCTTGAAAAACGAAGGTTGAGGGATGGACAAATAGAGGTCTTTAAAATTATGAAAGGTTTTGATAGAGTGGATACAGAGAGAGTGTTTCCACAAGTGGGGAAGAGCAGAACTAGAGGCCATCAATATAAGACAGTCACCAAGAAATCCAATTGGAAATTCAGAAGAAATTTCTTTACCCAAAGAATGGTGAGAATGTGGAACTCGCTACCACAGGGAGTGGTTGAAGCGAATAGTGTAGATGCATCTTAGGGGAGGCTCGACAAGCATATTAGGCAGGAGGGAATAGAGGGTTATGCTGATAGATTTAGATGAGGATAGACAGGAGGAGGCTCGAGTGGAGCATAAACACCAGCATGGACTAGTTGGCCCGAATGGCCTGTTTCTGTGCTGTATATCCTATGTAATCCTCTGCAAGGGATGGCGGTTGTAAAGTAACGCTTGATACAGGGTCCTTTGTCATGAATTTTAATAGAAAATAGGACTTCATTCCAAGGCACTGCAGTTATATCATATTTTCTGAGACAGTAACTAGAAACTGCAAACTACTTAAATGCTAAACCAGGCAATTCCCTATTCAAAAAATTCCCATATGGTGATATATGTTTGAACGGCTGAAGTTGTGCCTGCTGTGTATTTATCTTTCAAGTATCAAGGTTTGCCACGTGATCATCTTTATTGAATTTTGTAGACACTTCATTTATGTTAATCCACAAAGAGCTCATCAAATGCTGACTGCACATAAAAACCAAACCTAACTGTACACTTCTTCTGCCCTGCAGGCATTTTGTTCAAGACACTGTGGAACAAGATCTGTGCTGGAGAAAGCAATGGGTTTATTTAATATCATTGACAATGTGTGAATTTGGGCATAACTGAACAGAGATCATGGGAGGTTACTGTGAACTGTAGCAGATTATCTGTTTTTATACAGCAATGATCAATCTCCTTTTCAGATCATAGCAAAATACAATGTATTAGCAGTGAGAGAGTCTCCCAATAACAACTGTGAAAGACTCATACCTGAAGAATGAACATGAAGGTAGA
Organism: Pristiophorus japonicus; assembly: GCF_044704955.1. Classification (NCBI taxonomy): domain Eukaryota; kingdom Metazoa; phylum Chordata; class Chondrichthyes; family Pristiophoridae; genus Pristiophorus; species Pristiophorus japonicus. Next base: position 189,867,360 of record NC_091980.1, on the reverse strand, counting down.
ATGGTGTCCATAGAAGCATTGTCACATGAATGCCTGCTTTTGCAAAAGGAGAAAGAAGGAAATTGGCGTGGGTGGGAGTATTGCAGAAAGAAAGAAATAACTTGCATTTATATAATGCCTTTCGTGACCTCAGGATGTCCTAAAGCGCTTCACAGCCAATTAAATACTTTTTGAACTGTAGTTTCGGTTCTAATGTAGGAAACGCGGCAGTCAATTTTCAAGGTCTCACAAACAGCAATGAGCTATTAGTTATGTTGGTTCAGGGATAAATATTAAGAACATCAGAAATAAGAGCAGGAGTCGGCCATACGGCGCCTCGACCCAGCTCCGCCATTTAATATGATCATGGCCGATCCGATCATGGACTAAGGTCCACTTCCCTGCCTCTCCCCATAACCCTTTATTCCCTTGTCGGATAAGAAACTGTCTATCTCTGTCTTAAATTTATTCAATATACCGGCTTCCACAGCTCTCTGAGGCAGTGAATTCCACAGATTTACAACCCTCAAAAGAAATTTCTTCTCATCTCAGTTTTAAATGGGTGGCCCTTGGTTCTAAGATTATGCCCCCTAGTTCAAGTCTCCCCCATCAGTGGAAACATCCTCTCTGCATCCACCTTTTCAAGCCCCCTCATAATCTTGTACGTTTTGATAAAATCACCTCTCATTCTTCTGAATTCCAATGAGTAGAGGCCCAACCTACTCAACCTTTCCTCATAAGTTAACCCCCTCATCTCCGGAATCAACCTTGTGAACCTTCTATGAACTGCCTCCAAAGCAAGTATATCCTTTCTTAAATATAGAAACCAAAACTCTTCACAGTATTCCAGGTGTGGCCTCAGCAATACTTTATATAGATGTCGCAAGACTTCCCTGCTTTTATACTCCATCCCCTTTGCAATAAAGGCCAAGATTCCATTGGTGTTCCTGGTCACTTGCTGAAGCTGCATACTAACCTTTTGTGTTTCATGCACAAGTCCCCCCAGGTCCCGCTGTACTGCAGCACTTTTCAATTTTTCTCCATTTAAATAATAACTTGCTCTTTGATTCTTTCTGCCAAAGTGCATAACCTCACACTTTCCAATATTATGCTCCATCTGCCAAATCTTTGCCCACTCACCTAGCCTGTCTATGTCCTTTTGTTGATTTTTTGTGTTCTCCTCACATATTGCTTATCCTCCCATCTTTGTGTCGTCAACAAACTTGGCTACATTACACTCGGTCCCTTCTTCCAAGTCATTAATATAGATTGTAAATAGTTGGGGTCCCAGCACTGATTCCTGTGGCACCCCACTAGTTACTGGTTGTCAACCCGAGAATGAACCATTTATCCCGATGTTAATTAGCCAATCCTTTATCCATGCTAATATATTACCCCCAACCCCGTGAACTTTTATCTTGTGCAGTAACCTTTTATGAGGTAACTTGTCAAATGCCTTCTGGAAGTCCAAATACACCACATCCACTGGTTCCCCTTTAACCACACTGTACGTTACATCCTCAAAGAATTCCAGCAAATTTGTCAAACATGACTTCCCCTTCATAAATCCTGCTGACTCTGTTTGACTGAATTATGTTTTTCCAAATGTTCTGCTACTGCTTCTTTAATAATTTAACATTTTCCCAACCACAGATGTTAGGCTAACTGGTCTATGGTTTTCTGCTTTTTGTCTGCCTCCTTTTTTAAATAGGGGCGTTATATATGCAGTTTTCCAATCTGCTGGGACCTTTCCAGATTCCAGGGAATTTTGATAAATTACCAAACCAATGCATCCACTATCCCTGCCGCTACTTCTCTTAAGGCCCTTGGATGCAAGCCATCAGTTCCAAGGGATTTATCCGCCTTTAGTCCCATTATCTTACTGAGTACCACCACCTTAGTGATTGTGATTGAGTACAGTTCCTCCGCCCCCCCCACCCCCCCACCCGGCCACCATCTATAGCCCCTTGACTATCCACTGTTGGGATATTGTTAGTGTCCTCCACCGTAAAGACTGATACAAAATATTTGTTGAGAGTTTCTGCCATCTCCATGTTCCCCATTACTAAGTCCCTGGTCTCATCCTCTAAGGGACCAACATTTACTTTAGCCGCTCTTTTCCTTTTTAAATACCGAAAGAAACTCTTGCTATCTGTTTTTATATTTTGTGCTAGTTTACTTTTCATTGTCTATCTTCCCTTTCTTAATCATTTTTTTGGTCATTCTTTGCTGGCTTTTAAAAGCTTCCCAATCTTCTGTCCTCCCACTAGTTTTGGCCACTTTGTATGCCTTTGTTTTTAATTGGATACCGTCCTTTATTTCTTTAGTTAGCCATAGATGGCTATCTTTTCTTTTACACCTTTCCTCCTCACTGGAATATATTTTTCTTTAGAGTTGTGAAATATCTCCTTAAATGTACACCATTGTTCATCAACCGTCCTACATTTTAATCTATTTTCCCAGTCCACTTTAGCCAACTCTGCCCTCATACCTTCATAGTCTCCTTTATTTAAGCTTAGTACGCTGGTTTGAGATCCAACTTTCTCACCGTGAATTTGAAGTTCAACCATGCTATGATCACTCATTCCAAGGGGATCTTTTACTAGGAGATTGTTTATTAATCCTGTCTCATTACACAGGACCAGATCTAAGATAGCCTAAGATATTGGCCAGGACACCGGGGAGAACTCCCTCACTCTTCTTCAAATAGTACTAGTGTCGTGGGATCTTTTACATCCGCCTGAGAGGGCAGATAGATTTAACATCTCATCCATGAAATGACACTTTCAACAGTGCAGCACCTCCTCAGTACTGCACTGAAGTTCCGCTGGATTATGTGCTCATGTCTCTGGAGTGGGACTTCAACCTACAACCTCGGTCCCAGGAGGTGAAAATGCCACCAAATGAGCACCCATAAAGAGAAACCTTGAAGTTATTAATTTGACAAATTACAGAGAGCTGAATGAATGGATAATTATTTAACACATCAAAAATCCAGCTCCATTCATTGTGTGATCGGTACTTTCAGAATTTGCTCCAACTTGTGCTTTATGATGGCAGCCATGTTTTCTGGCAGCAGTTGAGCATTAGTATGAAATGAATGCTTTAATTTTAGTTGCATCAATGAATGAGAATTGATGAACCTGATTGCATTTATTTATACTGTACAGTAAGTGCATTGACCTCAGCCAAGATGACAATGGGGCTGTTGCTATTAACCTGTGCCCCAAAGTTAGATAGAGGGAAATAAAGTTAGCTTCTCACTTCTGCTCACTATCTATCGAGTCATGGTGCATATGAGGATGTCAGATGAGGTCAGGGTTGAGCTCGGCTGTGAGGACACTCATGTTTAGCCACTAGCAACTGCCGAACTTCAACAAGGCGCTAGTGAGCTGACATCATTTGTGGCTGCAGTGCTTGTGAACCTGCATTTCAGCTCAAGTCAGTGTGATATAAAGCAAAGCTCCTCTTTGTTGGCTGAATCCTACATAAAATCCAGCCACTTCACTGTACATCATGTACATGAGCACAATCTTACTCAGAGAGACCGTAAGTTCTGAGAAATGGAAAAAGTCACACTAGTGCACCTGAAAATCCATTACAAAGGTGTGGAGTGAAGGCATATTGTTGGGGCAAAGGATAGGGAGATTTACTCTGCATGCAAACTTGTGTTGGAACGGACCCAGATACCCAAAACGACAAAACTGTCCCAGTTCTGAATGCTCACATCCCTCACTTTGAAGAGAGCAAAATGTTACCATAACAGAAGAAAATAGATCTTGGTAGTAAGATCACAATGGCAAATTGTTATTTTCTGATAGAACCTTTATTGGACTTTCACTTCTGTAAAACTTAACATTGAACAGAAAGTGTGCCTCTTGGAGGCTGATAAAGTGATTTCTTAAGAATGCAAAACTTTGCACGGGATGTTCTCATTCTCTTCGCTAAAGGAAGAAACACGAGTACCACATGGAAGAGAAGATAGGAATTAAACTAAGTCAAAATTAAATAAGTTCCATAAAATCCTAACTTTCAATAAGGTTTTAATAAGGCTAAGCAAACAATCATGTCACCATGTCTACGTTGCACGCACATAATAGTAAAGAAGACATGACAAGTGAACTCAAATGACGTGACAAACCAAATATGACAACTGGATTTGTGCTTCTTTAAAGAAATTCAGATAACTTTATAAGAAACAGTGCCTTTCAAATGTTCAATCAGGTCCATTATAGACATCAGATCAAGTTCTGAGATGCCACAACAGGATCTTCAGCTGCAGCATGACAAAACAAATTTAAAAAAAGACTCCTGACTTATCGCTAAAGAATTCTGATCACAATCCAAAGTCTACATAATTCCCAACGATGTGCAATCGCATTCTGCAAAGTTAGAGAACTTCTTCATGCTTCAGAATTATTGCCGTCAATTTATGTCTGCAGTGGACTTCACACAAATAATGCTGATACCCCTTAGCACAATAAATCTGCTTGTGAAGCATTAACATTTTAATTTATCGAGTCATTTGGAAAACAGAACAACACAATTGCCACTTTGCCCTTGTGTGGCAATGAGCACAGATGCTAAACTGTCTTCGCAGGCCTCATCAAAGCACAGGCATTAAAGTAATAGCTGTCATTTCAATAGTCAAGGGTTCCCAGAGGTGGTTTAAGCAAGATAGGCTCTTCTGACATCTGCCACAGTTAACACAGAAATGGATCTTTAGTGAATACATTTTATTCCATAAATTCTCAAAACATTAAAATTATACATGGAAGATTGAGATTAAAATAAAGTTTTTATTTGCAAAAATGTTTGGCAGTCAAAGGCTAATACCAGTTTATAAATCCATTTACATCATTCCAATGAAAATATACAGAACTGTTATTATGCTGAATTAAAGTTGACATTCAATTTCTTAACTGAGCGCTTGCATTAGTTCTGTAAGCGTCTCCTGTTGCGATTACTTCACATCTGTACTGTAGCATCCATAAGAACATAAGAACAAAAGAAATAGCAGAAGCAGTAGGCCATTTGGCCACTCGAGCCTGTTTTGCCATTCAATAAGATCATGGCTGATCTGATTTCAGCCTCAACTACATTTTCCTGCCCGCTCCCCATATCCCTATCGTTTAAAAATCTGTCTATCTCTATCTTAAATATATTCAATGACCCAGCCTCAACAGCTCCCTGGGATAGAGAATGCCAAAGATTCACGACCCTCAGAGAAGAAATTCCTCCTCATCTCTGTTTAACCAGTGCGACCCCTTATTCTGAAACTATGCCCCCTATTTTTAGATTCCCCCATGAGGGGAAACATCCTCTCAGCATCAAACCTGTCCAGCCCCCTCAGAATCTTAAAGGTTTCAATAAGATCACCTCTCATTCTTCTAAACTCTATTGAGTATAGGCCCAATCTGCTCAACCTTTCTTCCTAAGACAACCTCTTCATCTCAGGAATCAACTGTGAACCTTCTCTGAACTGCCTCCAATGCAAGTATATCCCTCCTTAAGTAAGACCAAAATTGTACGCAGTACTCCAGGGTGTGGTCTCACCAATGCCCTGTACAGTTGTAGCAGGACTTCCCTACTTTAAACTCCATCCCCCTTGAAATAAAGGCCAACATTCCATTTGACTGCTGTACCTGCATGCTAACTTTTTGTGTTTCATGTACAAGGACCCCCAGATTCCTTTGTACCGCAGCATTTTGTAGTCTCTCTCCATTTAAATAATAATTTGCTTTATTATTGTTCCTACCAAAGTGGATAACCTCATATTTTCCCACATTGTACTCCATCTGTCAAATGTTTGCCCACTCACTTAACCTAACTAACCCTTTGCTGATTCTTTGTGTCCACTTCACAACTTGTTTCCCACCTTTCTTTGTATCATCAGCAAATTTGGCTACATCCAAATCATTATCAATTGTAAATAGTTGAGGCCCCAGCACTGATTCCTTTGGCACCCCACTAGTTAGTTTGCCAACCTGAAAAGACCCATTTATCCTGACTGTTTTCTGTTAATTAGCCAATTCTTTATTCATGCTAATATATTACCCCCAACCCCGTGAGCTCTTATCTTGTGCAGTAACCTTATCAAATGCCTTCTGGAAATCCAAATACCCTACATCTACTGGTTCCCCTCTATCCACCCTGCTCGTTACCTCCTCAAAGAACTCCAGCAAATTTGTCAAACATGATTTCCCTTTCATTAAACCATGCTGAGTCTGCTTGATTGTGTAATGATTTTCTAAATGTCCTATTACTACTTCATAATAATGGACTCCAGCATGTTCCCAATGACAGATGTTAGGCTAACTGGTCTATAGCTTCCTGCTTTCTGTCTCCTCCTTTCTTGAATGTGGGTGTTACATTTGCGGGTTTTCAATCTGCTGGGACCTCTCCAGAATCCAGGGAATTTTGGGAGATTACAATCAATGCATCCACTATCATTGCAGCCACTTCTTTTAAGACCCTAGGATGCAATCCATCAGGTCCAGGTTGCTTGTCCATCTTTAGTCCCATTAGTTTGCCTAGTACCTTTTTTCGAGTGATAGTGATGGTTTTAAGTTCCCCCCTCCCTATAGCCCCTTGATTATCTATTATTATTGGGATGTTTTTAGTGCCTTCTACCGTGAAGACCGATACAAAATATTTGTTCAAAATCTTTGCCATTTCCCTGTTTCCCATTATTAATTCCCTAGTCTTATCCTCTAAGGAACCAACTTTTACTTTAGCTACTTGCTTCCTTTTTATATACCTGTAGACGATCTTACTGTCTGATTTTATATTTCTTGCTCGTTTACTCTCATAATCTATCTTCTCTCTTATTTTTACTGGTTTCTAAAAACTTCCCAATCCTCTGCCTACCACTATTCTTTGCAACATTGTATGCATTTGTTTTCAGTTTGATACCATCCTTAACTTCCCTAGTTAGCCACAGATCCTTCTCTTAGAGTCTTTCTTTCTCATTGGAATATATCTTTGCTGAGAGTTATGAAATATCTCCGTAAATGTCTGCCACTGCTTTTCTACCATCTTACTCTTTAATCTATTTTCCCAGTCCATTTTAACCAACTCTGCCTTCATACCTTTGTAATTGCCTTTATTTAAGTTCAGGACACTAGTTTGAGACCCAAGTTTCTCACTCTCTAACTGAATATGAAATTCTAACATGTTATGATCACTCTTCCCTAGAGGATCCTTAATTAATCCTATCTCATTGCATATTACCAGATCTAAAGTAGCCTGCTCCCTGGTTGGTTCCACAATGAATTGTTCTAAGAAACCATCCCGAATACACTATGAACTCGTCATCAAGGCTACCTTTGCCAATTTGATTTGTCCAATCTATAAGAAGATTAAAATTGCCCATAATTATTGCCGTACCTTTCTTACAAGCCCCCATTATTTCTTGATTTATACCCTGTAGCTACTGTTAAGGGACCTATAGACTACTCCCACAAGTGACTTATTGCCCTTATTATTTCTTGTCTCCACCCAAACCGATTCTACATCTTGATCTTCTGAGCCAGTATCATTTCTCACTACTGCACTGATCTCATCCTTTATTAACAGAGCTACCTCACCTCCTTTTCGTTTCTGTCTAACCTTCCGAAATGTCAAATACCCCTGAATATTCAGTTCCCAGCCATGGTCACCTTGCAACCACGTCTCTGTAAAGACTATCAGATCATACCCATTTATTTCTATTCGTGGCGTCAATTCATCTATCTTATTACGAATGCTGCATGCGTCAGATTATGAGGTGGGTGGGGGGCTTGACCCATCCACCTCCATGGCACGAACCTGGTATTGCAGTACTTCCAGGAACGGTGCTTTGGCTCTAGGCCTTTTGGCTAAGAGCAAAAACATTGGCGCAGAGTGATCCTTGAATGGGCCCAAGGTGACCTTTGGCGTTTATGATCTGACAAGTTGATCTGACAAAGAATTGGAAAGATTGGCAACGAATAAAACATTTTAAAAAAAATTTTAAAAATGCGTTCAGATAAAGAGCTTTTAATTTTGTCTTTTTACTATTTTCCCTACTCTGGCTCTACTTTCTGGTGCACTCATGTTTATACGCTCTGTCCCTTCCTGTCACACTCTATCATTACCTCTATCGCTACCCTGCACTATTGCCTTCTCCTTTCTCTTTGACTTTTTAAATGTCCCCTCACCTGAATCCGACACCTCATTATTTATTTTAAAGCCCGAATCTACAGCCCTAGTTATTCGAATAGCCAGGACACTGGTCCCCGCGTGGTTCAAGTGAAGCCCGGCCCAATGGAATTGCTCCCTCTTTCCCCAGTATTGGTGCGAGAGTCCCATATTATGTCCCTTTTCTCCCCTGCTGGAGGTGCAGTCTCCTGCTGGGTACAGTTCTTTATGTGCAAGCAACTCACCGGCACCTAGCCCCAAGGAACCATTCATCATATATCTGTATGAGTTTAAGCAGAGAGAATCACCACAGCCAAACCCAAACTTGCTTGTATCGAATTCCAGAATTTGCATGCACTTTCCAGCAGACATCACCAAACATCAGGATATTTTCTCTTCCTTGCCTCAAAGGGAAGGGAAAAGTGAGCTACTGAAGTCAATTGTCGTGGTGCGTCAGCGAGAGGCTCGGGAAGTGCGTGGAGAGGCCTATAAAAAGGCCCAGCATCCGAGAGTCATCGGGAGTTGTGGTGTGTCGGCAAGAGGCTCGGGAGGTACGTGGAGAGGCCTATAAAAAGGCCCAGCGTCCGAAAGACATCGGGAGTTGTGGTGCATCGGCGAGAGGCTTGGGAGGTACGTGGAGAGGCCTATAAAAAGGCCCAGCGTCCGAGAGTCATCGGGAGTTGTGGTGCGTCGGCGAGAGGCTCGGGAGGTACGTGGAGAGGCCTATAAAAAGGCCCAGCGTCCGAGAGTCATTGGGAGTTGTGGTGCGTCGGTGAGAGGCTCGGGAGGTACGTGGAGGCCTATAAAAAGGCCCAGCGTCCGAGAGTCATCGGGAGTTGTGGTGCGTCAGCGAGAGGCTCGGGAGGTACGTGGAGGCCAGCTTGTGCAGCTACAGGGAGAAGGCAAAAAAGTAGTAGAAAGAAATCGAAAGGTGACGTCACAGCCAAGAGGGTAAGTGATTGGTGAGTAGCTTTTCTTTTTCTTTCTTTATCAGTCAGTAACCTTTAGCATTGTTGTTGCGAACTTAAGTGTATCTAAGGGTTAAGTCATGGCAGGAGAGCACGGACACGTGTTATGCTCCTCCTGTACTATGTGGGAAGTCAGGGACGCTTGCGGTGTCCCTGACGACTACATATGCGGGAAGTGCATCGCCTGCAGCTCCTGACGGACCGCATTGTGGCACTGGAGCTGTGGGTGGATCCAATCTGGAGCATCCATGATGCTGAGAATGACGTGAGTAGCACGTTTACCTGAGTACCAGGTAAAGGGTACTCAGCTAGATAGTAAATGGGTGAACAGCAGGAAGAGCAGTGTAAGGAAGGTAGTGCAGGGGTCCCCTGCAGTCATCCCCCTGCAAAACAAATACACCGCTTTGGGTACTGTTGAGGGGGATGACTCATCAGGGGAGGGCAGCAGCAGCCAAGTTCATGGCACCGTGGCTGGCTCTGCTGCACAGGAGGGGAGGAAAAAGAGTGGGAGAGCAATAGTGATAGGGGATTCGATTGTAAGGGGAATAGATAGGCGTTTCTGCGGCCGCAACCGAAACTCCAGGATGGTATGTTGCCTCCCTGATGCAAGGGTCAAGGATGTCTCGGAGCGGGTGCAGGACATTCTGAAAAGGGAGGGTGAACAGCCAGTTGTCGTGGTGCACGAAGGTACCAACGATATAGGTAAAAAACGGGATGAGGTCCTACGAGATGAATTTAGGGAGCTAGGAGCTAAATTTAAAAGTAGGACCTCAAAAGTAGCAATCTCAGGATTGCTACCAGTGCCACGTGCTAGTCAGAGTAGGAATCGCAAGATAGCTCAGATGAATACGTGGCTTGAGGAGTGGTGCAGCAGGGAGGGATTCAAATTCCTGGGGCATTGGAACCGATTCTGGGGGAGGTGGGACCAGTACAAACCAGATGGTCTGCACCTGGGCAGGACCGGAACCAATGTCCTAGGGGGAGTGTTTGCTCGTGCTGTTGGGGAGGAGTTAAACTAAAATGGCAAGGGGATGTGAACCTATGCAGGGAGGCAGAGGGTAATAAAAGGGAGACAGACGCAAAAGATAGAAAGGAGAATAATAAAATTGGAGGGCAGAGAATCCCAAGGCAAAAAACAAAAAGAGCCACATTACAGCAAAATTCTAAAGGGGCAAGGTGTGTTAAATAGTCAAGCCTGAAGGCTCTGTGCCTCAGTGCGAGGAGTATTCGGAATAAGGTGGACGAATTAACTGCGCATTTAGCAGTTAATGGATATGATGTAATTGGCATCACAGAGACATGGCTCCAGAGTGACCAAGGCTGGGAACTCAACATCCAGGGGTATTCAGCATTTAGGAAGGATAGACAGAAAGGAAAAGGAGGCGGGGTGGCGTTGCTGGTCAAAGAAGAAATTAATGCAATAGTAAGGAAGGACATTAGCTTGGATGATGTGGAATCGGTATGGGTGGAGCTGTGGAATTCCAAAGGGCAGAAAACGCTGGTGGGAGTTGTGTACAGGCCACCAAACAGTAGTAGTGAGGTTGGTGAAAGCATAAACCAAGAAATAAGGGATGTGTGCAATAAAGGTACAGCAGTTATCATGGGTGACTTTAATTTACACATAGATTGGGTTAACCAAACTGATAGCAATGTGGTAGAGGAGGATTTCCTGGAGTGTATTAGGAATGGTTTTCTTGACCAATATGTCGAGGAACCAACTAGAGAGCTGGCCATCCTACACTGGGTGATGTGTAATGAGAAGGGACTAATTAGCAATCTTGTTGTGCGAGGCCCCTTGGGGAAGAGTGACCATAATATGGTAGAATTCTTTATTAAGATTGAGAGTGACACAGTTAATTCAGAAACTGGGGTCCAAAACTTAAGGAAAGCTAACTTCGATGGCATGAGGCGTGAATTGGCTAGAATAGACTGGCAAATTATACTTAAAGGGTTGATGGTGGATAGGCAATGGCAAACATTTATAGATCACATGGATGAACTTCAACAGTTGTACATCCCTGTCTGGAGTAAAAATAAAACAGGGAAGGTGGCTCAACCGTGGCTAACAAGGGAAATTAAGGATAGTGTTAGATCCAAGGAAGAGGCATATAAATTGGCCAGAAAAAGTAGCAAACCGGAGGACTGGGAGAAATTTAGAATTCAGCAGAGGAGGACAAAGGGTTTAATTAGGAGGAGGAAAATAGAGTACGAGAGGAAGCTTGCCGGGAACATAAAAACTGACTGAAAAAGCTTCAAAAGATATGTGAAGAGAAAAAGATTGGTGAAAACAAACGTAGGTCCCTTGCAGTTGGACTCAGGTGAATTAATAATGGGGAACAAAGAAATGGCAGACCAATTGAACAAATACTTTGGTTCTGTCTTCACGAAGGAAGGCACAAATGACCTTCCGGATGTTCTAGGGGACCAAGGGTCTAGTAAGAAGGAGGATCTGATGGTTATCCTTATTAGGCGGGAAATTATGTTGGGGAAATTGATGGGATTGAAGGCCGATAAATCTCCAGGGCCTGATTGTCTGCATCCCAGAGTACTTAAGGAGGTGGCCCTAGAAATAGTGGATGCATTGGTAATCATTTTCCAACAATTTATCGACTCTGGATCAGTTCCTATAGACTGGAGGGTAGCTAATGTAACACCACATTTTTTTTAAAAAGGAGGGAGAGAGAAAACGGGTAATTATAGACCGGTTAGCCTGACATCAGTAGTGGGGAAAATGTTGGAATCTATTATTAAGGATGAAATAGCAGCGTATTTGGAAAGCAGTGACAGGATCGGTCCAAGTCAGCATGGATTTATGAAAGGGAAATCATGCTTGACCAATCTTCTGGAATTTTTTGAGGATGTAACTAGTAGAGTGGACAAGAGAGAACCAGTGGATGTGGTGTATTTGAACTTTCAAAAGGCCTTTGACAAGGTACCACATAAAAGAGATTGGTGTACAAGATCAAGGCACATGGTATTGGGGGTAATGTACTGGCATGGATAGAGAATTGGTTGGCAGGCAGGAAGCAGAGTCGGGATAAACAGGTCCTTTTCGGAATGGGAGGCAGTAACTAGTGGAGTACCACAGGGCTCAGTGCTGGGACCCCAGCTCTTCACAATATACATTAATGATTTGGATGAAGGAATTGAGGATAATATCTCCAAGTTTGCAGATGACACTAAACTGGGTGGCGGTGTGAGCTGTGAGGAGGATGCTAAGAGGCTACAGGGTGATTTGGATAGGTTAGGAGAGTGGGCAAATGCATGGCAGATGCAGTATAATGTGGATAAATGTGAGGTTATCCACTTTGGTGGCAAAAACACGAAGGCAAAATATTATCTGAATGGCGGCAGATTAGTAAAAGGGGAGGTGCAACGAGACCTGGGTGTCATGGTTCATCAGTCATTGAAAGTTGGCATACAGGTACAGCAGGTGGTGAAGAAGGTAAATGGTATGTTGGCCTTCATAGCTAGGGGATTTGAGTATAGGAGCAGGGAGGTCTTACTGCAGTTGTACAGGGTCTTGGTGAGGCCTCACCTGGAATATTGTGTTCAGTTTTGGTTTCCTAATCTGAGGAAGGACGTTCTTGCTATTGAGGGAGTGCAGCGAAGGTTCACCAGACTGATTCCAGGGATGGCTGAACTGACATATGAGGAGAGACTTGATCAACTGGGCCTTTATACACTGGAGTTTAGAAGGATGAGAGGGGATCTCATCGAAACATATAAGATTCTGACGGGACTGGATAGGTTAGATGCGGGAAGAATGTTCCCGATACTGAGGAAGTCCAGAACCAGGGGTCACAGTCTTAGGATAAGGGGTAGGCCATTTAGGACTGAGATGAGGAGAAACTTCTTCACTCAGAGAGTTGTTAACCTATGGAATTCCCTACCGCAGAGAGTCGTTGATGCCAGTTGATTGGATATATTCAAGACGAAGTTAGATATGGCCCTTACAGCTAAAGGGAGCAAGGGGTATGGAGAGAAAGCAGGAAAGGGGTACTGAGGTGAATGATCAGCCATGATCATATTGAGTGGTGGTGCAGGCTCGAAGTGCTGAATGGCCTACTCCTGCACCTATTTTCTATGTTTCTATGTTAATTGAAGTACTAACATCACCAACCATGGTGAGGTCAGTGAACTAAGAAAGAACATTGGACCTTCCTCAGCGTCATGTTGTCACCTACATGGAATTCTAAAGGAGTTACTCAAAGGGTAATAATGAGAATACTAACAAGTTTCCAATAACAATCACATTTGGAAACTGGGCCCAGGAAATCCTATCAATAGAAATGGAAAAATCAGGGAAATGTCAGTGACAATTAGAACCTGCAAGGAAACAGAGTACAAGCTCATTTAAATACGTGGAGATTTTTTTTTATTTCTTCCCGGAATGACATTACACAGAATTGGGCAACTTTGTACACCAAAATGAGCAATTATCATTCCAAGTAAAATCAACACATTTCACCATCACCACATCAAGTGCTTCCATTTTAATTGAAACGTCTCCATCATTAGTTCAACACGAATTAGTGCAATGATCTGGGATTTGACAATGTTATTGTTGAATGCATGAGTGGATGGACAAGAAGCAGCAAAGAGAGACATTTCTGTCACTATGTTATGTACAAGTGACGTACAGCCTCCCTCATTGCACTGCCCATTTCTAAATGAACATCGGTTTTTCCATCAAGTTTTCAGTAACAATACTGCCCTGTTAAAATCTAAATGCAAACCAAACAGCAGTCAAGAAAAGAACAAATAAGGAGAACAATTCACTAATCACATCACCAATCTCTGTATCCATGTCACTCCTGGCTATCTGTACCTGTGAGCAGCTGCAGTTTACTTAGTCCTCGTTCGCCAACAACAATGACCACTTTTATACGACATCGTCATAATAAGGTGTCTATTTTAAAAACAAAGCATTTTAAATATACTCAATAACAATTGAGGATAAGCAGAAATCAACCAACATCAATGTTGCCGTTATAAATTCTGCCCACTTCGTTGAACTTGGTGCTGTGAGTTCAACCTGGAATCGTTGCCAATTCCTTCTTTCAGCCATTGGTAATGGGGCAATTACATAGGTTGCGATGGAAGGATAAACAAGATGGGCCAAATGATCTCCCTCACCTACACTTCGGTTTGTGATCCATATGCAGAAACTGACTAGAACTCTATTACATTCCTAATACAGGCAACTCTCAATTATCCAGGTCCCTCGGGGATTGGGCTATTCTGGGTAAACAATTTTGCTGCTAGGGCGAGTGCGCCAACACCTCATCAGTGTAATGTTTTTTACTTCTCTCCATGCCAGAGAGCATGTGAAGATGGCATCTTTAATAGTGTATGCTCTCTGAGAATCAATGATTGATTGATCGCTATTAATCAATCTGCATATGAAGTTGTTCCAATAGTGGCACTTGAAGTTTTGTATGACACCCTGATCCATAGGTTGAATGAGCGAGGTCACATTGGGGGGCAGATAGCATGCGAAGATGTTGCCACAACGAGACACTAATATGCGGGTGTGCTCTGCTATTGTCCAGAAGCAGGACTCACTTCCCATTAGGTTTGCCTATTTTCTTCAGGTTTTTTCAAACCTGGGGGACGAATTCTGTTGAAAACCATTCCATGAATAAGTCCTTGTCCATCCATACACTTTTCTGAGCCTTATAGCTGACCGGTAAATGAGCAATTCCCTTTAAAGCACGTGGTTTCCTTGATTTTCCAATCACTAAAAGTGGAAGTCTGTGTTCACCAAAGGCATTGGCACTATTTAAGATTGTTAACCTCTCCTAATTTATCTTAAAGCCTGCAGCTTCCTTCTCCCCTGCTGCAGCCAATGTAGCAGTCGGCAAACACCTCCACAGTAAGCTAGTCTCATCGGCATTGTACATTTGATCTGCGGTCAATTTCATTTTCTGCACCATTCCAGCAAATGCTCCTGAATAATTCTGTGCGGCCTCATTGTCCGCTGATCTTTTCTCGCCAACACATCCAGCTGGCAAATGCCATGGCGCTGCTTAAATCATGTGAGCCACCCCTCTGAGAAAATGCACTCTTCATCTGGATTCATTTTCGTCTTGAAGTCCTTGGCCTTTGGTGTAATCATTGGCCCTGAAATTGCCACACCTTCAGACGCTTCAAAGCAAACTATTCATAAAGCACTTGGTCTAGTTTGTCAAGCTTCGGCTTTTGCAAATTCTTGCAGGCCATTACCTTCACGGGAGATTCAGAAGCATCGGTGAATCTTTCAATAACTTTTTTTTGCTTCTTGATATCATAAATTGTTGATGATCCAACGTCATATTCCTTCATCAAGCTATGCACACTTCTGCCAGCTTCATACTACTTTATAATTTCTAACTTCTGCTGAATGCACAATACCTTTCCTTTCCTTTTAGTGCCTCCACATTTTAAATTATGCACCCAACTGTTTGAACTGCTTTCAATGCGTGTGGCAGTTGCAAAGTGAGAATGATCCACACCTCCTTCAATTTATCTGCTTGCGAGTTGACGTGATCGAGATTTTCACATGTGTGACAGTTATTTAATGCCTGTGTCAGTTGCGAAGTGAGAAAGGAGTGCACGTCTGAGTCAATTTGTGTGTGATTGACACTTGAGGTGATCGAGATCATCACGTGTGCGACAGTTTTTAAAAATGCCGTTACAGCGAGTTCTCCGTTTAGATCTGTGTGCGGATAATCGAGAGTTGCCTGTATAGTCTACTAATTGGCCACGGAGAGGCACAGGCAGAAATGATAGGAGCTGGGGTTAGTTTGTTGCCTGCTCACAATAAGCTTAGCAATGTGAAAAACAACCCAGCCAAAATCAGTAACTTCTCAATGCAACTGTCAATAATTAACATTTGAACTCCGAATGATTATATGCTGCTTCACCAAGTTTTAGAAAACACTGATTATCCATCAATAACCATGGGTGATTTTAACCTCCATATTGATTGGATAAATCAAATTGGTCAGGATAACCTTGAGGAGGAGTTCATAGAGTGCATAAGGGACGGGTTCTTTGAGCAGAATGTAACGGAACCAACTGGGGGCAGGCTATCTTCAATCTGGTTCTGTGTAATGAGACAGGATTAATAAACAATCTCCGAGTAAAGGATCCCCTCGGAATGAGTGATCATAGCATGATTGAATTTCAAATTCAGATGGAGGGTGAGAAAATTGGATCTCTAACCAGCATACTAAGCTTAAATAAAGGCGACTATGAAGGTATGAGGGCAGAGTTGGGTAAAGTGGACTGGGAAAATAGATTAAAATGTAGGATGGTTGACGAATAGTGCTGTACATTTAAGGAGATATTTCACAACTCTCAAGAAAAATATATTCCAGTGAGGAGGAAAGGGTGTAAGAGAAAAGATAGCCATCCGTGGCTAACTAAAGAAATAAAGGACGGTATCCGATTAAAAACAAAGGCATACAAAGTGGCCAAAACTACTGGGAGGACAGAAGACTGGGAAGCTTTTAAAAGCCAGCAAAGAATACTAACAAATTGATTAAGAAAGGGAAGATAGACTAGCACAAAATATAAAAACAGATAGCAAGAGTTTCTATCGGTATATAAAAAGGAAAAGTGTGGCTAAAGTAAATGTTGGTCTCTTAGAGAACGAGACCAGGGAATTAGTAATGGGGAACATGGAGATGGCAGAAACGCTGAACAAATATTTTGTATCAGTCTTTACGGCAGCGGACACTAACAATATTCCAACAGTGGATAGTCAAGGGGCTATGGGGGGGGCGGGTGAGGAACTTAACACAATCACAATCACTAAGGAGGTGCTACTCAGTAAGATAATGGGACTAAATGCAGATAAATTCCCTGGACCTGATGGCTTGCATCCTAGGGTCTTAAGAGAAGTAGCGGCAGGGATTGTGGATGCACTGGTTACCAAAATTCCCTGGATTCTGGGGAGGTCCCAGCAGATTGGAAAACTGCAAATGTAATGTCCCTATTTAAAAAAGGAGGCAGACAAAAAGCAGGAAACTATAGACCAGTTAGCTTAACATCTGTGGTTGGGAAAATGTTGGAGTCCATTATTAAAGAAACAGTAGCAGGACATTTGGGAAAGTAAAATTCGGTCAGGCAGAGTCAGCATGGATTTATGAAGGGGAAGTCATGTTTGACAAATTTGCTGGAGCTCTTTGAGGATGTAACGAACAGGGTGGATAAAGGGGAACCAGTTGATGTGGTGTATTTGGATTTCCAGAAGGCATTTGACAAGGTGCCACATAAAAGGTTACTGCACAAGATAAAAGTTCACCGTGTTAGGGGTAATATATTAGCATGGATTGAGGATTGGTTAACTAACAGAAAACAGAGAGTCGGGATAAATGGTGTATTCTCTGGTTGGCAACCAGTAACGAGTGAGGTGCCGAAGGGATCAGTGCTGGGACCCCAACTATTTACAGTCTATATTAACGACTTGGAAGAAGGGACCGAGTGTAACATAGCCAAGTTTGCTGATGATACATATATGGGAGGAAAAGCAATGTGTGAGAAGGACACAAAAAATCTGCAAAAGGACATAGACAGGCTAAATGAGTGGGCAAAAATTTGGCAGATGGAGTATAATGTTGGAAAGTGTGAGGTCATGCACTTTGGCAGAAAAAAAATCAAAGAACAAATTATTATGTAAATGGAGAAAGATTGCAAAGTGCCGCAGTACAGTGGGACCTGGGGTACTTGTGCATGAAACACAAAAGGATAGTATGCAGGTACAGCAAGTAATCAGGAAGGCCAATGATATCTTGGCCTTTATTGCAAAGGGGATGGAGTATAAAAGCAGGGAAGTCTTGCTACAGCTATACAAGATATTGGTGAGGCCACACCTGGAATACTGCGTGCAGTTTTGGTTATACTTGCTTTGGAGGCAGTTCAGAGAAGATTCACTAGGTTGATTCCGGGGATGAGGGGGTTGACTTCTGAGGAAAGGTTGAGTAGGTTGGGCCTCTACTCATTGGAGTTCAGAAGAATGAGAGCTGATCTTATCAAAACATATAAGATTATGAAAGGGCTTGACAAGGTGGATGCAGAGAGGATGTTTCCACTGATGGGGGAGACTAGAACTAGAGGGCACGATCTTAGAATCAGGGACCGCCCATTTAAAACTGAGATGAGGAGGAATTTCTTCTCTCAGAGAGTTGTAAATCTGTGGAATTTTCTGCCTCGGAGAGCTGTGGAAGCTGGGACATTGAATACATTTAAGACAGAAATAGACAGTTTCTTGAGCGATAAGGGGTTATGGGGAGCGGGCGGTGAAGTGGAGCTGAGTCCATGATCAGATCAGCCATGATCTTATTGAATGGCGGAGCAGGCTCGAGGGGTAGTATGGCCTACTCCTGCTCCTATTTCTTATGTTCTTATGAATGGCATATAGAACATTATATTTTCATGTTAGCGGATGACAAATACATGCTTACTGCTAAAATGACTATAGCTTTGAAGATGACTTACATTTATGTTGGCCACAGTGATCTGCATTTTCATCATAGAAGGTGTCTATCAAAGTTTTACCCTGGGAGAAAGCGGACATTGCACTATTTTTAGATTCCCATTAAAGTGCGTGCACTCTTGGGGGCTTTCTGAATCGTCATTTTCCTCCAGGCTGACTAGTCGTCATTGGGTGGTTAGTGAACCCATTTGAAAAAGGTCTCAAAAATCTTTATGATAGAATTCCTCCCGAGATTTGTTTTACCCTTGGACAAAAAAAGTTTGCGTCCAAACTGGGTCAAAAGATTGAATCCCTTCAGCTTCACAAACATTAAAGACAGACTGAGTAAAACATTCTGCGGAAGTGTGCAAATTGGCTGGCAGCGTTGTTTCTATGCTTTGGCTGTGGCCCAGCCTTCTATGGAATTCTTCAGAACTTTGATAACTGTGCCAAAGACAAAATTAAGCATGAATGTTGTCAGTATTGGGCCAGATATACTTCTTTTGTTTGATGAAAAAGGGGAAATAAAATACCCGTTTTACTCCAAAACTCAAAAAGCACTAACAAAAATGACAGAAGACCATAGTTTTTAAGCATGTGATTTTTAAAAATGCAATTTTGTTAACATGGTAACACCAGTGGCATTTACATTGAGGCCTCGGTTGAGCGGGCAATGATGAGGAAGACGCATAGCATGAGACTCTGAGCACTGGCGAGGAAGAGGTGGCAGTAATGCGGTTGATGCAGGTCTAACTGATTCAGGTCTGGGGTCCAACAGGAATGCACCCGCTCCCATTATTGAGGCCTTGGGTTTCAAATCTCAAGATAGTTTTCAAAAAATTTGTTCCTGGAATGTGGGTGAAGCTGGCATTTATTGCCCAAATCTAGCTGCCCAGAGAGGGTGGTGGTGGGCCTTCTCCTTGAATCACTTCAGTCCTTGTGGTGAAGGTGCCCCCTCAATGCAATCAAGCCAGCTGCAATACATTTGGAGAATGAGTGGAGGTAACTATGACGACTGAAGGTTTCTGAAAACAACGATGTTCTGCACCCCTTAGATTAATGGGCATTGAAACGTGCGATTTCCGCAAATGTAATTTTGTCAACGTGCAAACACCAGTGGCATCTACAGGGAGACCTCAGTTGAGCGGGCAATGTTGAGGAGGAAGAACAGCACGAGACTCTGAGCACTGGTGAGGAAATGGAGATGCCCTCCATCAATGGCATTAATGGAGTGGCACTGAAGCTGCCAGTTTGCACTCGTGCCAGGCACAGCTCTGTGCCATCATGCAACTCTGCCAGTGACATTGCTAAACTCATCAACTCCAAATCTACTGTAAACTACTTGGTTGAATTTGACTGCAAAATGTTGCAAGAGATCAGCTTTCAACAAGGCTTCAAATCAGAAAAAAAACAGACTTCATCCATACTTTACATTGGCTTTTTTTGAAACTCCTTTTTTCAGAGCAAGTCTGAACACTCAGATCAGCAATAAACAAGGAAAATTCATTCATTGGTGCTTTCGTTTAATATTACACAGTTCATGTCTACTCATACAGAAGAGTCTCATCCTATGTGTATCAATAAATCAACAAGCCGTTACTAAGCCTAATTTATTCTTTGCAGAAATGGCTTAACTGCACAAAGTACTGGTAATAAAAATGTGCCACTCTTCAAAATGTCTGGGTCAGAGTAAAGTAATACATCACAGAATATAGACTGTCAGCTCATATTCTTTTTTCAGTTACTGTTGAGAAATCCTGTATCTTATCTGTTTCTATTTCGTGTCATTTGTTTCTGCCCTTCTAAATATCATGCACCTTTACCTTGCTGAGCAGTAACACTACCTCTGGACAGGAATTTATTGGTTCCAGACCCTAGTTAGGTTTCATGGCCCAATAATATCCTCAACTTGTCTGTTCCATTCTATAACCCTCACCTCCATGTTTGTACACATGCATAACCCTCACCTTCCCTAGGCAACTGTCTAGCTACTCCGGTGAATGTGAAAGAATTGGGTGTATAATGTCTATAATCGTGGATTAGTGCCCAAGGAGAAGGGAGACTTCTTGAAAACATAAAAATCCAAGTCACAGTTAAATTTATTTCACATTTCAAGCTGATCTGTCCAACTACAATTTGTCAACATCCAGTTATATCAAATTGCTGAGATTCCACTGGGGCGCTCTTACGATATTATTGATTGATATTAAGATGAACAGGAAGCTTTTTCTCCCTTCCTATTCTAGCACCCACTCCCTACAACACCCCACCCCACTGCCCCCCCCCTCATCGCCCCAATCAAAAAATATGAATACTGGTGAATTCAGGCAGTTCCAAGTCTGATATGAGGAAACTCCGAGAGTTCATTCCCGAGATGATTTTCCTTCTATTCATTTCTATTGAACAAAAACAATAAGCCATGCGCCTAATCAGCATGTTGGAGCATCTTCTTTTCAGCCCTCCTACATCCCAGTGACCGGATTGCCAGAGAAAGTTAATTTGCAGTTTGCACAGCTTTTTGCACTGCCTGATTAATTCTTCTTAAAAGGCAAAGTAATCCTGGACGTTTATGGATTTTAAAATCTATAGTCCTTTATAAAAATCGGTCCTTTTACCAGCATGTTTCTTTTTGCTGGAGATTGCTGCAAGCTGACAGGAAGAATCAAGTGCACATGCAAAAACAGCTTTAAACATTAAAGACCCACTTACTGAAACATGACTTGCTCACATCCCCTCTTCAGACATACACAGATATAGTCTCATCCATCTCCATTTGCTTAATGATATATTTGCCCACATTAGAAACATAGAATTAATCAATCTCATATCTAAGTTCATGTGCTGAACCTCTCCCCCACCCCCCACCAATTAAAACCGTCACAGCAGCTAAAGCCCTTTTCAAGTCTTACCTTTTATTTTCATGCAGTGAGGCTTCATTAGCAAAACAATATTGCATTGTTTATAGTTTTGGTCATCTTCTGATCTCTTCATCACTCCCTCCTCTCCTGCAGTCCTGTAGCTTGCGCTTGGGAAGTTAGTCATCACTGACAGGCAGTATGCCTGTCCAGTAAGATTATACCCCACTATGTAATTATCTTTTAACTGCGAGAGGGTACGATTTTGGGGTCCCGAGAATTAAAGATGTAAAGAATGTAAAGTGTCTGTCATGGCACATAAATGGCAACTTTACTCAAGCAGAATAAAAACTTGCATCTAAAACACACAGGGCTGGATTTGCGTCAGGCTTATGCCTCTATTAGCACCCCGGAAGGGCAGTAATGGGTTTGCAAATGATTACCGCCCGGGCAGCCAGCTTCCAGCGCCTCACCGGCAAATTTGGTGCTGGTTTTACAGTGGCACTGAGCAGTACCGCCCTGGAGCGTCATGCCGGTGTGCAACGCCCCTGTTATCGTCCCAATTTCAAAATTTGTTTTGCGCGGACCCCGTGGCGCCCCACAGCCTGAAAGACCAGATGGTCAGAGCTGTCTACAAGAAGTAATTTTTGTTATGTATGTAACCCTGGGCAACCTATATCACACCGCCACCAGAGGGCATACCGATTGGAGTCCCAAGGGATCCCAGCATCCCCTGGGAACACTGTATATAAGCAGGTCTCCCATGCTGTACCTGCACTCTGGAGTTTAATTAAAGGAGCTAAGGTCACACTTACTCATTGTCTACAGTACTCAGTTGCATTACTTTATTATAAATTTAACAATTGTGATTGGTTTTTTTGTTTTATTTTGATGATTTATCTTTATGTGGGGTGAGCAAGGTATTTGGAATGTTTATTGTGGCAATATTTTTTTTCCCAGGGAAGTCTCTCTTAGGGTGCTACGAAGCCGGCTCTTTCGCAACCGATTTTCAGTTGCTCAGTTGACCGAGAGGTGTGGAATGCCTCCCTCAGCACTCTGCTCCACACTCAGGGCCCAGCTGCTGATTTTGTGGCTGCAAACCATTTCCCGGTGCAAAATTTACCGTCCTGCCGCCATCTGAAAAAGCCTCCAACCGAAAATCAAGCACACAGTATTATTTTTTTTAAAAGCAAGAAGTATTTTTAGATTGACTCAGTAACTCCCTAGTGGCGTTGTTGGTACTTTGCACTAATATAGAGACCAGGAAGGTTGCATGTCGCATTGCTAATCTGTATTCAATCATTTGATCTCAACCAAGGTCGTGGCAGGGGTATTACAATTGGCCAATCAGCTTCAGATTAGGAGGTCAACAACTCCTGATAGAATGGGCAATTGTGTGATTGTTGTTGGGAGGTGTGGATGGGCCCAACTGCGATGTCCTTCATTCTAATAGTCCTCCATCATTCACTGTCTCAGCTTAAACATGAAGAATAACCACTTGAAGGATGTTGAGAGTGCTGCTAACAACCATACATCCCGACAACAAAAGCAAAATACTGCCGATGCTGGAAATCTGAAATAAATGCAGAAAATGCTGGAAATACTCAGGTCAAGCAGCATCTGTGGAGAAAGAAACAGAGTTAGTGTTTCATGTCAATGACCTCTCGTCCGTTCTGACGAAAGGTCATCGACCTGAAACTTCAACTCTGTTTCTCTCTCCACAGATGCTGCCTGACCTGCTGAGTATTTCCAGCATTTTCTGTTTTTATTCCATACATCCCCATCTCTGTAACCTCCTCCAGCCTTACTTCGAGATAAGTGTGTTCCTCCAATTCTGGCCTCTTTCCTACATTACAACAGTGAATACACTTCAAAAATACTTCATTGGCTATAAAGGTATTACATAAATGCAAATCTTTCTTTCTTTCTTGCCCAGCCCTGATTTGAATTGCTCCACCATTAGTAGCCGTGCCTTCAGCTGCCTAGGTCCTAAGCTCTGGAATTCCCTCCCTAAACCTCTCCACTTCTCTCTCCTTTAAGATGCTCCTTAAAACCTACCTCTTTCACCACCCGTCCTAATATCTCCTTATGTGGCTTGATATGAAATTCAGTTAGTTCGCGCTACTGTGAAGCGCCTTGCAACGTTTTACTATGTTAAAGATGCTATATAAATGCAAGTATTTGCTGAGATGCAACAAGATATAGTGCCTTAAGAGAGGAAGATTGAAAATTGAAAAGGAAAGAGAAACTGCCTTGATACAGGAGATATTAGGAGCTCACCCCTTCCGTACATCTTTAATTTAATCAATGGCATTTTAACAAATGTAATGTTAGATGCAGCGATTGTTAAATTCTGTTTGGATTTTGTGCTGCTCAAATTGCACTGCAAAATCGTAATTTCAAACAAGGTTAAATGGTTGCAATTTCTTTTACTGCTGTACCAATACAAGCGGGCTAAGACAGTAATGCGCTTTTGTTTAATGGACAAGCTTTCATCTGTACTTCAACATCACAAATGATTTGAATGTATTTTGGCCAAATTACAGCCATTATTCTACATAATTTCCTTGTTGACATATCATAGCTGCACACGATAGTTTGATTGGATGCGCAAACACATCATCAAAAATGCCAGACACCATAATGAAATAGGGTAGTGCAGCACGAACTCTGGAATGCTGCCAGCTGGTCAAGCTAATTTAATTGACGTCTACCACATGTTGGGAGTTCCACTGCGACAGAATAATGGCCTCTTCTTTTGACCCTCTATAACCTGTCAGTCACTCTTCGAGGCTTGAGTGATGTCTTGCGCAATCCCAAAGTAAATACATTCCTCCAGCTAACTTACAAATGTTTAGCGAAGGCAAGCACAAGTGTATCGATGCAGCAGGGCTGCTTTTGGTGTACATCCAGTACTGAAAAGCATTGCTGCACATTCCCAGCCACTGTTGCATTCCCAGCTGTGGCCAACGCCTTCCATGAACTTCCACCTGCATACTGCACTAGGGTTTTTGTTTGTATTTTGTGTATATTCAGGGCTGCTGTTACATTATAGCTTATGACTGTGGATTTACAGCTGTGGACACATCTCCACATTCCCAGCAAACTTCTCCCAACAATGTCTTGGAATATTGGAAACGTCTGTAAGAGGCGCTCACTGCTCTGCCGCTCGCTGCAACATCTGGTAATTAAATCATCGCTGTTGTTGATTTAGAACAGATAAATGTAGATACACAGAAGGTTGTGATTTACATACCAGATTTTGCAGTGATTTTTTCCATTCTTCTTGGTTAGTAAGGCTATCGGGTGGTGCCAGGTAATTCAACTACTTGAGAAGTCAAGAGCATTCTTCAATAAAGACGCCCTGAGCTGTTGGCTCTTCAGGACACTGCAACTGCGAGGTCGGATCCAATAACTTTTGGATTCGACTTCTTTCTACGCTAAGATACAAGGCCATACTTGACACATTTTTGTTTGTTTGTAGTACAAGCTCCTGATATATACCAGACCGTAGTGGAAGATGGCAGGAGGCACCACCGTCAATGGTAGGGGAGTGGCACAATCCCGATTGTCTTCGCTCCACCATTGGCAGCCGTGTCTTCAGCTGTCTTGGCCCTAAGCTCTGTAAATTCCTCCCTAAAACTCTCTGCCACTTTCTCCTCCTTTAAGTCGCTCCTTAAAACCAACCTCTTTAACCAAGCTTTTGGTCACCTGTCCTAAAAAGGTGGCTCGGGGTCATATTTTGTTCGGGGACGTTTTACTATGTTATAGGCACCATAGCAATGCAAGTTGTTGATTTTTATGTCATCTTTGTTCATGCCCTCAGCAGAATGTGAGGCCTGGTTTCCCCCAAACACTGCCTTCCAGATTTACCTTGTTTGCTCTTTTACTCTTTAATGCTGGTGGTGTCCTTCACTATGTGTCTTAACCCTTGATCCAGGTTTTTCCAATTAGAAATTACATGACAATCAATCACACGCACAAACAGAATTGCAGCTGAACCCACATATAGAAACAAGGCAATCAAGTGGCTTTTCGCCATCTTTTGAAGGACCAGCGTGCACTAAATATATAATTGTTGATGGTTAAAACACTAATTCCCTCACTAACATTCTTCCGAAAGACTTGAAAGTTTGAGGCTGTATTTGATTGAATAGAGGAGATTATGGGGTGATCTGAAAGTATTTAAAATCATGAAGGGATGGGACAAGGTAGATAAAAGCAGCCTGTTTCTAGTGTTTGAGGGGTCGAGAACAAGAGGACATAGATTATAAGATTAAAGCAAGATATCTAGGAGATACCTTTTTTTTTTACACAGAGGGCCGTGAGGCTGTGGAATGCACTGCCAGAGTTAGCGATTAAAACAGATACTTTGTGAGCTGTTGAGAATAGATTAAGTATATGGTTGATGGAAATGGAGCTAAGGGGACATGAGATTGGACAGGCATGAGATTAGGACTACAGCAGAGAATAAACACCAACACAGATTGCTTGGACCGAACAGCCTGATTCTGTGCAGCCTGAATTCTGCTCCCCCTTTTCCCCCAATAAGTTAAAGAATTACATTTTTAAGGGGTACCACCTTCATGAAACGTTGTATAAAATTTTTGCTCACCTAATACACAACATAATGGCGTAACTTGCATTTAAACGGATAAGAACATTAGAAATAGGAGAAGGAGCAGGCCATAAGGTCCCTTGAGCCTGCTCCACCATTTAATACGATCATGGCTGATCCGATCATGGACTCAGGTCCACTTCCCTGTCCGCACCCCATAACCCCTTATTTCCTTATCAGTTAAGAAATGACAAAAATGTAATTGAATTATGTGCACAATTTCACACAGCTGAAATGATGCACTCCTAGCAATAAAATCAGTTCATTTTTTTTTTAAAAACACTTTCGTTCGGGAAAATGCAAAAGGACAAATGGTGCTGAAACTGATAAACGTTCAGCTAAATCCTGATCAAGGTTCAACTTTCCAGTTTCTTTCAACAATATTTCACATGTGTTCAAAGACAATTACTGAATTCCTATCCATCCAGTACTCAAATTACTTCCAGGTTGTGAGCTCCGAACTCGACCGTCATTCGATAAAACAACGCCGCTGAAGATCATGACTGACTGGAAGACCTTACACTTGCACAACCATCAACCTGACAGCAAAGAGCCTGCTGGGTAGCTTCCTACATAGCTGATCTTTATCAAATACAAACTTGGCTTGGAGTCTTCCCTTCAAGCAGTCTGATTGCAGAACAATCATTTCATGGCTACAATTAAAAATAGCCAGTGGAATTTTTGTAATTTGTTTAAAAACATGAATTAGGGAATTGTAAGTGTGGAGAACCCTACGTTCTTCTGGAGCCAAGGTTACTTTAAGCTGTCTGTCCTGCTAACCTGTTGGGACTTACAGGGCAGGGTGTTTTGAACCTAGAGCCAGCATGTGCTCTTATTCCTGTGTTTCTACATACATTGCCCTGACAAGAAACCAACAGGTTAAAGTTAGTAAGCAAACTGATTGTGATGTTCACTCAGTCGCTGCACTTCTTTCTGATAAGAGTTTCTAATGAAGGAAAAAAGTCTTCCTTCTCTTTCCAGTCTGCCAAAGCCAAAAAGTCAGCAGCAGTGAAAGTTCAGCAACATCAAGCAGTTCCTTGCGAAACTTGCACCACTCTCCAAGGCCAAGTATCAAAACCAAAATGTTCATCATAAACACGCTTGATACATTTGCTGATTTATTGATTGGAAGAGCTTCCACTGCACATCAGCAAGTATAGAAAATCAACACCATAAACATGAAGCTTATCCCCTCATAAAGCACAGTCTCATTTCTCATTCTGTTTGCTTGTCTGCTTTCAGTATAATACGTCAGAAGAAATGGGATTGTGCCCTCCAGAGACCCATGAACACCAAAGCTTCTTTACTTTTAGCACGAGAAATCGTAACTTACTGGCTCAGCAACCCTACAATGCATTAACTGTTGCAAAAAGTTAACCTGTTGACTGCTCAGCAGCCACTGACAAGAGTTATTGACTTTGCCGAGACTATCACTATGAGGCACTGAAGTTGACCACAAACAATTTCTGAATCATACATCATCTCTCAGAATGGTCAGTGCTCTCCTTGACACTTTGGATATGCTCGATGTAGCTCTGGTGGCTCATAGAAACATAGAAAATAGGTGCAGGAGTCGGCCCTTCGAGCCTGCACCACCATTCAATAAGATCATGGCTGATCATTCCCTCAGTATCCCTTTCCTGCTTTCTCTCCATACCCCTTGATCCCTTTAGCCGTAAGAGCCATATTTAACTCCCTCTTGAATATATCCAATGAACTGACATCAACAACTCTCTGTGGCAGGGAATTCCACAGGTTAACAACTCTCCTCATCTCAGTCCTAAATGGCCTACCCCTTATCCTAATACTGTGTCCCTGGTTCTGGACTTCCCCATCATCGGGAACATTCTTCCCGCATCTAACCTGTCCAGTCCCGTCAGAATCTTGTAAGTTTCTATGAGATCCCCTCGCATCCTTCTACACTCCAGTGTATAAAGGCCCAGTTGATCCAGTCTCTCCTCATATATCAGTCCCGCCATCCCGGGAATCAGTCTGGTGAACCTTCGCTACACTCCCTCAATAGCAAGAACGTCCTTCCTCAGATTAGGAGACCAAAACTGAACACAATGTTGCAGGTGTGGCCTCACCAAGGCCCTGTACAACTGCAGTAAGACCTCCCTGCTCCTATACTCAAATCCCTGAGCTATGAAGGCCAACATACCATTTGCCTTCTCCACCGCCTGCAGCACCTGCATGCCAACTTTCAATGACTGATGAACTATGACACCCAGGTCTCGTTTCCCTCCCCCTTTTCCTAATCTGCCACCATTCAGATAATATTCTACCTTCGTGCTTTTGCCCCCAAAGTGGATAACCTCACATTTCACATTATACTGCATCTGCCAAGAAACAAGATGGGATAAGCAGCCCTTTGACCTATGACTTCATGTGCATTATTTATGAAAACGGAGTATCTAATTGTCAAACATTCGATAAAATAATGTACATCTTCAGATCGTGACACATCCCTCAATTTTCCTGCATTTTTGCTGTCTGCCTTTCTCGTCAAAAGCTTCCTAAAGACACAATCCTACTTCACTTGCCTCGTTTTATTTGCAAATAAATTGGAATGAAAGGAAAGACCTATTTCAAAACATCATTCTGTGGCAGGTAAAACAGAATCCCAGTTTACTCGGCAATGAATGCTGTTTTGAAATAGGTGTCAAGCGTGTTCATGATGAATGTTACATGGATCCTGATTCTTTATTCTGGAGAAATAGGTTCCACTCTCTGCCTTTGTGAATTCACACAAATAATACTGACTGCTCACTTTTGGGAATTGAATATTTCATAAGTCTTCCATCGCTTAAGATGTGTTAGGCGTGCTGCAATTCACATTGCAAATCTAAAATATTGGGCATTTGTTGGCAGAATCGGAAGATTTAGGATTATCGGTAGTGATAGTTCAATGGGTGTCATTAAATTAGTGCTGAATACATTCTGCATATACAGAATGATCACCCTCTACATAAAAAGTAAAGAAGGTTATTTGTGCCTGGAGGGTTCTGAAGTTCCTGTGTGTTTAGAGCTGGAAACAGAACGACTATGGCCTAGAAACTGGGTATCACCGGGTACGCAGTTATCCCGGGTACGCTGTTATCCCGGGTACGCAGTTATCCCGGGTACGCTGTTATCCCGCAGCGCAGCTTCAGGGGGCGAAACCCAAGTTAGGTGCCAGGGTGCTTACGCAGCGAAGCGCATGGCGATGACATCACGATCTCTGGGCGCAGGACATCGAGGCGCAACACCATAGTGCCGCCGCTAAACTTCCGCCAAATTTAGCGGGACTTGTTAGCGGTGCTGCGCTTGGTTGCAAAGTCATTGGCGCTAACAGGAGGTGAAAATGCACCCAATTTCTCCCCCTATACATGATAAACGTACATTAGGGCCTACTCTTTGCACTCGTGCAGTGACAACTGTCAGACATACGCACCTACTTTTATTTCAATTATTAACAAATCCATTTTTGGGGCGTGGAAGGAGACAGAGAATAGGATAGCAATTCCATTTCACCAAGATCTAACTAGTGTTGCTGGTATGCCAATAAAGGGGGCCACTGCAGTTACTTCTTGCTTCCTCCTCCCATCCCCTGCAGAAATTCTGACTTTCTACCATCACAATTCCCAATTCACGATGAAGCCTTTCCATTACTGAGCTCTCTAGATTCTTATTTGTTTTATTTTTCCTCTCGGTTTACATGAGAGAAAATGCACTAATTACAGGAACAATTATATTTTGTTAATTATGGAAGGAATATGATGTCACAACGAGTCCTATTTCTGCTCTGATTTTGTTGACAGGACAGAGCCCATTGCGACCAGCAACTTTAAACAAATGCTCCCTATTTAAAAAGGTACACAACAATGTGGTCAGTCAAAATGAAGGAAACTTTTTGAAAAGCTGACCAATAATATTAAACGAATACTTTTAAAAGAATACTGATGACTCAAAGAAGATGCATCCAATTGAAAGTGGTAGGCTTCTGTAACAATTTGTTCCTCCCACCCAAACAAATCCATTTTTGTAGTTTAGCAGAGGTTCCTGCAAGTGAACTATTCCCCAGTGATAAGAAGCTACAACCTTTTCAATAAGCTGCCCTTAGCAGAGGCGTATAATTTGAGAATTGCCCTGCTTCTTGCCAACCGGAGTAAACACATTACCCAGCATTCTTTAAATTTAAAATTAGAGGGCCGAAAATCCTGGCCTCGTTGGGTCTGTACGAAGTGCGTATGGACCCAGCAAAACTTCACAAAAGCCGGTTTTCGGGGCGCGATGCGCATTCGCCAGGAACCGGCGTTTCCGATCTGTCACAATTTCTCCGTACAGATCCTCCGCATCCCCGGGAGAAGGACATTCGCGCAGGAGAGATTGGGCTATTTTCCCAAATGCCCAGCGAATGTCCTTCAAACTTTTATGCCTGGTAAAAGCAGGCGCATAGCTTACTTGTAGCAGCGAAGCATTTTTAAAACATATAAAAATTACATTTAAACTCATTTTTATATTAAAAGCCTGTCCGTTAAGGTACGTTTATTGTTAACCCTATTAAAACACATTAAAAAAAGGTCCAAAAAAAATGTTTTTTTCTAAAAGATTTAATTACAATTAATTTTAAATATGTGAGGTGTTTTATTTATTTATTATGCTGTGTTTCGGTGTTTTAGGTTTTTTTTTCTCATTGATAGTTATGGAAGCCCATACAACTGAGCTCCCATTTTACCAATGAGAATATTGGTGGTCCAGGCCCATGTACATACATATCGCGAAAGACATCTCCCCGTGCACTGCGCAGCGAATCTAGGCCTCCGACCAGAATCCTACGTTTCTCCGGGACCACCAGGTACTTTTGTAGGTTTTTTTCGGGTCGGAGGCGTTCACATGAAGGAAGCTTCTGACCACAATTTTCCCCCCAATATATTTCAACATAGAAATAAATAAATCTGCAATGGGTCAATCAACCTTCCTAAGAATGACTTCTAAAGAAATACAATCGTTTCTGATGGTTCACTGAACAAAGTTTTGGTTTCTGTGGTTTAGTCTTGTTTTGGCATTGGAAAATTGTATTGCAATGAAGAGCATGAAATAGAGTGCTTTTTCCGATCATGCACAAGAGTTCAGAAAGATCACCTGAACTGTTTGAAACCCCAGCTTTGTACTACTTATTGCATTTAATGTAACGATTTCCAGATGGAATTAAAATGTTATTTTAAAATACACAATTAAAAATGCGACATATGTAATGCAAGAATAAATACATGACTTAAGTGTGCTGCTACACGACACACAGCAAGAACATAAATTTATGTCGACAGAGAAACAAATACAATTAACAAATCCCCATCAGTCAACAAAAGGAAGAAACAAACCAGTTCCACCTTAGGATCAATCGACTCTGTCCACTCATCAATCAAAAATATAAACTATTCAAAAATTTGAGACAGCCATACTAAACCCCCAAGTGACACTTCCACGTAAACTCTTTGAATTAAGCATTTTTGGTTTGATGAGTCCTTTGATACCTATCACACTCTTCCATTCTACAATCTTCGGATGTGCCGAGTGTAAACGTTTCAAAGAAAGGCTAACCTGTAGGTTAGCATGCAGATAGTTTCATTCCAGCTGCAGTGAGAGTCCAGGACCGAATGGCAACTGTCGCTCGCGCTCAACTGCAGCTCAGAGTCATCACGAATCCAATAATAATTCAGTGAGTACTTGCAAAGAAAACTCAAGATACTAAAACAGCAACAAGATTAAGACCTGGAAAATGTTTCTTTTCTACACTGGCCTTTGTGGAGAAGGATGTGTCACCATGCGAGGAGCATTCGGAATAAGGTGGATGAATTAACTGCGCAGATAGCAGTTAACGGATATGATGTAATTGGGATTACGGAGACATGGCTTCAGGGTGACCACGGCTGGTAACTCAACATCCAGGAGTATTCAATATTCAGCAAGGATAGACAGAAAGGAAAAGGAGGTGGAGTAGCGTTGCTGGTTAAAGAGGAGATTAACGTAATTGTAAGGAAGGGCATTAGCTTGGATGATGTGGAATCTGTATGGATCGAGCTGCGGAACACTAAAGGGCAGAAAACGCTAGTGGGAGTTGTGTACAGACCACAAACAGTAGTAGTGAGGTTGGGGATGGCATTAAACAGGAAATTAGAGATGCATGCAATAAAGATACAGCAGTTATCATGGGTGACTTTAATCTGCATATTGATTGGGCTAAACAAACTGACAGCAATACAATGGAGGAGGATTTCCTGGAGTATTTAGGGATGGTTTTCTGGACCAATATGTTGAGGAACCAACTAGAGAGCTGGCCATCCTAGACTGGGTGTTGTGTAATGAGAGGGGATTAATTAGCAATCTTGTTGTGCGAAGCCCCTTGGGGAAGAGTGACCATAAAATGGTAGAATTCTTCATTAAGATGGAGAGCGACACAGTTAATTCAGAGACTAGGGTCCTGAACTTAAAGAAAGGTAACTTCGATGGTATGAGACGTGAATTGGCTAGGATAGACTGGCGAATGATACTTAAAGGGTTGACGATGGATAGGCAATAGCAGACATTTAAAGATCACATGGATGAACTTCAACAATTGTACAGCCCTGTCTGGAGTAAAAATAAAATGGGGAAGGTGGCTCAACCGTGGCTAACAAGGGACATTAGGGAGAGTATTAAATCCAAGGAAGAGGCATATAAATTGGCCAGAAAAAGCAGAAAACCTGAAGACTGGGAGAAATTTAGAATACAGCAGAGGAGGACAAAGGGTTTAATTATGAGGGGGAAATTAGGAGTATGAGAGGAAGCTTGCAGAGAATATAAAAACTGACTGCAAAAGTTTCTATAGACACGTGAAGAGAAAAAGATTAGTGAAGCCAAATGGTCCCTTGCATTCAGATTCAGGTGAATTTATAATGGAGAACAAAGAAGTGGCAGACCAATTGAATGAATACTTTGGTTCTGTCTTCACGAAGGAAGACACAAAGAACCTTCCGGAAAAACGAGGGAACCGAGGGTCGAGCGAGAAGGAGAGACTGAAGGAAATTCTTATTAGTCAGGAAATTGTGTTAGGGACATTGATGGGATTGAAGGCCGATAAATCCCCGGGGCCTGATAGTTTGCATCCCAGAGTATTTAAGGAAATGGCCCTAGAAATAGTGGCTGCACTGACAGTCATTTTCCAACATTCTATAAGCTCTGGATCAGTTCCTATGGATTGGAGGGTAGTTAATTTAACCCCACTTTTTAAAAGAGGAGGGAGAGAGAAAACATGTAATTATAGACCGGTTAGCCAAACATTGGTAGTGGGGAAAATGTTGGAATCAATTATTAAAGATGTAATAGCAGAGCATTTGGAAAGCAGTGGAAGGATTGGTCCAAGTCAGCATGGATTTATGAAAGGGAAATCATGTTTGACAAATCTTCTAGAATTTTAGAATAGATGTAACTAGTAGAATGGACAAGGGTGAACCAGTGGATGTGGTGTATTTGGACTTTCAAAAGACTTTTGACAAGGTCCCACACAAGAGATTAGTGTGCAAAATTAACGCACGTGGTATTGGGGGTAATGGAAACATAGAAACATAGAAAATAGGTGCAGGAGTAGGCCATTCGGCCCTTCGAGCCTGCACCGCCATTCAATGAGTTCATGGCTGAACATGCAACTTCAGTACCCTATTCCTGCTTTCTCGCCATACCCCTTGATTCCCCCCTAGTAGTAAGGACTACATCTAACTCCTTTTTGAATATATTTAGTAAATTGGCCTCAACAACTTCTGTGGTAGAGAATTCCACAGGTTCAGCACTTTCTGGGTGAAGAAGTTTCTCCTCATTTCGGTCCTAAATGGCTTACTCCTTATCCTTAGACTGTGACCCCTGGTTCTGGACTTCCCCAACATTGGGAACATTCTTCCTGCATCTAATCTGTCCAAACCCATCAGAATTTGAAAAATTTCTATGAGATCCTCTCTCATTCTTCTGAACTCCAGTGAATACAAGCCCAGTTGATTCAGTCTCTCTTGATATGTCAATCCTGCCATCCCGGAAATCAGTCTGGTGAACCTTCGCTGCACTCCCTCAATAGCAAGAATGTCCTTCCTCAAGTTAAGAGACCAAAACTGTACACAATACTCCAGGTGTGGCCTCACCAAGGCCCTGTACAACTGTAGTAACACCTCCCTGCCCCTGTACTCAAATCCCCTCGCTATGAAGGCCAACATGCCATTTGCTTTCTTAACCGCCTGCTGTACCTGCGTGCCAACCTTCAATGACTGATGAACCATGACACCCAGGTCTCGTCGCACCTCCCCTTTTCCTAATCTACCGCCATTCAGATAATATTCTGCCTTCGTGTTTTTGCCACGAAAGTGGATAACCTCACATTTATCCACATTATACTTCATCTGCCATGCATTTGCCCACTCATCTAACCTATCCAAGTCACTCTGCAGCCTCATAGCATCCTCCTTGCAGCTCACACTGCCACCCAACTTAGTGTCATCCGCAAATTTGGAGATACTACATTTAACCACCTCGTCTAGATCATTAATGTACAATATAAACAGCTGGGGCCTCAGCGCAGAACCTTGCGGTACCCTACTAGTCACTGCCTGCCATTCTGAAAAGTACCCATTCACACCTACTCTTTGCTTCCTGTCTGACAACCAGTTCTCAATCCATGTCAGCACACTACCCCCAATCCCATGTGCTTTAACGTTGCACATTAATCTCTTGTGTGGGACCTTGTCAAAAGCCTTCTGAAAGTCCAAATACACCACATCAACTGGTTCTCCCTTGTCCACTCGACTGGAAACATCCTCAAAAAATTCCAGAAGATTTGTCAAGCATGATTTCCCTTTCACAAATCCATGCTGACTTGGACCTATCATGTCACCTCTTTCCAAATGCGCTGCTATGACATCCTTAATAATTGATTCCATCATTTTACCCACTACCGATGTGAGACTGACCGGTCTATAATTCCCTGTTTTCTCTCTCCCTCCTTTTTTAAAAAGTGGGGTTACATTGGCTACCCTCCACTCCATAGGAACTGATCCAGAGTCAATGGAATGTTGGAAAATGACTGTCAATGCATCCGCTATTTCCAAGGCCACCTCCTTAAGTACTCTGGGATGCAGACCATCAGGCCCTGGGGATTTATTGGCCTTCAATCCCATCAATTTCCCCAACACAATTTCCAGACTAATAAGGATTTTCCTCAGTTCCTCCTTCTTACTAGACCCTCTGACCACTTTTATATCCGGAAGGTTGTTTGTGTCCTCCTTAGTGAATACTGAACCAAAGTACTTGTTCAATTGGTCTGCCATTTCTTTGTTCTCCGTTATGACTTCCCCTGATTCTGACTGCAGAGAATCTACGTTTGTCTTTACTAACCTTTTTCTCTTTACATATCTATAGAAGCTTTTGCAGTCCGTCTTAATGTTCCCTGCAAGCTTCCTCTCGTACTCTATTTTCCCTGCCCTAATCAAACCCTTTGTCCTCCTCTGCTGAGTTCTAAATGTCTCCCAGTCCCCGGGTTCACTGCTATTTCTGGCCAATTTGTATGCCACTTCCTTGGCTTTAATACTATCCCTGATTTCCCTTGATAGCCAGGTTGAGCCACCTTCCCTTTTTTATTTTTACGCCAGACAGGGATGTACAATTGTTGTCGTTTATCCATGAGGTCTCTAAATGTCTGCCATTGCCCATCCACAGTCAACCCCTTAAGTTTCATTTGCCAATCTATCCTAGCTAATTCACGCCTCATACCTTCAAAGTTACCCATCTTTAAGTTCTGCACCATGGTCTCTGAATTAACTGTTTCATTCTCCATCCTAATGTAGAATTCCACCATATTATGGTCACTCTTTCCCAAGGCGCCTCGCACAACGAGAATGCTAATTAATCCTCTCTCACTGCACAACACCCAGTCTAAGATGGCCTCCCCGCTAGTTGGTTCCTCGACATATTGGTCCAGAAAACCATCCCTTATGCATTCCAGGAAATCCTCCTCCACCGTATTGCTTCCAGTT
Organism: Pristiophorus japonicus; assembly: GCF_044704955.1. Classification (NCBI taxonomy): domain Eukaryota; kingdom Metazoa; phylum Chordata; class Chondrichthyes; family Pristiophoridae; genus Pristiophorus; species Pristiophorus japonicus. Next base: position 189,831,283 of record NC_091980.1, on the reverse strand, counting down.
TGGTTAGCCCAATCTATATGCATATTCAAGTCACCCATTATAACTGCTGCACCTTTATTGCATGCACCCCTAATTTCCTGTTTGATGCCCTCCCCAACATTACTACTGTTTGGAGGTCTGTACACAACTCCCACTAACGGTTTTTGCCCTTTGGTGTTCTGCAGCCCTACCCATATAGATTCCACATCATCCAAGCTAATGTCCTTCCTAACTATTGCATTAATCTCCTCTTTAATAACCAGCAATGCTACACCACCTCCTTTTCCTTTTGTTCTATCCTTCCCCTTTTGTTCTATCCTTCCTGAATGTTGAATACCCTTGGATGTTGAGTTCCCAGCCCTGATCATCCTGGAGCCACGTCTCTGTATTCCCAATCACATAACATCTGTTAACATCTATTTGCACAGTTAATTCATCCATCTTATTACGAATACTCCTTGCATTAAGACACAAAGCCTTCAGGCTTGTTTTTTTAACACCCTTTGTCCTTTTAGAATTATGATGTAGTGTGGCCCTTTTTGTTTCTTGCCTTTGTTTACTCAGCCTTCCACCTTTGCTTTTTACCTTTCTGCCGTCTGTTTCTGACTCCATATTACTTCGCCCTATCTCGCTGCATAAGTTACCATCCCCCTGCCATATTAGTTTAAACACTCCCAAACTGCATTAGCAAATGTTACCCCCAGGACATCAGTTCCAGTCCTGCCCAAGTGCAGACCGTCCCTTTTGTACAGGTCCCACTTCCCCTAGAACTGGTTCCAATGTCCCAGGAATTTGAATCCCTTCCTCTTGCACCACTCACTGCTCAAGCCACGTATTTATTCTAACTATACTGCTCCCTCTATTCTGATTAGCACGTGGCACTGGTAGCAATCCAGAGATTACTACCTTTGAGGTCCTACTTTTTAATTTAGCTCCCTAAATTCAGCTTCTAGAACCTCTTCCCGCTTCTTACCTATATCGTTGGTACCTACATGTACCACGACAACTGGCTGTTCACCCTCCCTCTCCAGAATGCTCTGCAGCCGCTCCGAGACATCCTTGACCCTTGCACCAGGGAGGCAACATACCATCCTGGAGTCTCAGTTGCGGCCGCAGAAACTCCTATCTATTCCCCTTACAATAGAGTCCCCTATCACTATAGCTCTCCCACTCTTTTTCCCACCCTTCTGTGCAGCAGAGCCACCCATGGTACCATGAACCTGGCTGCTGGTGCCTTCCCCTGGTAAGTCATCTCCCCCAACAATATCCAAAATGTGTTTACGTGGATAGAGAAATGATTGGCAGACAGGAAGCAAAGAGTAGGAATAAACGGGTCCTTTTCAGAATGGCAGGCAGTGACTAGTGGTGTACCGCCAGGTTCAGTACTGGGACCCCAGCTATTTAGAATATAAATTAATGATTTGGATGAAGGAATAGAATGTAATATCTTCAAGTTTGCAGATGACACTCGGCTGGGTGGTAGTGTGAGCTGTGAGGAGGATGCTAAGAGGCTGCAGGGTGACTTGGACAAGTTAGGTGAATGGGCAAATGCATTGCAGATGCAGTATAATGTGGATAAATGTGAGGTTATCCACTTTGGTGGCAAAAGCAGGAAGGCAGAATATTATCTGAATGGTGACAGATTAGGAAAAGGGGAGGTGAAACCAGACCTGGGTGTCATGATACATCAGTCATTGAAAGTTGGCATGCAGGTACAGCAGGCGGTGAAGAAGGCAAATGGCATGTTGGCCTTCGTAGCGAGAGGATTTGAGTTTAGGAGCAGGGAGGTCTTACTGCAGTTGTACAGGGCCTTGGTGAGGCCACACCTTGAATAGTGTGTCCAGTTTTGTTCTCCTAATCTGAGGAAGGACATTCTTGCTATTGAGGGAGTGCAGCGAAGGTTCACCAGACTGATTCCCAGGATGGCAGGACTGACATATGAAGAAAGACTGGATCGACTAGGCTTATAGTCACTGGAATTTAGAAGAATGAGAGGGGGCCTCATAGAAACATATAAAATTCTGATGGGATTGGACAGGTTAGATTCAGGAAGAATGTTCCCTATGTTAGAGAAGTCCAGAACCAGGGGCCACAGTCTAAGGATAAGTGGTAAGCCATTTAGGACCGAGATGAAGAGAAACTTCTTCACTCAGAGAATTGTTAAGCTGTGGAATTTTCTACCACAGAAAGTTGTTGAGGCCAGTTCATTAGATATATTCAAAAGAGAGTTAGATGTGGCCGTTACGGCCAAAGGGATCAAGGGGTAAGGAGAGAAAGCAGGAATGGGGTACTGAAGTTGCATGATCAGCCATGATCATATTGAATGGTGGTGCAGGCTCGAAGGGCTGAATGGCCTACTCCTGCACCTATTTTCTCTGTTTCTATGTAAAGCGTCAGCAGGACACGTGTAGAAGGCCGGCACGGCTCCCACCCAGTTCATCGGAGATGTCTTTGCGCTTACATTGGGGGCCTGGATGAGTGGTGCTCAACATTAGACCTTCCAAGTTTTTGTACTTAACTCATCTATTTATCCCATTTTGAACACAGGCCGGAATGAGACGCAGCGAGTGGAAATTAACAACTTGCATTTATATCACACCTACAGTGTAGTAAAACATCCCAAGATACTTCACTGGAGCACTTTCAGACAATAATTGACACCGAGCCACGTAAGGAGTTATTAGGGAAGATGACAGGTAAGTTTTAAGGAGTGTCTTAAAGGAGGAGAGCGAGGTGGAGAGGTTTAGGAATGGAATTCCAGAATTTAGGGCCTCGGCAGATGTCAATGGTTGTCAATGGTGCAGCAATGAAAATCGGGGACACGCAAGAGGCCAGAATTAGAGGAGCGCAGAGATCTCGGAGGTTTGTACCACTGGAACTCTCCTCAAAAAAACTGTTCAGACTTGCAAATATTTAAAATTGAGATGGATAGATTTTAGTTAGGTGAGGGTATTAAGTATATGGAATCAAGGCGGGTAAAGAGATTTGAGATGCAGGTCAGTCATGTTTTAACAGAATGGTAGATCAGGCGTGAGGGTTGAATGGCCCACCTCAGTTCCTATGTTCTTTCAGTTAACTTAGTTGATGGAAGAAAACATCATCCCGAAATGCTCCACAGTGGTGAGAAAGCTTAATACTGCTATGGTATTATACCAGCGATCCAATGTATCTCAAGTCATTAATAATCTCAATTCTGCAGAAATTCATTAGTCCTGCAGTTTCCCCAATAAATAAACTTCAGTGTCCAGGATAGGAAATACCATACAGAATGGGAAAATAGTATTCAGCCTGGTCCTTTAAACAGATCAGCGACAATTAGCCCACATCAAACCCTCCAAACCTTTACAGCAAGTTACCAACCCACAGATCTGGGACACTCCAGTGTTCTCAGCACCCTGACTAAGTCAACTTTGTGTTTCGAAAAATCATTTTGGGACATAAAACATTATAAAAACAGCGACGGGGAAGGAGATAATTACTGAAAATGAAACTGCAAGGATTCCGCTGACATTTCTGTGCTGTCCAAACTAAGCTTTCTACCATTGATATCATCACCAGGACACATCTATTCAAATTCACCTCACTGAACACATTATTCCCTGTATCCTGGATTTCACATAATTTGCTACATCACATATCTTAGCATTGTAACATGCCTCCAAAACTTGAATACTGCTCCCATAGCTGGGACATCGCTAATATCTTCCTCACACTTCCTGGACAGATGCAAGTAAAAAAGCGTGTTTTGTGAATCTCTAACTCAACTCTCGTTCTGAACTTCTGTTTCTCTACTAAACCTTTCTTGTCGCTATTTTATCATTACTATTAAGGTTATGGCTTCTCTGAATTCATTTTATGTTGCTCCAAAGACCTATATGAGTTGTCACACATAGCTTTCCTTTACTATGTATTCTCACTGTGAAGAAATCAAGAATTGCTTCACTGTCTCCTGCTCTAATTAATTTTTTCCCAGAGCATCAATTTTACTTTCCTCCTGTAATCTACAGACATAAAACTCAAGCTCGACATCTTAATAACTGCAGGACTTCCATAGCCTTATCTCCGATTCTTTTCAACCATGGTAAAGAAAGAAAGACTTGCATTTGTATTGCACCTTTCACGACATCTCAAAGCGCTTTACAGCCAATGAAGTACTTTTGAAATACTTCATTGGCTGTAATGTGGGAAATGCTGCAGCCAATTTGCGCAGAGCAACTCCCACAAACAGCAATGTGATAAACACCTGAAATGTGTCTGTAGCATGAAAAACACATTTCATAGAAACATAGAAAATAGGTGCAGGAGTAGGCCATTCAGCCCTTCGAGCCTGCACCATCATTCAATAAGATCATGGCTGATCATTCCCTCAGTACCCCTTTTCTGCTTTCTCTCCATACACCTTGATCCCTTTAGCCATAAGGGCCATATCTAACTCCCTCTTGAAGAAATCCAATGAACTGGCATCAACAACTCTCTGCGGTAGGGAATTCCACAGGTTAACAACTCTCTGAGTGAAGAAGTTTCTCCTCATCTCAGTCCTAAATGGCCTATCCCTTATCCGAAGACTGTGTCTGTAAAATCCTGACCCTGCAGTACAGACTTACACGAGGCAAATGCTGAAGTCAAGGTCACTCAGGACCTGCACCTTTATTTCACAGCTCTGGAATGCCTCACTTGCCTGAGACCTGCCTTTATATACCTGTGTGGGACAGGTGTGCAGTGTCTCCTGCAAGTGCACCCCTGGTGGTAAAGTACATAAGAACATAAGAATTCGGAACAGGAGTAGGCCATCTAGCCCCTCGAGCCTGCTCCGCCATTCAACAAGATCATGGCTGATCTGGCCGTGGACTCAGCTCCACTTAACCGCCCGCTCCCTATAACCCTTAATTCCCTTATTGGTTAAAAATCTATCTATCTGTGATTTGAATACATTAATGAGCTAGCCTCAACTGCTTCCTTGGGCAGAGAATTCCACAGATTCACAACCCTCTGGGAGAAGAAATTCCTTCTCAACTCGGTTTTAAATTGGCTCCCCCGTATTTTGAGGCTGTGCTCCCTAGTTCTAGTCTCCCCGACCAGTGGAAACAACCTCTCTGCCTCTATCTTGTCTATCCCTTTCATTATTTTAAATGTTTCTATAAGATCACCCCTCATCCTTCTGAACTCCAACAAGTAAAGACCCAGTCTACTCAATCTATTATCATAAGGTAACCCCCTCATCTCCGGAATCAGCCTCGTGAATCGTCTCTGTACCCACTCCAAAGCTAGTATACCCTTCCTGAAGTGAGGTGACCAAAACTGCATGCAGTACTCCAGGTGCGGCCTCACCAATACCCTGTACAGTTGCAGCAGGACCTCCCTGCTTTTGTACTCCATTCATAGAAACATAGAAACATAGAAAATAGGTGCAGGAGCAGGCCATTCAGCCCTTCTAGCCTGCACCGCCATTCAATGAGTTCATGGCTGAACATGAAACTTCAGTACCCCCTTCCTGCTTTCTCGCCATAACCCTTGATCCCCCGAGTAGTAAGGACTTCATCTAACTCCCTTTTGAATATATTTAGTGAATTGGCCTCAACTACTTTCTGTGGTAGAGAATTCCACAGGTTCACCACTCTCTGGGTGAAGAAGTTTCTCCTCATCTCGGTCCTAAATGGCTTACCCCTTATCCTCAGACTGTGACCCCTGGTTCTGGACTTCCCCAACATTGGGAACATTCTTTCTGCATCTAACCTGTCTAAACCCGTCAGAATTTTAAACGTTTCTATGAGGTCCCCTCTCATTCTTCTGAACTCCAGTGAATACAATCCCAATTGATCCAATCTTTCTTGATAGGTCAGTCCCGCCATCCCGGGAATCAGTCTGGTGAACCTTCGCTGCACTCCCTCAATAGCAAGAATGTCCTTCCTCAAGTTAGGAGACCAAAACTGTACACAATACTCCAGGTGTGGCCTCACCAAGGCCCTGTACAACTGTAGCAACACCTCCCTGCCCCTGTATTCAAATCCCCTCGCTATGAAGGCCAACATGCCATTTGCTTTCTTAACCGCCTGCTGTACCTGCATGCCAACCTTCAATGACTGATGTACCATGACACCCAGGTCTCGTTGCACCTTCCCTTTTCCTAATCTGTCACCATTCAGATAATAGTCTGTCTCTCTGTTTTTACCACCAAAGTGGATAACCTCACATTTATCCACATTATACTTCATCTGCCATGCATTTGCCCACTCACCTAACCTATCCAAGTCACTCTGCAGCCTAATAGCATCCTCCTCGCAGCTCACACTGCCACCCAACTTAGTATCATCCGCAAATTTGGAGATACTGCATTTAATCCCCTCGTCTAAATCATTAATGTACAATGTAAACAGCTGGGGCCCCAGCACAGAACCTTGCGGCACTCCACTAGTCACTGCCTGCCATTCTGAAAAGTACCCGTTTACTCCTACTCTTTGCTTCCTGTCTGACAACCAGTTCTCAATCCACGTCAGCACACTACCCCCAATCCCATGTGCTTTAACTTTGCACATTAATCTCTTGTGTGGGACCTTGTCGAAAGCCTTCTGAAAGTCCAAATATACCACATCAACTGGTTCTCCCTTGTCCACTTTACTGGAAACATCCTCAAAAAATTCCAGAAGATTTGTCAAGCATGATTTCCCTTTCACAAATCCATGCTGACTTGGACCTATCATGTCACCATTTTCCAGATGCACTGCTATGACATCCTTAATAATTGATTCCATCACTTTACCCACTACTGAGGTCAGGCTGACCGGTCTATAATTCCCTGTTTTCTCTCTCCCTCCTTTTTTAAAAAGTGGGGTTACATTGGCTACCCTCCACTCCATAGGAACTGATCCAGAGTCAATGGAATGTTGGAAAATGACTGTCAATGCATCCGCTATTTCCAAGGCCACCTCCTTAAGTACTCTGGGATGCAGTCCATCAGGCCCTGGGGATTTATCGGCCTTCAATCCCATCAATTTCCCCAACACAATTTCCCGACTAATAAAGATTTCCCTCAGTTCCTCTTCCTTACTAGACCCTCTGACCCCTTTTATATCCGGAAGGTTGTTTGTATCCTCCTTAGTGAATACCGAACCAAAGTACTTGTTCAATTGATCCGCCATTTCTTTGTTCCCCGTTATGACTTCCCCTGATTCTGACTGCAGGGGACCTACGTTTGTCTTCACCAACCTTTTTCTCTTTACATACCTATAGAAACTTTTGCAATCCGCCTTAATGTTCCCTGCAAGCTTCTTCTCGTACTCCATTTTCCCTGTCCTAATCAAACCCTTTGTCCTCCTCTGCTGAGTTCTAAATTTCTCCCAGTCCCCAGGTTCGCTGCTATTTCTGGCCAATTTGTATGCCACTTCCTTGGCTTTAATACTATCCCTGATTTCCCTAGATAGCCACGGTTGATCCACCTTCCCCTTTTTATTTTTACGCCAGACAGGAATGTACAATTGTTGTACTTCATCCATGCGGTCTCTAAATGTCTGCCATTGCCCATCCACAGTCAACCCCCTAAGTATCATTCGCCAATCTATCCTAGCCAATTCACGCCTCATACCTTCAAAGTTACCCTTCTTTAAGTTCTGGACCATTCATCTCGCAATGAAGGCCAACATTCCATTTGTCTTCCTGATTACCTGCTGCACCTGCAAACTAACTTTTTGGGATTCATGCACAAGAACCCCCAGGTCCCTCTGCACCGCAGCATGTTGTAATTTCTCCCCATTCAAATAATATTCCCTTTTACTGTTTTTTTTTCCCCAAGGTGGATGACCTCACATTTTCCGACATTGTATTCCATCTGCCAAACCTTAGCCCATTCGCTTAACCTATCTAAATCTCTTTGCAGCCTCTCTGTGTCCTCGACACAACCCGCTTTCCCACTAATCTTTGTGTCATCTGCAAATTTTGTTACACTACACTCTGTCCCCTCTTCCAGGTCATCTATGTATATTGTAAACAGTATGCTTGTGATTACAGGTCATATCTAGTTACATTCATGTATAGCATGGTAAGATACAGTTATATACAGTGGTGTGAGATACATGACAGTGTCCCCTGGTTCTGGACTTCCCCATCATCGGGAACATTCTTCCCGCATCTAACCTGTCCAGTCCCGTCAGAATTTTGTAAGTGACTATGAGATCCCCTCTCATCCTTCTAAACTCCAGTGTATAAAGGCCCAGTTGATCCAGTCTCTCCTCATCCAGTCCCACCATCCCGGAAATCAGTCTGGTGAACCTTCGCTGCACTCCCTCAATAACAAGAACGTCCTTCCTCAGATTAGGAGACCAAAACTGAACACAATATTCCAGGTGAAGCCTCACCAAGGCCTTGTACAACTGCAGTAAAACCTCCCTGCTCCTCTCCTCAAATCCCCTAGCTATGAAGGCCAGCATACCATTTGCCTTCTTCCCTGCCTGCTGTACCTGCATGCCAACTTTCAATGACTGATCAACCATAACACCAAGGTCTCGTTGCACCTCCCGTTTTCCTAATCTGCTGCCATTCAAATAATATTCTGCCTTTGTGTTTTTGCCCCCAAAGTGGATAACCTCACATTTATCCACATTATACTGCATCTGCCATGCATTTGCCCACTCACCTAACCTGTCCAAGTCACCCTGCAGCCTCTGAGCATCCTCCTCACAGCTCACACCGCCACCCAGTTTAATGTCATCTGCAAACTTGGAGATATTACACTCAATTCCTTCATCTAAATCATTAATGTATATTGTAAAGAGCTGGGGTCCCAGCACTGAGCCCTGCGCCACTCCACTAGTTACTGCCTGCCATTCTGAAAAGGACTCGTTTATCCCGACTCTCTGCTTCCTGTCTGCCAACCAGTTCTCTATCCACGTCAGTACATTACCCCCAATACCATGTGCTTTGATTTTGCACACCAATCTCTTGTGTGAGACCTTGTCAAAAGCCTTTTGAAAGTCCAAATACACCACATCCACTGGTTCTCCCTTGTCCACTCTACTAGTTACATCCTCAAAAAATTCTAGAAGATTTGTCAAGCATGATTTCCCTTTCATAAATCCATGCTGACTTGGACTGATCCTGTCACTGCTTTCCAGATGCGCTGCTATTTCATCTTTAGAAATTGATTCCAACATTTTCCCCACTACTGATGTCAGGCTAACCGGTCTATAATTACCTGTTTTCTCTCTCCCTCCTTTTTTAAAAAGTGGTGTTACATTAACTACCTTCCAGTCCATAGGAACTGATCCAGAGTCGATACACTGTTGGAAAATGATCACCAATGCATCCACTATTTCTATGGCCACTTCCTTAAGTACGCTGGGATGCAGACTATCAGGCCCTGGGGATTTATCGGCCTTCAATACCATCAATTTCCCTAACTCAATTTCCCGCTTTATAAGGATATCCTTCAGTTCCTCTTTCTCACTAGACCCTCGGACCCCTAGTATTTCTGGAAGGTTATTTGTGTCTCCCTTCATGCGGCGAGAGATTGCAGAGCGATGAAATCGGCGCCCAGAAGAGGTGTGAGTTCGGGGCCCAGGGGCAGCACGGGCCAGCCCACACTGTGATGTGTGTGCGCACTAGGTCCGTGCAGTAGAGCTGGTCTCCAGTCGACTTGGTTAATCCTTGCCACTGGATCAAGAGCAAGCTCTGTCAAGCCAGTGTGATGACTGGTGTGCAAACGGCCACCACATGATAAAAAAATTCATGCACAGGCATCTTCCACCCTTCAACATGCAGTTCAGGACCTGGAATATTAGGTACTTCATTGAAACACCTGTGAACTCATTGAACTCATCCCTTTTTGGCGTGGGATCACCTAAGATGATGATAACCAGATAAACTGTTTTTGTTATGTTGATTGAGGGATAGATATTGGCCAGGACACTGGGGATAACTCCCAAGCTCTTACCTAAGAACATAAGAAAAATGAGCAGGAGTAGACCACATTATACTTCACCTGCCAAATTTTTGCCCATTCACTTAGCCTGTCTATATCCCTTTGCAGATTTTTTTGTGTCCTCCTCACAATTTGCTTTCCCATCCATCTTTGTATCATCAGCAAATTTGGCTACAGCACACTCAGTCCCTTCATCCAAGGCATTAATTTAGATTGTAAATAGTTGAGGACCCAGCACCGATCCTTGCGGCACCCCACTAGTTATTGTTTGTCAACTGGAAAATGACCCATTGATCCCGAATCTGTTTTCTGTTCGTTAGCCAATCCTCTATCCATGCTAATATATTACCCCCAACCCCGTGAAATTTTATCTTGTGCAGTAACCTTGTATGTGGCACCTTATCGATTGCCTTCTGGAAATCCAAATACACCACATCTTTGAATAGTGCCATGGGATCTTTTATGTCCACCTGAGAGAGCAGACGGGACCTTAGATTAACGTTGCATCCAAAAGACGACACCTCTGGCAGTGCAGCGTTCCCTCAGAACTGCACTGGAGTGTCGGACTAGATTTATGTGCCCATGAGCCTGGAGTAGGACTTGTCCCCACAATCTTCTGACTCAGAGGCAAGAGTGCTACCTACTGAGCCACAGCTGACACTGTAGTAGCACTGTAACCCTTGACCGAAATCAGACACTTGAAGTTCAAGAGCCCAACTAATACATTTGTAGCCTAGGAATGCTGCAGGGTACTGGGCATTTTGCCAAGGCAGAATTTAAAAAGATAGAAAGGAACGGCAAAAGCTTTTCTGAGGTCCAGGATAGAGCACTGGTTGGCAGACAGGAAGCAGAGAGTCGGGATAAACGGGTCCTTTTCAGAATGGCAGGCAGTGACTAGTGGGGTGCATCAGGGCTCAGTGCTGGGACCCCAGCTATTTACAATATACATTAATGATTTGGATGAAGAAATTGAGTGTAATATCTCCAAGTTTGCAGATGACACTAAACTGGATGGTGATGTGAGCTGTGGAGGAGGACGCTAAAAGGCTGCAGTGTGACTTGGACAGGTTATGTGAGTGGGCAAATGCATGGTAGATGCAGTATAATGTGGATAAATGTGAGGTTATCCATTTTGGGGGCAAAAACACAAAGGCAGAATATTATCTGAATGGCGGCAGATTCGGAAAAGGGGAGATGCAACGAGACCTGGGTGTCATGGTACATCAGACATTGAAAGTTGGCATGCAGGTACAGCAGGCGGTGAAGAAGGCAAATGGTATGTTGGCCTTCATAGCTAGGGGTTTTGAGTATAGGAGCAGGGAAGTCTTATTGCAGTTGTACAGGGCCTTGGTGAGGCCTCACCTGGAATACTGTGTTAGTTTTGGTCTCCTAATCTGAGGAAGGACGTTCTTGCTATTTAGTGAGTGCAGCGAATATTCACCAGACTGATTCCCGGGATGGCTGGACTGACATATGAGGAGAGACTGATTCGACTGGGCCTTTATTCACTGGAGTTTAGAAGGATGAGAGGGGATCTCATAGAAACATATAAAATTCTGACGGAACTGGACAGGTTAGATGCAGGAAGAATGTTCCCGATGTTGGGGAAGTCCAGAACCAGGGGTCACAGTCTAAGGATAAGGGGTAAGCCATTTAGGACTGAGACGAGGAGAAACTTCTTCACTCAGAGAGTTGTTAACCTGTGGAATTCCCTACCACAGAGAGTTGTTGATGCCAGTTCATTGGATATATTCAAGAGGGAGTTAGATATGGCCCTTACGGCTAAAGGAATCAAGGGGTATGGAGAGAAAGCAGAAAAGGTGTCCTGAGGTGAATGATCAGCCATGATCTTATTGAATGGTGGTGCAGGCTCGAACGGCCGAATGGCCTACTCCTGCACCTATTTTCTATGTTTTTTTAAAAACTATTTTCTATGTAAGATGGATGCAGCAATTTGCAAATCCTGATAGGGTGTCAGAGGGAGCGAAGTGGAATAAATTCTCAAAATGCGACATGATCATATGGAACAATTCAAAACATTGGGGGTCCTTAGGCAACCCTCTTGCCTTCTCAATCCAGAGAGATATCTCTGCTCTCAATCTCTGCATTCCAAGCTGGATGTGGATAAGTAGCACAAGTAACTACAAAAGAAGAGATTTTTTTTTAAGTGGAAGTATAATGATGAGATAAATATGATTTGGAGTTATAAATTGTACAAGTTCACCACATTACAACAAAAACCAATGGGCACTAAAGCCAATTTATATTCTACATCAGTGCTATTAAAATATGCATTCAAAAATATTAACTGGTAGCACACACTTACTTGCATTATGGGATTACCACAGTCATCTCTTCATACTTTTTGCATTTGTATTATCAATTCTATTTCGACAATACTTAAACTCCACAGCTGGCAATATAATATACCACGTGAAAGTGTTTTTGTATTAATCATGCATAACTATTCAGCCCACAGAGTGCAATAACATAAGCACAGTTGGAACATTACTGGTCCAGAAATCCATGCAATTTTTGCACAATCATAAAACAATCTTCTTTAAAAAAACATTCTGGCCACCTTTTAGATAGTGATTTCAAACAACGGTATCCAGCAAAGTTTGATCGTACAGAAAATCTTTCAGTTAATGCATTCTTTAAAAAAAAAGTTTTTTTGATCTTCCAACTGAAGAGATACATTAAGCTTAACAGATAAATAAGTGGAGGTACCTGTTATCAGTACGATGGCCTGACAAAGGAATCTTCGTCTAAAATCAATAATCCTAAAAAAGAAATGAAGGAATTGGCATGTAAATAAATCCCTCTTATTATACAGTTCTTTGATCAAAAAAACTCTTTCTGCAAGGCGAATGAAAATAAGTTAATTTACTACAGATTTTTACTGGCTCGAAGTGTTGTTACAATGAACAAACCCATCTTTAGATTTTCTATAAAAACACCAGTTCATCACAGTGCCGATGCAGGAACTCATTTCTAACAGTCTCCCACAGGAAATGAATTCATTCTTATCCTGAGGCAAATTGCTTGAATAATTTATGTCTATATTGTGCCCCAACTCATTTTTTCCCCATTTCTCGAGCAATAATTCTTCGCTCTGTTACAGAAATGCAGGAATCTTTGAGAACAGAGAGCGTAATACAACCCACAGCCAAACATCCGTGCTATCACAACAGGAATCAGCACCAAACAAGCCATCTGTTCCCATGCTACTTCTAACTAACAGTGTTAAAGCACAAAAGACAGCAACAGGTAATGATAGAGATACCAGTAAAAATGCAAATATCTCTTATTTTAAAATTTCTGATTATGAGGTAATTCAGCAGAGTATAATTCCCCATCAAAATAAAAGCTGTCTGAATGTGGACATTAGTTACAAATTCCTTTGTTTTGCTGATCACTCCAGATGGTCGGAAGGAGGCAGAGCATGACCGACAGCAATGAAAATGACCGATTAAATTCGTAGCCCACCAGTCCAAATCTACACAAGTCAAAGAGAACCTGGGAGAAGAAGGGTTCTTGCTATCCTTTGAAAGCAACATTTCAATCAGCTCCAACATGCAGCTTAACGAGGCCTGTATTACCACTGAATCTCTCTTTCAGTGCATTACTCATTCAGAACTCAGCAGTCCAGAAGATCAACCAGAATATTGTATGGATTGTCGATGAAAAAAAAAAGTGTGATAAGTGCTGACAACTCGAAAGGAAGTGTTTTCAGAGGAAAAGGGATATTGAGTGGCTTAATACGTCACTTGCAGGTGTATATTTCAAAACGAATTGTGTGTCTTGAGATGTTTCCAACTGGAAGGTCCAAAATTCAGGAATTCCTCGCACTTCCAATTTAAGAAAATAATCACCTTCATTTGGCAACTAAACTACCCACTGTGGAACTGAAGGTCCCAAGTTCAAACTTCAGGCTGTGCTGATTTAGTTGACCTCAGCAGGGAAGTTACTACTAGCCTCAGTGACACTACGTTGAGGAGGGAACAGTCAACGAGAGAGCACATTGCTATTAAGAACTAGTTGGTTTATTAGCAAAAGGTTTAACAATCACACTATACATTACCGGTTCATCCGCCAGGTTGACAACCTCCTGCCTCATTGTGGATCCCCTGAACCCAACTGGCTGGGGTTTTATTGAGTCTTGTGAACATCACGTGACTGGCTAAGCCTAATTCTAACTCAACAGCTCTAAAACCCTGTGAGCATACTCACAGGTGTGTACATTACGGCCTCCACAGCCCTTTGGGGTAGAGAATTCCAAAGATTCACCACCCTCCAAGTGATGAATTTTCTCCTCATCTCAGTCCTAAATGGCCGACCCCTTATTCTGAAACTGTGATCCCTGCTTCTAGCACCCAGCCAGAGGAAACATCCGCCCTGCATCTACCCTGTCTAGCCCTATGTTTCACTGAGATCACCTCTCATTCTTCTAAACTCGAGAATATAGGCCTAATCTGCCAATCTCTCCTCATAGGACAATCCCCTCATCCCAGGAATCAGTCTGGTGAACCTTTGTTGCACTTCCTTTATGGCAAGTATATCCTTCCCTAGGTAAGGAGAAAAAAAACTGTATACAATACTCTAGGTGTGGTCTCACCAGGGCCCTATATAATTGCAATAAGATGTTTTTACTCTTGTACTCAAATTCTCTTGTAAGAAAGGCCAACATACCATTTGCTTTCTTAATTGTTTGCTGTATCTGTATGTTAACTTTCAATGATTCATGCAAGAACATAAGAATATAAGAAATAGGAGCAGGAGTAGGCCACCTGGCTCCTCGAGCCTGCTCCACCATTTAATAAGATCATGGTTGATCTGATCATGGACTCAGTTCCACTTCCCTGCGCGCTCCGGATAACACTTTATTCCGTTATCGCTCAAAAATCTATTTCCGCCTTAAATCTATTCAATGACCCAGCCTCCACAGCTCTCTGGGGCAGAGAATTCCATAAATTTACAACCCTCAGAGAAGAAATTTCTTCTTATCTCAGTTTTAAATGGGTAGCCCCTTATTCTGAGACTATGTCCCCTAGTTTTAGTTTCCCCTATGAGTGGAAATATCCTCCTTGTTGAGCCCCCTCATTATCTTATATGTTTTGAAAAGATCACCTCATTCTTCTGAACGCCAATGAGTATAGGTCCAAACTACTCAGTCTATCTTCATAAGTCAACTCCCTCATCTCCGGAATCAACCTCGTGAACCTTCTCTGAACAGCCTCCAATAAATACGGAGACCAAAACTGTACGCAGTACTCCAGGTGTGGCCTCACCAATACCCTGTACAGTTGTAGCAGGACTTCTCTGCTTTTATACTCTATCCCCCTTGCAATAAAGGCCAACATTCCATTTGCCTTCCTGATCACTTGCTGTACCTGCATACTAACTTTTTGTGTTTCATGCACAAGGACCCCCAGGTCCCTCTGTACTGCAGCACTTTGCAATTTTTCTCCATTTAAATTATAATTTGCTTTTCTATTTTTTCTGCCAAAGTGGATAACCTCACATTTTCCCAGATTATACTCCCTCTGCCAAATGTTTGCCCACTCACTAGCCTGTCTATATTTCTCTTTCACAAGGACACCCAGGTCCCTCTGAACACCAAAACTTTCCAATCTCTCGCTACTTAAGAAATACTCTGCTTTTCTATTTTTCCTACCAAGGTGGATAACTTCACATTTCTCATGTCCTTGCCCATTCACTTAGCCTGTCTATATCCCCTTGAAGCCTCTTTGCATCCTCCTCACAACTCACATTCCCACCTAGCTTTGGATCATCAGCAAACTTGGATATATTACATTTTGGTTTCAGATTCTATTTGTTGTTATTGGTGCTTAAACTATATTTGTTTTTTGTGTTTGACCTCAGCAGGATCTCGCTCTCTTTGCCAGATGTTGCGGCATTGATCTCTGATGTTAAAACATCCCTGTGTGCAGCACACAGCTGCATGACCTAACATTTACTGTACATGGGACACAGCAGAGACGCCAAAGATACATGGAGAAGCACCTACGCACAATTTTTGTAATGGCGCAGTCATGCAGAACAATACCCTCATGTAAAGCAAATGTTGCAATATTGTTGGATTTCACGCATCCTTCAATAGCAATATTTGTCTATTTTGTGGAGGCTAAAGGACTTTCTTTAGACTGTTTGTAGCAACTTTCCCATATTTATCCAAAGTTAATAACTATAGCAGTAAGAGGAAAAAAGTCTGATCAAAATTTTGGTTATTTCTCAATCCATACAAGAGGATTTCCAACAGGGAACACATAAATGTCAAGTCTATTGCACAAGGGAGGATTCCCTCATGATTATGTTAATGGGTTTGGGCCATCGGAACTGCTGCACATACAGCGCCCAACACATTTTGCTACTCCAAAACATAATTTTACACAAAAATTTCAGGGAGGCAGCAACAAGACCTGATTTTGAGCCGATCTGAGTGATAACAAATCACTTGTTCTATTTATAATGGAATATGCTGGTGCTACAGCACTCGTCAATCATTGTGTGGTGCTTTTAAATCTGGCAGATTTATGACGATTTTGTTTCAAATAATCAAGCTGTAATTATTTTTCTTTCATTTTAATGGGGATTATTATAAGCACGGCAGGTGCTTCACTGGTACTCCATCATGTCATGTGAGCCACTTCTCTCCTCCAATTGCAACTGCTGCTACCTCCATGTGCTCTCAGCAGTGGTGAAATATTCTACACAGGAGGCTATTGAAATCCCTCGTATTAAAAGTCAGTCCAGGGCAACTCACCCAATGTGGCCTGAGGATCAATTTCCATTATTCCTTGGGCCTCTCGGTTCAAGTACATGTTGGTCGCGCAGGGCAGATTCCGGGCTTGAAAACGGCCCCAGACTAATTTCCAGGCATCTGTCTGCCATTGTTCCGCCCATTCGCTTAATCTATGTCTGTAATGTATTTGCTTCATGGGTTCTTTGCTTAAGAATTCACAGCAGCACATTGCTATTAAGAACTAGTTGGTTTATTAACAAAGGTTTAACAATCACACTACATATTACCAGTTCATCCACTCAGCTCACAACTGCATACCTCATCGTGGATGACCTAGGCCCAACTGACTGGGGTTTTATTGAGCCTTGTGAACATCACGTGACTGACTAATCCACTCACAATGCAGCAACTCTACAACTATTTTAATAAAACTATAAAGGCGAGTGCCCCCTTATTAAAGGGGCACTAGAACCCACAAATTAACAAATAAACATTTTGAACATTGGAACGGTCAAATTAAAATTTAGTTGCCGGGGGTGATGATGCACTTTAAACGACCACGACAGGACTGTTAAGTCAGATGCCTTAGCCATTAGGCTACGTGGCCGCTGCCATCGCCAGAAAAATTGTTGTGGGGAGGTAACAGCTCCATAAACCTGTGAACATACTCACAGGTGCATACATTTCAACGTTCTTTTGCAATTCACTGCTTTCCTTGCAATTCTCCATACCTTATATTGTAGTTATCAACTGCAAACTTGCATGTACTCTCCCCTATTCCCAAAACCAAGTCATTTAATTGGACAATCATTTTGGTAGAAATAGGCAAGTTATGGTCCCATGGTTTGGGCTGCAGCTTTTCACCACACGTATATTGCCACTAGTCCCTAAATGTCCCTTACTATGGCTACAGTCTCCAAGGTGGCCTTTAACAGCAGATTACCAATTATTTATAGCTTATAATGACCAAATCAATTATCATTGGTGCCATGCTATTTTAATGCATTTAATAACTATATTCCCCTTCCTATATGTACTGCTATCTCTCCAAATCTACATGCAAGTTAAAATCTGCTATTAACATTTTTCTTCTTCTCACAGGCGTACATTCCTTTATCAAATTATCACAATCAGGAAGTTTCTAAAATAACCTCAACAATAATTAGCACCCTTCCCGATTCCTTATCTCCTGTTTACAGTCACTTAAATCATGCCTTCCTAGCTCCAGAATGGAATTTAACGAAGAACCAAGGAATTGGTAGTCTGGAGGCTACAACTTGCTGGCTGCTAATGCCATGAATATTTTCTATAGCAGCAACCTACAATTGGCCCATCCTATAAACCTTTGGAAGTGTTAACTTGCAGAGATTACTGAGTTTGAAGAGATAATTGAAACAAAAATAGTTAAACACCATTTCTTGCAGTGAGGTTTTGCTTCTGAATCAATGCTGGGGGCCAATGAAAAGGAACAGGGTTGCTGAAGACATTCAAGCTGTCAAAGCCATCTAACCGGCACAGTAAAAGCATTGAATTCACATTCACCGCAAAACAAATCCAAAACTAGAATGATGAAATCTGGCCACAATGCCGAACCTATCGACAGAGATTCAACCTCAGTCAGCAACACAGGGACTTCATAACTAGAAAATAGTTTGAGTGGAACGATTAATGTAGAATACATAAAAGGGGCATTGTCTCCTGGCAATGTATCTATTGAACTGTCAATAAGTTTATTTTTTTTCATTGGCTAAGAATACTAAGAAAAATAACTGAAAAGTTTAATCTACAGCTCGTAGACAGTTAATTACATCTAGGAGAAACCCCCTCTGAATCACAATCAATTTCACATACAGGTACCAAGTAATATTACGATTCTCTGTCAATCTGTAAATTATGCAAATACTGGAGTTGGAGTCCACCAGTACTATATCAAATTGAATTTGTGCAGATGAATTATGTGAACTGGCTGCCATCTGCCGCTACATACAATGTGTTCTGAGCATTATAGCATCCAGCAATGATGCAAAAGCAGATTACTGCCTCTGTGGTATTCTCTGCATAAACATGTGATAGTCCTCCCCACAACATAACATTGACAAGAGACCTGTGCAGTCTGAAGACAATCAATTAACAGTATTTAAAAATAAATTAAAGATAACAAATTGCTGATTGTTGTATGTAAAATGGCAATCACTCTTTCCTCCTGCACCCTTCTCTCACCCAGCGTTCTGCACAGCCCAAACACATCCACTTGCCACTAAACCCAAAGGATTTATTTTGCAGATCTCAATCTTTTCCACATCATTTTGGAAAGTTATAGTCAGAGACAATGTTATTTCTTCCCAATCTTCTCTCAGAATCTTCAGACATAAACCATTGGAACCTTTGTTATTTGTCTATCTTAAATTTGAGTAACTTCTTAAGTACCGCTAACAACCGTACACTGACTTCTGGTGGTTCTGCTTCTCGATATCCACCTTCTCTGTGGAAACTGAAACAAAGTTTTTCTTCGGTATCTTTACCATTTCATCACTCTCCACTACAAGCTTGCATCCTTCATCTCTTAGCAACCCTACCCTAACTTCACCACAAGGACTGCAGTAGTTCAAGGTGGCGGCTCACCAGCACCTTCTCAAAGGTAATTAGGGATGGGCAATAAATGCTGGCTTTGCCAGCGACGCCCACATCCCATGAACAAATAAAGAAAAATTATCTTCTCACTAGTAATATGCCAAAGTCTTTGTGCTGTTTCATAATTTTCTCTCAGCCTTTCAAATCTTCCTTTAAGTAGCTTTTCTATATTCTTCAATCTGAGGCGATAGTTAGAGAGAGGCGGGGGGCGGGGGGGAGGTCGGGGAGGAGGAGAGAGAATAAGATTAGAAACAAAATTGAATTATGAAGCCTGTGCTTTGTTAACAGTTAGAAGAGGTTAATGCTCATCGCTGATATCTATGACACAGATTCCAATATAAAATATAAGAACATAACATAAGAAATAGGAGCAGGAGTCGGCCATTTGGCCCCTCGAATCTGTTCCACCATTCAATAACCCTCGACTCCCTTATCATTCAAAAATCTGTCTATAAGAAACTTCTAACACCTGAGTCAGAGAAAGAGAGAGAGAGAGAGAGAGGCATTAAAATGCAGACAGTTTCTTTCCTCATCTAATTTGACGTTTTTGAAAGCAAACAAAGCCCCTTGAAGAGAATCAGCTGGGAAGGAAAGAAAGGAAGTCTCTGCCACTCGCCAACAGCCCTCGGGGAAAGTAAAGCAAAGCAAGGGTGGGGGAAGGGGGCGGGGACGTAAATGAAAGGGTCAAGGGTGATGCAATTGACAATTCAATAAGTGAGAGAGTAGGATATAGGAAAGGGGTAGTGGTGCTGATGGATGTGAGGAGGACAGGTAGCGGATAGGGAATCGGAAGCTGAAAGGTATGGGATGTGATGCGAGTGAGTGTGTGCGGGAGGCACGAATATTTGGAGAAGAGAAAAGGAAGGGAGCTGCCGAGAGCAACTTTTTCCTGACAACCACTGCAACAACCCCCCGCAATCCCCACCACCCACAAGTGCAGGTTGCACCACTTCGTGGCTCCATTCTCTGCCATGCCATGCTATACCACCCACCACCTCCCAAAGAAAGAGAAGAGGACAGAGAGAGACAGCAAAGAGAGAGAAATGGAGAGAGAAGAGAGGCAGACGAGGAGGCCAAGAGATAAACAGCTGTAGAGGGATAATAGGGACAGGAAAGAATGGCCATATCCTCTGACAAGAAAATCGACTTGTAAAATAAGAAAAATTGATGACACAAATATAGAAAGTTCAGCACTAATCCCCTCCACAGGAGTACTTTCAACTTGATGAAAATCTTGACATTTATGGATGGTCATTTAAAAGTTATTCATCCCCAAGCATCAGTTCCAGGATTAATTAGTAACAGGTGAACCAAAAATGCCTGATACAGCAAGAGCTGAGATGAACAATTTTTTTTGATCCGACTAGAAAGAGAAAAAGTCAGTGCAGAAACTAAAACACGACAATGGACGAGGGCTGAATTTAGAAGCCAGCATAATGAGGTGAGGTGGAAGGAGCAATTGTCACACAGGACTGCCAAGCAACAGTGGGATATTGTTTAAAAAGAGATTGCAAATGTACAGATAAATGTATTCCATTAAAAAAATTAACTACTCACATTTTCAGGATGCCATGGGGAAACAGTTTGAAAACCAGTTAAAATGGAAGAGGGTCTATGAATAATAATAATGAAAAAAGTAAAGGAGAATAAGAGAAAATAGGAAATATAACATTTAATAAGTACTTTGCATCAGTCTTTAGTAAAGAGAAGGATATCAGAACGCAAGTGAATCCTAATTGAAAGCAAAATAGAATCACAGAATCATAGAATAGTTACAGCGCAGAAGGAGGCCATTCAGCCCATCGAGCCCATGCTGGCTCTCCAAGAACACGTCAGCTAGTCCCATTCCCCCGTCCTTTCCCCATAGCCCTGAAAAAAAATTTCCTTCAGATACTTACTTATCCAATTCCCTTTGAATGCCACGAATGAATCTGCCTCCACCACCCTTTTAGGCAGTGCATTACAGATGCTAAGCAATTGCTGCCATAAAAGAGTGTTTCCTCATGTGACCTTTAGTTCTTCTTCCAATCACCTTAAATCTGTGTCCTCTGGTTTTCGTCCCTTCCACCAATGGACACAGTTTCTCTCTATTTACTGTCTAGACCCCTCCAGTCTATCTACGTAACTGAAGTCCTTCATCCCTGGAACCATTCTTGTAAATCTTTTCTGCATGCTCTCAAAGGCCTTCACATCCTTCCTAAAGTGTGGTGCCCAGAATTGGACACTATACTCCAGTTGAGGCCGAAACCTTTGTTTTATAAAAGGTTCATCATAACTTCTTTGCTTTTGTACTCTATGGGCTAGAAATTTGGAAAATAGCGCTATCGGCATTTTTTTGGCGATAATCGTGGCATTTTTTGATGCACCAGAATACCGTTATCGCTGGACGCCGCAAAATTCACCAAACGGTGACCAGCGATAACGGTAGCAATAAATTTGGGCGCCAGATCCAAATTCACCGATCTAAAAAAAAAATGGACCTTCTGCACATGTGCAAATTTTTATTTCCCCGATTTTATTTTACTTCAGATTTTTTTCCCCCTGCGATTCTGGTCAGCTGTCAGGGTGCGCCCGCGCATGTGCAGTACACCCAGGTCTCAATCTGCCATTTTTCACAGACCAGACAACATGCAGGGTGAATATAGCAGGCAGAGAGCCGAAAAATTTAGTTCCGATGCAAACTAGGCCCTCATCACAGCAATTGAGAGTAGATGGGGGGAGTTTAATAGGAGGGATCGAAGTAAACCACCCCCCTATCCGTTATAAGGAGATTTTGGACCTGTATTGCTCAGGTGGTCTCCTCAGTTGATGACATTCGCAGGGACCACAAGCAGTGCAGAAAAACGTGGAATGACCATTGCAGGGTCATGAGAGTAAGTAATATTTTTATTGATGCACTCCTTAATTACTTAAATTGTAAATCTGATATGTTTCTGTAGGTAGGCTTAGTGTTATACCTTATTTGCCATGAATGATCGATCCACATTATTAAGACTGCTTTATGACATCTTAAAAGATGTTTCTGCACATCAATGTCTTCCTCATGAACCATGTGCAACTACCAGGGCCATTAAACAGAGGACTGTATGAAATGCACACAGTACGGTACAAGTGCTTTGATGGCTATGTGTGTGTGCCACAAGAGCAGAAGGGCACTCTGGTAACCATTCCCATTGTCATTTTTGCAGGAAAAGTTGGCCCACAATCGCCGCAAGCAGTGACGGACAGGTGATGGTCCAACCCAAACACATCCATTAACAGACCTGGAGGAGAGAGTGGCTGGTTTAATTGGTGCCTCTGGGAGTGTTAGGCTCAGCACTTGCATGGTTAGTTATGTTCAAAACCGAAGGTAAACCCTGCAAAATCCCTGGGCTGGGTTGGGGCAATGTGATGTCGTGTCTGTGGGCTAGGGTGGGGCAATGTGTTGTACTGTCTGTAGACTCGGGTTTGGGTAATGTGATGCAGTGTCTCTTGACGACAGATAATGCAGTAGTGGTGGAGTGGTGGTCCTTCAACTAAGCCTGCGCTATGTGACCTTACTCATGTCACCCTGCCCCCTCCCCTGCTGCGAACCATTCGTTTGTTGTTTTCTATTTTGCACATGAGAATCCTATCGAAGCCTCCACCTCAGCCCATCATGTGTGGGTGGAGGAAGCAGATGGGGGCCACGCCGAGGAGCCTCCACGGGAGGAACAAGATGATGAAACTGTTGCGGGGGGGGGGGGGGGGAGGGGGAGATACAGTCAGCATGCCTTTTAGCTGTGGCTACAAGTTCCTCGGAGGAAGCCACATTCACAGGCTTCGTCCAATCCGAGGCAGCGGGTCCCAGTCATGTGCAGCAACGCACCCCCAGGGTTGAACCCTGTATGCTGTCTCTTCGGAGGCTGAGTTGGCAAAGCCAGTCTGCTGAAATACAGGCAGACGCACACCTGCATATGGTGGGACTACCAAGGGAGAGCCTCGAACTCAGCCGACAGCTCCTTGAGGTCATGGGTGGCATTTCCGGCAACATTGCGGCACTATCTGCGGGCATGCCGCAGATTGTAGCTGCGATCCGGGTAAACACCGAGGCAGTTAATGCCCTGCGACAATTAATGGTCTTGACTTTTGGCACTGCAGTCCCCAGTGTCATACCACCCAGACCGACAGCACCTGTGAGTGGGGAGGCAGATCAACAGCCTTGCCACTCATGAGCCGAGCCTTCCATACCCCGAGCTTCTCCAGGAGGTCCATTGTCTCTCCCCCAACCACAGCAGCTCCCTGCGCGCCTTGCATACTGTCTTGGTCCCAGTGCGAGTAGGTATAGGGGCAAGAAGCGGGGGGTAAGGGGGAAGAGAAAGATGGCCACAGTTAAAGGACGTTCGGTGCAAGGGTTGTTCTTGTTTCTTTGTTGGTGTTTTGGTTATTTTATAAAAATTTTACAAATTGTGTTCAAGTTAAAAATGTACTTAAGTTTCAAAATTAAAGTGGACAAAGTTTCATAAATTTACAAATGTGTTATAAATTCTTTTGTTCACCTTAACCATTCCTGTGTAGTGTCTCATTTGCAGAATAAGAGGGGGAATAGTCAACATGGTGGGACAGAGTGGGCAGGCAACGGTGAAACATGCCGTTCACTGTTCAAGCAAAGCATTGAATTATGAGCTGCTGAGGTAAGACTTTTGCAGCGGTGAAAGCTCCACAAGGCCTCCCCTGTGGTGGTGGGGGTGGCATGGGTTCATCGCCAGGCTCCTCCTCGTCCTCCTCCCCCCGCTCTCTCCTTCGGTGGTCCTGCAGTCCCGAGTGGCAAATCCTGTTACCTCATGATGGCTAAGTTGGGTAGCATGCAGCACACCACAATGAACTCAGAGACCTGCTGAACGGAGTATTGCAGGCAGCCTCTAGAGTGGTCCAGGCATCAGAAGCACTGCTTGAGCACTCCAATTGTCTTTTTGATGATGTTGCGTGCGGCTACATGGCTGTCATTATAGCGATGCTCGGCTCGTGTCCGAGGATTCTGGAGGGGGTCCTGAGCCAGGTGGCGAGGCCGTAACCTCTGTCCCCCAGCATCCAGCTCTGGCCTTGTGGCCGACGCTCAAACAGTTATGAGACATTGCTCCCACGCAAGATGAAAGCATCATGGATGCGCCCTGGAAACTGGCATTGACTGTCATGATGCGCTGAGTATGGTCTCAAACGATCTGTACGTTCAGGGAGTGGAATCCCTTTCGGTTTCAGTAAACCTCTGGATTGTGTAAAGGTGCTCACAGGGCGATGTGTGTACAGTCAATGGCAGCCTGAACCTTGGGGAAGCCAGCAAATCATCCAAAACCTATAGCCCTCTCATCCTGTGCCTCCTTGGTCATTGGGAACTTGATAAAGTCCATCCTGCGTGCGTACAGTGCAGTAGTCACCTGGCGAATGCAGCAATGTGTAGCGTGCTGTGAGATGCAGCATATGTCCCCTGCTGATACCTGAAAGGAGCCGGAGGCATAGAAGGCAAGTGCCGCAGTCACCTTCACCCTGACGGGCAGTGTAGTCTTGATGCTACTGGTAGGCTGTAGGTCTGCCTTTATGAGCTGGCATATCTTTGTGACCACCTCTTTTCAGAAGCGCAGCCTTCAAATGCACTGTGCCTCAGACAGCTACAGGCATGAGCGCTGTTCCCTGTAAACACGTGGGGAGTAAGGTCTCCTCCTCATACATCTGCAAGCTCTTTGATTACACTCAAAATGCTCTTGAATAAGCCTTCATCCAGCTCAATGCTGCTAGAAAAAGCAGCCAGCAATAGTGGCAAAGATATTACAGCCCCCATTCTTTTAAATGTCCTTAAATAGCCTTAAAAACAAACTATAAATTCAAAGACCTCACTGTGTGAAACACAGCCTTCCCTCCAAATCTTTTTAAGCACTGAACTTCTGCTCCGTTTTTCAAGATGGCGTCGTTAGCGTGGGTAAAAATGGCACTATCGGCGAATTTTCCGCCCGCGGCGATAGCGGAGCATTGCACACCAATTGACATTATAAAAACGGTTTAAAAAAAACAGGCGGATGATCATTTTTATCACCAGCGCTAAATCGCTGCCGAATTTCCCGCCCAGGCGCTAAATTTTGTGCGCCACGTTTAGCGCCAAAAATTTATTTTTCCGCTCCGCCATGGCGGAAAAACGGCCGCAAACCTGCCGAGTTTCTAGCTTTATGCATCTATTTATAAAGCCCAGGATCCCTTATGCTTTTTTTAATCGTTATCTCAGCCTGCCATGCCACCTTCTACGATTTGTGCATGTATACCTTAAGGTCTCTCTTGTCATGCACCCCCTTTAGAATTGTATCCTTTGGATTATATTGCCTCTCTTTGTTCATCCTACAAATGCATCACTTCACACTTTTCTGTGTTACATTTCATCTGCCACGTATTCACCCAATCCACCAGCCTGTCTA
This sequence comes from Pristiophorus japonicus, assembly GCF_044704955.1. NCBI lineage: Eukaryota > Metazoa > Chordata > Chondrichthyes > Pristiophoridae > Pristiophorus > Pristiophorus japonicus. Next base: position 189,805,578 of record NC_091980.1, on the reverse strand, counting down.
TGTCTTCTTAAAGTCTATTATTATCTTCCTCACTGTTCACTATACTTGCAAATTTTGTGTCATCTGGAAATTGTGCCCTGTACACCCATATCCAACTTGTTAATATACATCAAGAAAAGCAGTGGTCCGAGTACCGATCCCTGAAGAACACCACTGTATACCTTCATCCAGTTCAAAAACAACCGTTCACCATTACCCTCTGTTTCCTGTCACTTAGTCAATTTCGTATCCAGTCTGCCACTGTTCCCGTTATTCCATGGACTACAGCTTTGCTAGCAAGCCTATTATGTGGCACTTTATCACACGCCTTTTGGAAATCCATGTACATTACATCAACCGCATTATCCTCATCAACTCTCTCTCTTACCTCAGTAAAAAATGCGATCAAGTTGGTTAAGCACGGTTTGCTTTTAACAAATCTGTGCTGGCTTTCCTTAATTAATCCACCCCTATCCAAGTGACGGTTTATTTTGTCCCTGATTACTGTTTTTAAACGCTTCCCTAATCCCAAGGTTAAACTGCCTGGTCTGTAGTTGCTGGGTTTATCTTTACACCTTTATATTTTTTGAATAATGGTGCAACATTTGTAATTCTCCAGTTCTCTGGCACCATCCTCATATCTATGGAGGATTGGAATATTATGGCCAATACCTCTGCGAGTTCTGCCCTCAATTCCTTCAGCATCCGAGGATGCATCCCATCTGCTCCAAGTGATTTATCTACTTTATGTACAGCCAGCCTTTTTAATACCTCTTCTTTATCATTTTTTATATCGTGTCTCTACTACCTCCTCCTTCATGATGTCAATGGCAGAATCCCCTTCCTTGGTGAAGACAGATGCAAAGTGCTCATTTAGTACCTAAGCCCTACCCTCTGCCTCCATGCGTAGGTCTCCTTTTTGGTCCCTAATTAGCCCCACCCCTCCTCTTACTACCTGTTTACTATTTATATGCCTAGAGAAGACTTTTGGATTATCTTTTGTTGGCTGCCATTCTATTCTCATACCCTCGCTTTGCCTCTAATTTTATTTTTCACTTCTCCTCTGACCTTTCTATATCGAGCCTGATTCTCAGATGTATTTGCAACCTGACATCCGTCATACGCACTCTTTTTCTGCTGCATCATATTCTCTATCTGTATCGTCATCCAGGGAGCTCTGGCTTTGGTTACATAGAAACATAGAAACATAGAAAATAGGTGCAGGAGCAGGCTATTCAGCCCTTCTAGCCTGCACCGCCATTCAATGAGTTCATGGCTGAACATGAAACTTCAGTACCCCCTTCCTGCTTTCTCGCCATAACCCTTGATCCCCCGAGTAGTAAGGACTTCATCTAACTCCTTTTTGAATATATTTAGTGAATTGGCCTCAACTACTTTCTGTGGTAGAGAATTCCACAGGTTCACCACTCTCTGGGTGAAGAAGTTTCTCCTCATCTCGGTCCTAAATGGCTTACCCCTTATCCTTAGACTGTGACCCCTGGTTCTGGACTTCCCCAACATTGGGAACATTCTTCCTGCATCTAACCTGTTTAAACCCGTCAGAATTTTAAACGTTTCTATGAGGTCCCCTCTCATTCTTCTGAACTCCAGTGAATACAAGCCCAGTTGATCCAGTCTTTCTTGATAGGTCAGTCCCGCCATCCCGGGAATCAGTCTGGTGAATCTTCGCTGCACTCCCTCAATAGCAAGAATGTCCTTCCTCAAGTTAGGAGACCAAAACTGTACACAATACTCCAGGTGTGGCCTCACCAAGGCCCTGTACAACTGTAGCAACACCTCCCTGCCCCTGTACTCAAATCCCCTCGCTATGAAGGCCAACATGCCATTTGCTTTCTTAACCGCCTGCTGTACCTGCATGCCAACCTTCAATGACTGATGTACCATGACACCCAGGTCTCGTTGCACCTTCCCTTTTCCTAATCTGTCACCATTCAGATAATAGTCTGTCTCTCTGTTTTTACCACCAAAGTGGATAACCTCACATTTATCCACATTATACTTCATCTGCCATGCATTTGCCCACTCATCTAACCTATCCAAGTCACTCTGCAGCCTCATAGCATCCTCCTCGCAGCTCACACTGCCACCCAACTTAGTGTCATCTGCAAATTTGGAGATACTGCATTTAATCCCCTCGTCTAAATCATTAATGTACAATGTAAACAGCTGGGGCCCCAGCACAGAACCTTGCGGTACCCCACTAGTCACTGCCTGCCATTCTGAAAAGTACCCGTTTACTCCTACTCTTTGCTTCCTGTCTGACAACCAGTTCTCAATCCACGTCAGCACACTACCCCCAATTCCATGTGCTTTAACTTTGCACATTAAGGTTGCCCTACCTTTCCCCCTCGTGGGAATGTACCATGACTGTTCCCAAACTATTTCCTCTTTAAAGGCAGCCCATTGTTCCAATACTGTTTTACCTGCCATACTTTGACTCCAGTTTACCCGGGTCAGATCTGTTCTCATCCCACTGAAATTGGCATCTCCCAGTTAAACATTTTTACTCTCGATTGCTTCCTGTCCTTTTTCATAGATAATCTAAGCCTTATGAAATTATGATCACTGTTTCCTAAATATTCACCTACTGACACTTGCTCCACTTTATCTACCTTATTCCCCAGAACTTACCTGCTTTAAGTACAGCCAGCCTTTCTAGTACCTCCTCAATCAATTTTTAGCCCATCCAGTTTCTCAACTACCTCCTCTTTCACTATGACTTTCGTAGCATCATCTCCCTTGGTAAAGACAAATGCAAAGTACTCATTTAGTAACTCAGCCATTCCCTCTGCCTCCTTTTTGGTCCCTAATCAGCTCTTACTATCCATTCACTATTTATATGCCTGTAGAAGCCTTTTGGATTATTATTACTATATATTATTAGTAGGAACACTTTAGATAAATTAGTTTGGCTAAAGAATGACTGAGCACACAATCCCTGAAGGAGCATATTGCAGAGGCCCTAGGAATCAGATTTCAGGGCTCCATTGAGTGCGGATATGTGCTGGTGTGAGCAGCCAAAATAGTATCTATTTAAAAATAAAATGACAGAGTGCTAATCCAGGTGATTACAGACCAGTTAGTTTAACATCTGTGGTAGGGAAAATGTTGGCGTTTCGAAGAATTTACCACATATCTAGATAAAGAGAAAAAAGAAGTAGCAAGCACTGATTTTAATAGGGACATTCATGCTGCTCATACTTTTATAGAAGTCTAGAAGGAGGCAACAGACATGCTAAATCAGCGAATGTAGAAGGATGGGAGTGTACACAGACTTTAGGAAAGCCTTTGACAAGGTGTCACATTGGAGACTACTAGAGAAGATTAGGGGTATGGAATCAGGTGAAAAATGGCACACTCATTTTTTTAATTGGTTCGAAGGAGATATGACAGAGTGGGACATTGTTTCATGGCTGGAAATGGATAGTGCCCTAAACAGATAATAGAAAGTATAGTTCATTCTTTGGAAAACCAAACAGTAGCTTCAAAGGAGTATTGATAGTGGGTTAAACGTGACATGGAATTCAATGTCAATAAGTGTAAGGCAACACATTTTGGTAAAGAAAAACACCTGTAATTATACTCTGCGTAGAAGTAGGCTCGGTCCTGTGGAAGACGAGAGAGATTTGGGGGTACACATTGCCAAGGCACTAAAGGCAGTGCCTCAGGCTGTATAAAGTGCTAATGGAATTCTAAGTTCTATCACATGCGGTATATAATAATTCTTCTTAGGTGGTCCCTCGAATTGAGGATGACTTGCTTCCATACCAAAAAGGGATGAGTTCAATGAGTTCACAGGTTTTTCAATGAAAGAGCCAATATTCCAGATCCCAAACTGCATGTTGAAGGGTGGAAGATGCCTGTGCATGGATTTTTTAACGTGTGGTGGCCGTTGCAACCAGCCACCACATGGGCTTGACAGAGCTAGGTCTTGGTCCAGTGGCAAGGATTAACCAAGACGACTGGAAACCAGCTCTGCTGCACGGACCGAGTGTGTGCGTGCACACATCGCAGTGTGGGCTGGTCCGTGCTGCCCCTTCTGGGCCCCGAACTCACACCTCTCCTGGGCCCCGATCACATCGCTCTGCAATCTCTCGCCCTGATCTCCCCTCTCCTGTCTACACTCCAATCAGTGACCTATCATTTATGATAGCTCTCTAGTAAAATATTATGCCAAACATAGTGCGACTCACTGAGGAACTGATCGCACTCACTGAACCACACACTGGTATCTTCAGACATTCTAGGCCAGCCCAGAAATGTGCCTTAGCCAAAACACAGGGAAACCCCACTACTGTTAAGTACATCACCTGTCTGCAGGGCCTTGGAGAAACCAAATAGTTTGGACTCCAATCAGAAATGCCCTCTTCAGCAGACAGTCACAAACATCAGCTCACTTACACAAGGGATCCTTACTTGTTGCTCATCATTAGAATTTCCAGCTCCTTGTTATTGTGGACCAAGAATTTCTTGAATTCCGAGGGCAGCATGTGTTTGGTCTTCTTGCTGCTGCCATAACCGATGTTTGGCATAAGAATCTGACCCTTAAACCTCCTGCGCACTCTGTTGTCAATCCCTCTGGGTCTGCGGCAGTTACGCGCAATCTTCACATAGCAATCCGACTGGTGACGAATGAACTTCTTTCTGCGTTTCTTCACAATGTTAGGTTTGATGAGCAGTCTTAGAGCAGCCATGGTTCCTGTTGCTTGCTGGGCCTGGTGCCGCCGTCAGGCAAGAGGCAAGAGACACTGCACTATTTAGAAACAGAGCACCAAGTACAAGTGATACACCCTTCACATTTCTACTTTGTTTCCAAGGAGAAATTGAGCGAGTTGCCTCTACTACCACCCCAGTGAGATCCGCTAACTCAGCACAGGCCAAAAATTTAACCTGGGAACCTTCCTCGTCCATATGGTTCACTACCACACCAAATGATGCATTTACCGACTGAGCCTACAGAAGCAGAAATGGCTCTCCAAAAAATACATCCAGTGGGGGCATAACCAACATTTAGCAATATGAGTACAGCTGAATGCTGCAGCTTTTGATTTCAGATTAACCTGTATCTGGGGTGCCAAGGCCGATTATAGTACCCCGACTTTTATTCTTTAATTATTTATTTCTGAAAGGGTCATCTCACACATGCTCCTGAACTTTCTATATTATATTATGTAAATATATATATACATATATCGACAGAGCGCCTGCTAATCTGTAAATGAACTTCATTAAGTTTAACTGATTTTTTATTGTGCATGAAAATACCATTTGTATTCTGGAAATTAGGTTAATTGCAAAAGAGACGTTGACCGCTCCCTCAAATTCAAAAACTGTGACATCTTTCAAAATTTTGAGGCTATGCTTTCAATGCTAACACGGCCAGTACACCAATTAATTATGATATTTACTCACTTGCACGATCACAAGTTAATTAGGAAACAGACTGCTAACCCACAAAAATTTTGGAAATCTTGGCTGAGAAAACTGCCATGTCATTCAAGAGAGTTGTAGCAATGAAGTCTAGAAACTCGGATTCATTTGCATTACTAAGGTCTGGTTACCAGGAGACTTGCGTCTCAAGATTGTATAGGTCCATTATACAGGCAACGTTTTGCTGCATCACTTGGCTACACTGAGGCCAAAAAGATCACGACACTCCATTCTCGTCAACCAACCCTCCCCCACTGCACCCAAGCTGCTCTGGTTAATCATGGGAACAAAACACCCTCTTGTCTGTGACAACAACAAAAGAACTGTAATGAGGACAAGTGGGTCTTTATTGTGGTCTATCCGTGGTGCAAGATATATGAACCAGCCCACGCTGCTGAATACAATTGAATTATATGATAAATATGGCCCCTATAACAGTAGAAAATAACTGCACTGTATTGGTATCTAAATTGCAAAAATTTCATCCCACTACACAAGTGGTACCAGTCAAGACTTTGCACCTGCAGGGAGATTAGATGAAGGACAGAACAAGTTTAAAAAACTTTTAATTTCAAAAGCCTCAAGAGGGTGGCAGGAACGGTAAATACAATCAGGTAATCTCATGTCAAACAAACTGCACAATGATTCCAAACTGAAGAGAGCAAATTACATTACATTAAAAAGAGAATTGGGAGTGAATGGTGAAGAGATGCGAAAATTGATTGTCTTTTTATGCGATACCAGTTCACGTGCTGATTTTTGCTACTTTTGTTGAGGAAATTTTAAAAAGAGCAGCGATCGCTCAGGAAAAGTCGACTATAAAATAACTTTTAACTTTCCACTCGAATTTCCAAATCCCAACTCTTGCTCGATGTGACGTGCTGTTGATGTGAAGTTTATAATAAGCCCACAGTTACAATCTCTACAGAGGGGCACGCTGATGCAATTTGTTGACAATCAATTTTAAGCTTCAAATGATATTCTTAGTGAGACTCTGTGGAATTTGCACCGGGGTGTTTAGACATGTACAAGAAATAAAAAGAGATTAATAAAACATCAAACAGGTAAGTACAATAGCCCAAGTAATTCGCTTCGGTGAGGGTTGGTTATTCTGACCAAGATCATTAAATCCCAAATGCAATGACGTAAAATAGCTCAGAAAATAGCTCCCAAAGATTTATTATTTATTCTTTTCACATCCCTCATACATAATCTCTGTTCACGCAATACAACGCTCAGATAATGAGGGCACCGTGGACAGCACCATCCCCTCATTCTGTCAATGTAAGCTAAAGTAGTGCCCTTTGACCTCAAACCACTGGGATTAAATCCAGCCTGTTGTTCAATTATCATCTTCCAGATCTCATTCTGTCTCTTCATCCTCTTTTATATCTTGTGGTTGTGATTGGTACTCATTGCAGTTCAGCACTGATCTTGCTCTTATTTATTTATTAACCCAGGGAAGAACATTTGACGGCTGAGACGGCCCTGTAGAAAGAGCGAGCTAGGGAGCACTGACTGCAATCACATTCACACTGGCAATGGGACTGTGATAAGATCAATTCCTTTCCAAGGCAAGCTTTTGGGTGAGAAATTCAGGTTCTTTACAGATCGCCATTCTGTTCTATTATTTGGGAAAGATGGAAGAGCCAAAGTCACAGTGATAAAGTTCACAGCAACAGCAGAGATGGGGGAAATCAGTAGCTCCTAGGTCAGTGAGCTCAAGCTTCAGTTTTAAAAGTATGGGAGGGTTATTTTGGCCGAAGGGTGAAAACAGGTGCTAAATGGCTGCAGTGTTAAGGCGGCGATCCTGTTTGAAAGTCTGGATTCAGCACATACTTTTGGTCCTAATTGCTGATTACCATAATATGAGCTTGCCTGGCGATGCTAAAAGAGACATCTGCATGATTAGCACTCAAGTGCTGATCAGATACAATTTTTGTGGAGCAGTATATATAGGCTCCGCACATCCACAGCCACTGAAAGAGTGCAGTGGGCTGGCCAATGGACAGCAGCACCTTGCAGGATGGCACAGGGACTGAGGGAGAGGGCCACAGGTTGTTGGGCGCGGCACTGGAGGTCCAAGTGAAGGAGGTCTGGAGGAGGAAGGATGTCCTTTGCCCGCAGGGAGGCAAAGGACGGCACCTCACCCTCCTGTCCCTCTTTCTTGCAACAGTAGTGCTGCTCTGCCTGGCCTCATGTCCTCCTCCCATTCCACAACCAGACCAAGGGGGATCCTGAGCAAGATGCCAATGACCAAGCACTCACTTTCTTCTGATGACTCCTATAAAGTGCCCAATAAGGTGGAGTAGCACAGCACTTGTTTTTTTTAAGATGAAGTCCTCAGAAGATTTCCAGAATAAATTTTGCTTGAGTGTTAAAGTCTTGACAAAGTGTCCTAGAAAGTCTGCCAATGTGTTAGGGTATCCCTTTAAGTAGCGCCTGAAATCCACATCAAAGCCTTGTTACTCCCAAACAGCTGGTTGCTGTTAGAAGGGGGCATTGGGATAAGCACGAGGCATGAAAATGCCATGCAGTCTCCTTAATGAGAGCTAGCAGGCATTTTAAGTGGTAATCAACCTCTTAATAACCCTCTTGGCACCCATTCCTACTGCAGGCTTCAACTCCTTTACCAAGATGATGTCCTGCGCTAAATGCGGGCGAAACCAGCATTTCAGGTCAAGACCCCACCTTGGTCACCTCAGAGGATTGTTAGTGCCTGAATGCGCTGCTGAAAATCACCCCCTGGAGATCATAGGTCAAATGTACAAATACCTTATATGGTTCATTTTCAATTGTACCCTGTACTCATTTAAGAATAATTCTCCGACTTTTGTGATCACAAGATAATTACAGATTAGGAAAGCCATTCTGTCCATTTTAAATGATCTTCCCATAAAGACCCTAAAGGCCCCCAGTTGGTTCTTAGAAAGATTCCAGTTTTTTTGCCTCCACTGCTCCATCTGGAAGTTGATTCATTTGATGACCACTCTCTGTATGAAGAACATCCTAAGTTTACCTTTTGCTAGTTTTGTCATCTTCTCCTCCTCTCAATTTCATTTCATCATCATCATAGGCAGTCCCTCGAAATCAAGGAAGACTTGCTTCCACTCTAAAAGTGAGTTCTCAGGTGTCTGTACAGTCTAATGCGGGAATTACAGTCGCTGTCAAAATGGGGCAGATAGTGTTTGAAGGAAAGGGTGGGTGGGGAGCCTGGTTTGCCGCACGCTCATTCTGCTGTCTGCACTTGGTTTCTGCATGCTCTCGGCGACGAGACTCGAGGTGCTCAGTGCGCTCCCGGATGCTCTTCCTCCACTTTGGGTGATTTTGGGCCAGGGATTCCCAAGAGTTGGTGGAGGTGTTGCACTTTATCAAGGAGGCTTTGAGGGTGTCGTTGAAACATTTCCTCTGCTCACCTTGGGCTCACTTGCCGTGTAGGAGTTCTGAGTAGAGCGCTTTGCTTTGGGAGTCTCGTGTCAGGCATGCGGACAATGTGGCTCGCCCAACGGAGATGGTCGAGTGTGGTCAGTGCTTTGCTGCTGGGGATGTTGGCCTGATCGAGTGGATTTGCAGGATCTTGCAGAGGCAACGCCGGTTGTACTTCTCCAGCACTTTGAGGTGTCTACTGCATACAGTCCATGTCTCTGAGTCATACAGGAGGGCGGGTATCACTACTGCCCTGTAGACCATAATCTTGGTGCCAGATTTGAGGGCACTTCAAACACTCTCTTCCTCAGGCGATCAAAGGCTGCGCTGGCACACTGGAGGCGGTGTTGGACCTCGTCGGCTATGTTTGCCCTTCCCGAGGTATGGAAAATGGTCCATATTGTCCAAGGTCGCGCCGTGGATTTTGATGACTGAGGAGCAGTGCTGTGTGGCAAGGTCAGGTTGGTGGAGGATCTTTGTCTTATGGATGCTTTTGTATGCCTCGGTGAAGATGTTGACGATGACTTGGAGTTCAGCTTCTGATTGTGCACAGACGCAAGCGTCATCCACGCACTGTAGATCTATGGCTGAGGATGGTACAACCTTGAATCTAGTCTGGAGGCTGCGAAGGTTGAACAGGTTCCCATTGGCTCTATAGTTTAGTTCCACTCCAGCGGGGAGCTTGTTGAGAGAGAGATGGAGCATTGCAGTGAGGAAGATCGAGAAGAGCATTGGCGCGATGATGCAGCCCTGCTTGACCCCAGTCCAGACTTGGATTATGCCTGTGGTAGATCCGTTGGTCAGGATCATGGCTTGCATGTCATCGTGGAGCAGGCGGTGGATGGTGACAAGCTTTTGGGGGCAGCCGAAACGGAGGAGGACGCTCCATAGTCCTTCGCAGTTGACAGTGTAAAAGGCCTTTTTGAGGTCAAAGGTGGCTGTGTACAAGGATTGGTGCTAATAAACCGCAAGCACAGGGCATTTCTGAACTTAAAGCAGCAACCCAATTCAGGAGCAGCAAAGCAGCTCTACAGATGGCTGAAGGCCGAGGTCCAACAAAAACCCACAACCAAAAGAATAGATAGTGGGTGGAGAAAGCACAGGAGATCCAACAGCTGGCCGACAGCCATGTGCGAGGATTCTTCACCGCAGTTAAGTCCACCTACGGCCCAAGCACCCAAGGCCCCACCCCACTGCTGGCCAAGAATGGAGGGACACTCATTAAGGACACCGAGGCAGTCAGGCCCGCTGGAAGGAGCACTTCGAAGATCCCCTTAATCGAGACTCTGCCTTTGACACGAGTGTCCTCAACTCCATCCCGCAGCATGCTACCCGCCACCATCTCAGCAAAACCCTAGCCCTGCACGAGGTAGAAAAGGCCATCCGTCAGCTCAAGAACAACAAGGCATCAGGAGCAGATGGAATTCCCGCCAAGGCACTAAAGTATGGCGGAGAAACATTATTGGCACAAATGCATGACCTCATCTCTCTCATCTGGAAGGAGGAGAGCACGTCGGGTGATCTCAGAAATGCCGTAATCGTGACCATCTTCAAAAAAGGGGACGTCCGACTGCAGTAACTACAGAGGAATTTCGCTGCTGTCGGCCACTGGGAAAGTCATCGCTAGAATCATGGAAACATAGAAAATAGGTGCAGGAGTAGGCCATTTGGCCCTTCGAGCCTGCACCGCCATTCAATGAGTTCATGGCTGAACATGCAACTTCAGTGCCCCATTCCTGCTTTCTCACCATACCCCTTGATCCCCCTAGTAGTAAGGACTACATCAACTCTTTTTGAATATAATTTAGTGAATTGGCCTCAACAAATTTCTGTGGTAGAGAATTCCACAGGTTCACCACTCTCTGGGTGAAGAAGTTTCTCCTCATCTCGGTCCTAAATGGCTTACCCCTTATCCTTAGACTGTGATCCCTGGTTCTGGATTTCCCCAACATTGGGAACATTCTTCCTGCATCTAACCTGTTAAACCCGTCAGAATTTTAAACGTTTCTATGAGATCCCCTCTCATTCTTCTGAACTCCAGTGAATACAAGCCCAGTTGATCCAGTCTCTCCTCATATATCAGTCCCGCCATCACGGGAATCAGTCTGGTGAACCTTCGCTGCACTCCCTCAATCCTCCTCAATCATCTTCTCCCTGTGGCTGAAGAGCTCCTCCCAGAGTCACAATGTGGATTCCGCGCATTAAGGGGTAATTTCATTTCAAGCCATATTCATGATTTACTTTGTCCATTCCCTTACTATTTTGCAAACTTATATAAGATCATCTCTCAAATGCTTCCGTTCTAAGCTGAAAAGGCCAGGTTTCTCAATCGTTCCTCATAACTCGGAACTTTAACAACTGAGGTCTGCACTCTCTCCAGCATTTGAATCTCCCCCTTCTATCTCGACGACCAAAACTGGATCCTGTACCCAAAGTTGAACTGGACCAGCACACGAGAGTTTCATCACAATTTCCTCTGATTCTACTAACTTGGCTTCATAGTTCAGTCTGGAAAGGAAGCAGTCGAGTTTAGAGGGGACAAAGGTGTGGGTGAGGGTTTCGGTAACAGATAAGTCGAGTTAGGAAAAGAAAAAAAAATAGAAAGACAATGGGCTAGAAATTGCATTGGCTCACCGCCCGCTTTCTGGGCGATAACCAGGTCGGTGAGAAATTGCCCAGCTGAGTTACGCCAGCGGTTTCGAAGTACCGCTGGGGAGCGGACCGCCATTGTGCACTGTACTGAGATCGCCCTGCCGTGATATTTGGATCAGCGGTGACCAATAGGTAAGTATGAAAAAAAACACGCACGAGAATCAGCAGAACTGTGTGGTGAGTAGCCCTGCAATAAAAAGGTTAGTAATTTTGTTTACTCATTATTTTAAAATTTTGTTATGCTGATTTAGGTTAAAAGGGCCTTGAGATTGTTTCTGATTTTTTTATGTTCTGTCTTTTGAAAAAATATTTTGAGTGTTTTTCTCTTCCTAGGCCCCACCCACAACCTTGGGGTAAATTTTTGATGAATTTTTTATTTATCGCCCATTTTCTTCAGGAACTTCCCAATCGACTCTAAATGCCACATTTTTACCGAGAATCGGGGTGCAACGCCCATTTTTTTTGCAAGGCGGATTTTTTTATTTTTGAGAGGAAGTTTGCACCAGTGATAATCTTGGGAATCTTAGCAGTCTTTTGGGTGCCAATTGGGTGCTGGCGGGTTGTTAGGAAATTCTAGCCCTTTAATTTACATAGCGCCTTTCATAACCTTATAATGAACCAAAGTGCTTCACTGTCAAGTAAGTACTTTTGAAGTACTATAGTCACTGTTGTATTGTCGGAAACACAGCAGCCAATTTGCGTGCATCAAGATCCCACAAATAGCAATGTGATAATGGCCAGAGAATCTGTTTGAGTAATGTTAGTTGAGGGATAAATATTGGCCAGGACATAATGTAGAACTCCCCTGCTCTTAACATAGAAAAACATAGAAACATAGAAAATAGGTGTAGGAGTAGGCCATTCGGCCCTTCGAGCCTGTACCGCCATTCAATAAGATCATGGCTGATCATTCACCTCAGTCCCCGTTTCCTGCTTTCTCTCCATACCCTTTGATCCCTTTAGCTGTAAGCACCACATCTAATTCCCTCTTGAATATATGCAACGAACTGGCATCAACAACTCTCTGCGGTAGGGAATTCCATCGGTTAACAATTCTCAGTGAAGAAGTTCCTCCTCATCTCAGTCCTAAATGGCTTACCCCTTATCCTTAGACTGTGACCCCTGGTTCTGGACTTCCCCAACATCGGGAACATTCTTCCTGCATCTAACCTGTCCAGTTCCGTCAGAATTTTTAATGTTTCTATGAGATTCCCTCTCATCCTTCTAAGCTCCAGTGAATAAAGGCCCAATCGATCCAGTCTTTCTTCATATGTCAGTCCAACCATCCCGGGAATCAGTCTGGTGAATATTCGCTGCACTCCCTCAATAGCAAGAACGTCCTTCCTCAGATTAGGAGAACAAAACTGAACACAATATTCCAGGTGAGGCCTCACTAAGGCCCTGTCCAACTGCAGTAAGACCTCCCTGCTCCTATATTCAAAACCCCAAGCTATGAAGGCCAACATACCATTTGCCTTCTTCACCGCCTGCTGTACCTGCATGCCAACTTTCAATGACTGATGAACCATGACACCCAGGTCTCATTGCACCTCCCCTTTTCCTAATCTGCCGCCATTCATATAATATTCTGCCTTCGTGGTTTTGCCCCCAAAGTAGATAACCTCACATTTATCCACATTATACTGCATCTGCCATGCATTTTCCCGCTCACCTAACCTGTCCAAGTCACCCTGCAGCCTCTTAGCATCCTTCTCACAGCTCACACCGCCACCCAGTTTAGTGTCATCTGCAAACTTGGAGATATTACACTCAATTGCTAAATCATTAATGTATATTGTAAAGAGCTGGGGTCCCAGCACTGAGCCCTGCGGCGCCCCACTCGTCACTGCCTGCCATTCTGAAAAGGACCTGTTTATCCCGACTCCCTGTCTGCCAACCAGTTCTCTATCCAAGTCAGTACATTACCCCCAATACCATGTGCTTTAATTTTGTAGACCAATCTCTGGTGTGGGACTTTGTCAAAAGCCTTTAGAAAGTCTAAATACACCACATCCACCGGTTCTCCCTTGTCCACTCTACTTGTTACATCCTCAAAAAATTCCAGATGATTTGTCAAGCATGATTTCCCTTTCATAAATTCATGGTTGACTTGGACCGATCCTGTCACTGCTTTCCAAATGCGCTGTTATTTCATCTTTAATAATTGATTCCAACATTTTCCCCACTACGGATGTCAAGCTAACCGGTCTATAATTACCCGTTTTCTCTCTCCCTCCTTTTTTAAAAAGTGGTGTTACATTAGCTACCCTCCAGTCCATAGGAACTGATCCAGAATCGATAGACTGTTGGAAAATAATCACCAATGCATCCACTATTTCTAGGGCCACTTCCTTAAGTACTCTGGGATGTAGACTATCAGGCCCCGGGGATTTATTGGCCTTCAATCCCATCAATTTCCCTAACACAATTTTCCGCCTAATAAGAATATCCTTCAGTTCCTCTTTCTCACTAGACCCTCTGTCCCCTAGTACTTCCGAAAGATTATTTGTATCTTCCTTTGTGAAGACAGAACCAAAGTATTTGTTCAACTGGTCTGCCATTTCTTTTTTCCCCATTATAAATTCACCTGAATCTGACTGCAAGGCACCTATATTTGTCTTCACTAATCTTTTTCTCTTCACATATCTATAGAAGCTTTTGCAGTCAGTTTTTATGTTCCTGGCAAGCTTCCTCTCATACTCTATTTCCCCCTCCTAATTAAACCCTTTGTCCTCCTCTGCTGAATTCTAAATTTCTCCTAGTCCTCAGGCTTGCTGCTTTTTCTGGCCAATTTATATGCCTCTTCCTTGGATTTAACACTATCTTTAATTTCCCTTGTTAGCCACGGTATAGCCACCTTCCCCGTTTTACTTTTACTCCAGACAGGGATGTACAATTGTTGAAGTTCATCCATGTGATCTTTAAATGTTTGCCATTGCCTAATCACTGTCAACGCTCTAAGTATCATTTGCCAGTCTATTCTAGCCAATTCACATCTCATACCATCAAAGTTACCTTTCCTTCAGTTCAGGACCCTAGTTGCTGAATTAACTGCGTCACTCTCCATCTTAATAAGGAATTCTACCATACTATGGTCACTCTTCCCAAAGGGGCCTCGCACAACAAGATTGCTTGTTAGTCCTTTCTCATTACACATCACCCAGTCTAGGATGGCCAGCCCTCTAGTTGGTTCCTCGACATATTGGTCCAGAAAACCATCCCTAATACTCTCCAGGAAATCTTCCTCCATCGTATTGCTTCTTTGAAATAGTGCCATGAAATATTTCACGTCCAGCTGAGAGGGCAGATGCGGCCTCAGTTTAGCATTTCATCTGAAAGAAGGCACCTCTGACAGTGCAGCACTCCCTCAGTACCGCACTGGAGTGTTAGCCTAGATTTTGTGCTCATGTCTCTGGAGCGGGACTTTGATCCACAAACTTGTGATTCAGAGGAGAGAGTGCTGCCACTGAGCCAAGGCTGACACGATGAAGCGAGGAGAGTAGGTGGAAGTAGGCAGTCTCTGATGCATTATCATGATGCAGCTAGTTTCTGCTGTTTAAATCCTAGAAAGTTTGACTAAAAAAAAGAGGAAATCAATGTTTTTTTTAAGCATGGGTGATACATTCATGTAGAATTTACTTTGGAAACAAATGTATTTACTTAATGGGTTCTTTGCTTAAGAATTCATAGCAACACATTGCTAATAAACCAACTAGTTCTTAATAGCAAACGGTTTAACAATCACATTACCAGTTCATCCACCAGGCTCATAACCACCTGCCTAATCGTAGATCCCCTGAACCCAAATGGCTGGGGTTTTATTGAGTCTTGTGAACACCATTCCCAGCTCAACAGCTCTACTAACCTGGGAGCATACTCACCAGTGAATACATTACAGAAACTGCCGCTGAAAATCTTAGATTTAAAAAAGTGGTAAATAATGTCTGATATTCCACATGCCTTTTAATATATATATGCAAAGTCCTCAACACCATTACTGCCATTCTGCTCAGGACTGTACAGTTGCACTCTATTTTCAGGATTGTGTTTTGTCATTCAACTTTTCCTGCACGTCACAAATTTGAGTTCAGCAAAGGCCTTCTTAAACTGGTGCTGTCATCTCTCATCGGTGCTCTGACTGACTGCGACAAGCTTCATAAAATCATGCAATATTTCCAGTGAGGTTTGGTTAGGCTCGCAGCAGAGAGCTGGGAACTATAACACTGATCTGGATTTCAAAAAGGAGAGACAGACTGTCAAGTTGCTGGTGAACAGATGCGTTGCCTGAAAGGGTGAGAATCAGTCGTGAGCAAGCTCCTGATCTCTGCGAGGCGTCAGGGAGAGGCAGTGAACCGAGTCTTGCTACGTCTCCACCAGGGAAAGAGGACGAAAAACGCTGAGGTAAGTCATGCTTGTCTCCTTTTCATGCATCAAAGAATAGAAAGACTTCCATTTATATCGTGCCTTTCATGACCTTAGGATGAACCCAAGTGCTTTTCAGTCAATTACTGTTGTATTGAGCAGCACTGGCAGAAATCTCAGCTTAAACTGTGGCCCTCTTGCCGATGAAGAACATGGTATCTGGAGGGGTGGGGGAGGGGGGACGGGACGTGGAGGCAGATTTTAAAAGAAAAAAGACCCCAAAAAGGTAAGAGCTGGACCCAATCACATCAACAGAATTTGTTCAAAAGACAGTGTCAGACACTTTTGTCGAGCGTTGGAAGTTCAAATCCAGGACAACGTGGCAATTCAGTTAATTGGAGTTCTCAACATTGAAAATATTAACATTAGTTTATGACCGCATGTGTCGCACTAATCCACTGAGCAGAAAGGGCTTGAAGCCTTTTCTGGTTCCACAGATTTTAATGTTCTTACTCTTAAGGGTTGTACACAACCCCATCACCAACAGTCTCTAGCAGTCAGATTAAGCAAAAAAATAATAAAAGCAAGTGAATTCGGGCAAAGACTTCCCAACACAGTCTGTGGTCAGGTCTCATCGGCAGCTCCTTGTTTTGGGTCCAAATATTCAACTCTTGCTGCAGGAGTCGATTTATGTTCCGATATAGTCAACCTCCCGTTTTCACAGATGTGTTCTTTACTCCTGCATCATGCCAAGGCAAAGTGAGCAGGCAACTTGCCCCAAGCACCTGTGACCAACTGTTCTACTTCTCCTCTGTTTTTTTGTTAACAGATCTGGTTCTTTCCCTACCCCTCCCCCCACCCCCTTTCCTCTGAAGCAGTTGTTAGTTTTGTGCCTCCCACAATCAGTCAATTGCCACATCTGCATCCACACTGTGGCACAGCACAGACCAAAGCACTGCCACGATTGGCTGCCAATCTCCAGTTTTTTTTTTTAAACGTAGCATAACACGATAGCAGCAGCACAAAATGAAGGAAAGCCTACAGGTTGGCACCACATTGATGTGTCCAATTCACTTTGTCTCCTTTGTAATACATGGCTTCCTCCATCAAGTATCCTCAGCAGGAAGTCACAAGGTTTCAATACAAACTGTGAAATTCAAGAAAACTCAAACTCTACCAGTAAAAAGAGACAGGATGGGTCACTTCAAAGAATTAAAAGGCAACTCAAAATGTGTCTGCCATAATATTTATTATTTAGAGCACTCTCCTCAAACATTTGAGAGAACTTTACTACAAAACCAAATATTAACATAAGCCTTGGATTCACTCACAATTATTTTTCCATATAAAGAGAGTTACTCTGGCACAGAAATCATTCCCCAGTTCCTTTATAATTGCAATACTGAGAAATTACTAATTAGCCCCAGACAGGTTGACACATCTGTAAGCATGTCAGGTAATGGAAATTTACACATGAAAGCCTCTTTTCCCTTTGCGAAAACATGATCAATGTTAAATGACACCACTGTTTGCCTTGAATAGCTGGTTTCACAAGAAGGTTCAACAACAAAAATCAATAACCAACTACAAATATCAGTTCAGGAAGTCACACAAGTAGCATGAAAGTATGTTTTCTATTTAAGCTGAAGAGTTTTTATTATTATTCGTTCCTGGGATGAGGGCATCACTGGCAAGGCCAACATTTATTTGCCCATCCCTAATTGCCCTTGAGAATGTGGTGAGCCGCCTTCCTGAATCGCTGCAGTCCGTGTGGTGAAGTTACTACCGTAGGGCTGTGTGGTAGGGAGTTCCAGGATTTTGATCCAGCGACAATGAAAGAACAGCAATATACTTCCAAGTCAGGATGGTGTATGAATTGGAGGAGAACTTGCAGGTGGTGGTGTTCCCATGCACCTGCTGCCCTTGTCCTTCGAGGTGGTATGGGTGGCAGATTTGGGAGGTGCTGCCGAAGAAACATAGAAACATAGAAAATAGGTGCAGGAGTAGGCCATTCGGCCCTTCGAGCCTGCACCAACATTCAATAAGATCATGGCTGATCATTCTCTCAGTACCCCTTTTCTGCTTTCTCTCCATACCCCTTGATCCCTTTAGCCGTAAGGGCCATATCTAACTCCCTCTTGAATATATCCAAAAAACTGGTATCAACAACTCTCTGTGGCAGGGAATTCCACAGGTTAACAACTCTCTGAGTGAAGAAGTTTCTCCTCATCTCAGTCCTAAATGGCCTACCCCTTATCCTAAGACTGTGTCCCCTGGTTCTGGACTTCCCCAACATCAGGAACATTCTTCCCGCATCTAACCTGTCCAGTCCCGTCAAAATCTGATACGTTTCTATGAGATCCCCTCTCATCCTTCTAAACTCCAGTGTATAAAGGCCCAGTTGATCCAGTCCTTCCTCATAGATCAGTCCAGCCATCCCTGGAATCAGTCTGGTGAATATTCGCTGCACTCCCTCAATAGCAAGAACATCCTTCCTCAGATTAGGAGACCAAAACGGAACACAATATTCCAGGTGAGGTCTCACCAAGGCCCTGTACGACTGCAATAAGACCTCCCTGCTCCTCTACTCAAATCCCCTAGCTATGAAGGCCAACATACCATTTGCCTTCTTCACCGCCTGCTGTACCTGCATGCCAACTTTCAATGACTGATGAACCATGACACCCAGGTCTCGTTGCACCTCCCCTTTTCCTAATCTGCCGCCATTCAGACAATATTCTGCCTTCGTGTTTTTGCCCCCAAAGTGGATAACCTCACATTTATCCACATTATATTGCATCTGCCATGCATTTGCCTACTCACCTAACCTGTCCAAGTCACCCTGCAGCCTCTTAGCATCCTCCTCACAGCTCACACCGCCACCCGGTTTAGTGTCATCTTAGAGATATTACACTCAATTCCTTCATCTAAATCATTAATGTATATTGTAAAGAGCTGGGGTCCCATCACTGATCTCTGCGGCACTCCACTAGTCACTGCCTGCCATTCTGAAAAGGACCCGTTTATTCCTACTCTCTGCTTCCTGTCTGCCAACCAGTTCTCTATCCACATCAGTACATTACCCCCAATACCACGTGCTTTGATTTTGCAGACCAATCTCTTGTGTGGGACCTTGTCAAAAACCTTTTGAAAGTCCAAATACACCACATCCACTGGTTCTCCCTTGTCCACTCTGCTAGTTGCATCTTCAAAAAATTCCAGAAGATTTGTCAAGCATGACTTCCCTTTCATCAATCCATGCTGACTTGGACCGATCCTGTCACTGTTTTCCAAATGCGCTGCTATTTCATCCTTAATGATTGATTCCAACATTTTCCCCACTACTGATGTCAGGCTAACTGGTCTATAATTACCTGTTTTCTCGCTCCCTTCTTTTTTTAAAAAAGTGGTGTTGCATTAGCTACCTTCCAATCCATGGGAACTGATCCAGAGTCGATAGACAGTTGGAAAATGATCACCAATGCAAGCCTTGGCGAGTTGCTGCTGTGTATCTTATAGATGGTACACACTGCAGCCACGGTACGCCGATGGTGGAGGAAGTGAATGTTTAAGGTGGTGGATGCGGTACCAATCAAGCGGACTGCTTTGTCCTGGATGGCGTTGTGCTTCTTGACTGTTGTTGGAGCTGCACTCATCTAGGCAACTGGAGAGTATTCCAGCACACTCCTGACTTGTGCCTTGTCGATGGTGGAAAGGCTTTGGGAGTCAGGAGGTGAGACACTCACCGCAGGATACCCAACCTCTGACCTGCCCCCTCCATCGCTCTTCCCCCTCCCTTCAACTCTCTCTGCCCCCTCTTGTAGCCACACTATTTATGTGGCTGGTTCACCATTTCTGGTCAATGGTGACCCGCAGGATGTTGATGATTGGGGATTTGGCGATGGTAATGCCGTTGAATGTCAAGGGGCAGTGGTTAGACTCTCACTTGTTGAAGATAGTCATTGCCTGGTGCTTGTGTGGTACGAATGTTACTTGCCATTTATCAGCCCAAGCCTGAATGTTGTCCAGGTCTTGCTACATGTGGGCATGGACTGCTTCATTAAATGAGGAGTTGTGAATTGAACTGAACACAGTGCAATTATCAGTGAACATCCCCACTTCTGACCTTACGATGAAGGGAAGGTTATTGATGAAGCAGCTGAATATGGTTAGGCCTGGGACACTATCCTGAGGAACTCCTGCAGCGATGTCCTGGGGCTGAGATTCCTATTGGCTTCAATTTTATTAGGTCTCCTTGATGCCACACTCAGTCATATGCTACCTTGACGTCAAGGGCAGTCACTCTCACCTCACCTCTGGAAGTCAGCTCTTTTGTCCATGTTTGGACCAAAGCTGTCATGAGGTTTGGAGCCGAGTGCTCCTGGCAAAACCCAAACTGAACATCAGCGAGCAGGTTATTGGTGAGTAAGTGCCCCTTGATAACCCTGTGGGTAATACCTTCCATCACTTTGCTGATGGAGAGTAGCCTGATGGGACGGTAATTGGCCGGTTTGGATTTGTCCTGCTTTTTGTGGACAGGACATATTTCTGCAGTTTTCCACAGTGCCGGATAGATGCCAGTGTTGTACCTGTCCTGGAACAGCTTGGCTAGAGGCACAGCTAGTTCTGGAGCACAAGTCTTCAACATGACAGCCGGGATGTTGACAGGGCCCATAGCCTTTGCTGTATCCAGTGCGCTCAGCCATTTCTTGATATTACGTGGAGTGAATCGAATTGGCTGAAGACTGGCTTCTGTGTTGGTGGGGACATCAGGAGGAGGCGGATATGGATCATCCACTCAGCACCTCGAGCTGAATATATTTGCAAATATTAGTTGTTTAATTGTCCACCACCATTCATGACTGGATGTGGCAGGACTGCAGAGGTTTGATCTGATCCATTGATTGTGGGATCGCTTAGCTCTGACTATAGCATATTGGTTACACTGTTTAGAGTGCATGTAGTCCTGTATTGCAGCTACCCCAGGTACACCTGGTGCTGCTCTGAGCATGCTCTTCTGCACTCTTCATTGAACCAGGGTTGGTCCCTGGCTTAATGGCAATAGTAAAAAGTGAGGGAAATGCTGGGCCAGGAGATTAGATTGTGGTGGAATACAATTCTGCTGCTGCTGATGGCCCACAGTGCCTCATGAATGCCCAGTTTTGAGCTGCTGGATCTGTTCTGAATCTATCCCATTTAGCACGGTGGTAGTGCCACACAAGATGATTGAGGGTGTCCTCAGTGTGAAGACGGGATGCCGTCATGGGCAGATGCATCTGCGACAGGTAGATTGGCAAGGATGAGGTCAAGTTGGCTTTACCTTCATGTTGGGTCTCTTACCACCAGTTGCAGGCCTAGTCTGGCAGCCATGTCCTTCAGGACTCAGCCAGCTCTGTCAGTAGTGGTGCTACCGAGCCACTCTTGGTGATGGTCATTGAAGGCCCAGAGTACATTCTATGCCCTTATTCCCCTCAGTGCTTCTTCCAAGTGGTGTTCAACACAGAGCAGCACTGATTCATCAGCTGAGGGAGGAAGTTAGGTGGTAATCAACAGGCTGATATCTTGCCCATGTCTTACCTGAAGCCATGAGACTTCATGGAGTCCGGAGTCAATGTTGAGGACTCCCAGGGCCACTCCCTCCCGACTGTGTATCACTGTGCTGCCACCTCTGATGGGTCTGTCTTGCCGGTGGGACAGGATATACCCAGCGATGGTGATGGAGGAGTCTGGGACATTGGCTGAAAGGGATGATTCTGTGAGTATGACTATGCCAGGCTGTTGGTTGACGAGTCTGTGGGATAGCTCTCCCAATTTTGGCACATCCCCAGATGTTGGTGAGGGAGATTTAGCTCGGTGCGCTGTTGTCGTGTCTGCAGCTGGTGCCGAGATCGATTCTGGGTGGTCTGTCCAGTTTTATTATTCTTATTGTTTCTCATAGCAGTTTGTTACAACCGAGTGGCTTGCTCGGCTATTTCAGAGGGCAGTTAAGAGCCAACCATATTGCTCTGGGTCTGGAGTCACATATAGGCCAGACCAGGTAAGGATGGCAGATTTCCTTCCCTAAAGGACATTTAGATGGGTTTTTACAACAATCCGATAATTTTATGGTTACCATTACTGATGCTAGCATTTTATTCCAGCTTTATTTAATTGAATTTAAATTCCCCAGCTGCCGTCACATTTGCACTCTCATTATTATGGATTAGTCTAGGCCTCTGGATTACTAGTCCGATAACATAACCACTATGCTATCTGTCATGTTTGTAACCTCACATAAATGTAACCTTCATGTAACAACACTGTACACTGTGTACTCCTGAGAAATGCACACCTTAACCACAGGGGGTGAATTTGTGGGAGACACTCCTCACCTAGTCATCCAAGTATATAAAGGGAGGTTCCACGCAGGGTCTACACTTCTTGGTCCTGTGAATAAAGATACAGGTCACAGAGTGATCTTGTCTCCAGTGCCTCGTGTTGATTTGCTGTAGTGTGCACGGACACAACATTTGGCGATGAGAAATGGGAATCAATGACTCAAGAGAAAGGCCACCGGTAGCACGGAGGAACGGTACTGTGTTGGCGAGCACTGGGACGATTTTGTTGAGAGGCTCTAGCAGAGCTTTGTCACGAAGGACTGGCTGGGAGCGGCAGCGGCTGACAAGCGAAGGGCGCATCTACTGACCAGCTATGGACCTAAGATGTACGCGCTGATGAAAGACCTGCTCGCACCCGAGAAGCCGGCGAACAAGACCTTCGAGGAGCTCAGCAAACTGATCGGTGAGCACCTCAAACCAGCGAGTAGTATACACATGGCCCGACACCGATTGTATACGCACCAACATCGGGAAGGGCAGAGCATACCGGACTTCGTTGCGGATCTTCGGCGCCTGGCCAGCCTCTAAGTTCACAGACACCTGCAGGGGGGAGATGTTATGGGATTTCTTCATTGAGGGCATTGGTCATGCCGGGATTTTTAGAAAGCTAATTGAGACCAAGGACTTGACCTTGGAAGCAGCGGCGTTGAAGGCTCAAACCTTCATGGCGGGGGAGGAGGAAACCAAGATCATATACGCGCACAACTTTGCTCCCAACATGGCGATGGAGCAGGGAGTTCACATGGTAAACGCGACTCAGGCAAGCACGGGCAATTTGACACCAACCAGGCAGTATCAGACTCTAGAGTGGGCCCGCACCAGAGACAATGGCAGGTTGAACGGACATTTACACCATCACAAGGGACAATAGGGGACCATTAACACCCACAAACAGAGTGCTCAAGAGTAATCAAAGAGACAGAGAGGAATGCCTGGTAACAGCTCTTTTGTTCACAACAATCTCAGCTCATGCTGGAGGTGCAGGGGCAGACATGCTGCGAAGACCTGCCGGTTTCAACAATTCATCTGCAGAAATTGTAACTCGAGTGGACATTTAACCAGGATGTATAGGAAGCCCGCAGCGAGGCTGGTTTACGAAGTGGATGAACCACAAGAGGGGTCTGCAAGGCAGGGGTATGCCAGGGGCACAGCAATGGACGCTGAAGTTCAGCGGGTCCAGGTGGCAAACATCCACAGCTCATACACAAAAACGGCACCCATGATGATGAGAGCACTGTTAAACGGCATCCCGGTACGCATGGAGCTGGACACAGGAGCCAGCCAGTTCACTTATAAGTGTCCAACAATTCGAGAAACTGTGGCCACTCAGAGCTAGCAGACCCAAACTAGAACGCATTGACATGCAATTATGGACGTACACCAAAGAGATCATCCCAGTACTAGGCAGTGCAATGTTGGTGGTCACACATAATGGATCTCAGAACCGGCTGCCACTCTGGATTATCCCAGGAAATGGTCCTGCGCTTTTGGGGAGGAGCTGGCTAGCTGAGATGAACTGGAAATGGGGGGGATGTGCACGCCATTTCATCTGTGGATCGAAGTTCATGCTCACAGGTCCTACTAAAGTTAGAGTCATTATTTCAACCTGACGTCGGGACTTTCAAAGGCACCAAAGTAAGGAAACGCATCACCCCGGACGCCACACCAGTGCACCACAAAGCCAGAGCCGTGCCATATGTGATGCGGGAGAAAACTGAGAGTGAGTTGGACAGGTTGCTAATATTGCCCGTTGAATTCAGCGACTGGGCAAGCCCCATCGTCCCTGTTCTAAAAACGGATGGCTCGGTCAGGATCTGTGGCGACTACCAGGCCATCAACCAAGTGTCCCTTCAGGACCAATACCGCTTCCGAGAGCGGAAGATCTTTTTGCCATGCTGGCAGGCGGCAAGCTGTTCACCAAGTTGGATCTCACTTCGGCCTACATGACCCAGGAACTAGCCAAAGAATCCAAGCTACTGACCACCATCACCACGCACAAGGGGCTGTTTGTCTACAACAGGTGTCCATTTGGCATTCGTTCAGCGGCCGCTATCTTTCAGAGGAACATGGAAAGCTTGCTCAAATCCATCCCCGGAACAATCGTATTTCAGGACGACATCCTATTCACGGGTCGAGACACCGAGGAACACCTCCACAACTTGGAGGAGGTGCTACGCTGACTGGACCGGGTAGGCCTGTGACTAAAGAAGTCCAAGAGTGTGTTTTTGGCCCCAGAGGTCGAGTTTTTGGGCAGGAGGGTTGCCGCAGACGGGATCCGGCCTATCGAATCCAAAACGGAGGCGATCCGTCGCGCGCCCAGGCCCGACAACACATAAGAACATACATAAGAACATAAGAATTAGGAACAGGAGTAGGCCATCTAGCCCCTCGAGCCTGCTCCGCCATTCAACAAGATCATGGCTGATCTGGCCGTGGACTCAGCTCCACTTACCCGCCCGCTCCCCATAACCCTTAGTTCCCTTATTGGTTAAAAATCTATCTATCTGTGATTTGAATACATTCAATGAGCTAGCCTCAACTGCTTCCTTGGGCAGAGAATTCCACAGATTCACAACCCTCTGGGAGAAGAAATTCCTTCTCAACTTGGTTTTAAATTGGCTCCCCCATATTTTGAGGTTGTGCCCCCTAGTTCTAGTCTCCCCGAACAGTGGAAACAACCTCTCTGCCTCTATCTTGTCATTATTTTAAATGTTTCTATAAGATCACCCCTCATTCTTCTGAACTCCAACAAGTAAAGACCCAGTCTACTCAATCTATCATCATAAGGTAACCCCCCTCATCTCCGGTATCAGCCTAGTGAATCGTCTCTATACCCCCTCCAAGGCTAGTATATCCTTCCTTAAGTAAGATGACCAAAACTGCATGCAGTACTCCAGGTGCGGCCTCACCAATACCCTATACAGTTGCAGAAGGACCTCCCTGCTTTTGTACTCTATCCCTCTCGCAATGAAGGCCAACATTCCATTCACCTTCCTGATTACCTGCTGCACCTGCAAACTAACTTTTTGGGATTCATGCACAAGGATCCCCAGGTCCCTCTGCACCACAGCACGTTGTAATTTCTCCCCATTCAAATAATATTCCCTTTCACTGTTTTTTTTTCCAAGGTGGATGACCTCACCGACATTGTATTCCATCTGCCAAACCTTAGCCCATTCGCTTAACCTATCTAAATCTCTTTGCAGCCTCTCTGTGTCCTCTACACAACGCACTTTCCCACTAATCTGTCTCATCTGCAAATTTTGTTACACTACACTCTGTCCCCTCTTCCAGGTCATCTATGTATATTGTAAACAGTTGTTGTCCCAGCACGATTCCTGTGGCACACCACTAACCACCGATTTCCAACCCGAAAAGGACCCATTTATCCCGACACTGCTTTCTGTTAGCCAGCCAATTCTCGATCCATGCTAATACATTTCCTCTGACTCCGCGTACCTTTATCTTCTGTGTGGCACCTTGTCGAATGCCTTTTGGAAATCTAAATATACCACATCCATCGGTACACCTCTATCCACCATGCTCATCATATCCTCAAAGAATTCCAGTAAATTAGTTAAACATGATTTCCCCTTCATGAATCCATGTTGCGTCTGCTTGATTGCACTATTCCTATCTACACATCAGAGCTGCGTTCATTTCTGGGGCTATTGAACTATTTCGGGAACTTTCTACTGAACTTAAGTACATTGCTGGAGCCGCTACACGTGCTCCTGCGTAAGAGTTGCGATTTGTTTTGGGGGGACTGTCAGGAACGGGCTTTCAATCGGGTGCGGAACCTGCTTTGTTCTAATAAGTTATTTACCTTGTACGACCCCTGTAAGAAATTGGTTTTGACATGCAATGCATCATCCTTTGGGGTTGGGTGCGTGTTGCAGCAGAATAATGATGAGGGCCAACTCCAATCTGTGGCTTATGCCTCCATGTCGCTCTCACAAGCAGAAAGGGGGTATGGGATGGTTGAAAAGGAAGCACTCGCATGTGTCTACTGGGTGAAAAAGTTGCACCAGTACCTTTTTGGCAGAAGGTTCGAGTTAGAAACGGATCACAAGCCATTAACATCCCTGTTGTCTGACAGCAAAGCTGTCAATGCCAATGCGTCAACTCGCATACAGTGATGGGTTCTCACGCTGGCTGCGTATGACTACACCATACGGCACCGGCCAGGCACTGAAAATTGCACTGACGCGCTCAGCAGGCTTCCACTGGCCATCACTGAGGGGGCAGCGGAGCAAAGTGCTGAGATGGTAATGGCTGTCGATGCCTCTGACAGTGCAGGCTTCCCCATCACAGCCCACCAGATCAAAATCTGGACAGAGATCCCCTCCTATCCTTGATTAAGAAATGTATCCTGACTGTGGATTGGGCGCCCGCCCACGGAGCATGCCCTGAGGAGGTCAGACCGTTCCACAGACGGATGGCTGAACTCTCCATCCAAGCCGACTACCTACTATGGGGCAGCCGGGTAGTCATGCCCCAGAGGGGTAGGGAAGCATTCATCAGGGAACTCCACAGCGAGCACCCAGGCATCGTGCTTATGAAGGCCATTGCCCGGTCACATGTGTGGTGGCCGGGAATTGATGCAGACCTGGACACTGTGTTTGCAGGTGCACGACGTGTGCCCAGCTGGGCAATGCCCCCAGGGAGGCCCCACTCAGCCCGTGGCCCTGGCCCACCAAGCCATGGTCACGTATTCACGTAGACTACGTGGGCCCGTTCATGGGAAAAATGTTCCTCATTGTTGTTGATGCGTACTCGAAATGGATCGAGTGCATCATAGTGAATTCGTGCCGACATCCACCACAGTGGAGAGTCTGCGCGCGGTGTTTGCGACTCACGGCTTGCCGGACATCCTTGTTAGCGATAATGGCCCATGTTTCACAAGCTACGAATTCCGGGAGTTCATGTCGGGTAATGGCATCAAACATGTCAGGACAGCACCGTTCAAGCCGGCTTCCAATGGCCAGGTGGAACGTGCGGTCCAAATCATAAAGCAAGGCATGCTCCGGATTCAAGGACCCTCTCTTCAATACTGTCTATCGCACCTCCTGCTGGCCTACAGGTCCCAACTGCACTCGCTCACGTGAGTCCCGCCAGCGGAACTACTCATGAAACGTACACTAAAAACTCGGCTGTCCCTCATTCATCTAGTCTTGTCAGACATTATTGAGGGCAAGCGCCAGTCCCAAAATAAGTGCCATGACCGTAACTCGAAGGGGAGATGGATAGAAATCGATGATCCTGTATTTGTTCTTAATCACGCTTTGGGGCCCAAGTGGCTCGAGGGTACTATAATTGGCAAAGAGGGGAATAGGGTCATAGTGGTCAGACTCAACAATGGGCAGATATGCCGCAAGCATCTGGACCAAGTAAAAAAAAAGGTTCAGCATGGACACTGAGAAACCTGAGGGAAATCATGAGATGCTGCCCACACCACTGCCAGTGAACGAGCAACAAGAACCATCAGCAGCATGCACAGTCACTGCGGTTAGCCCGGACGAGCCGGAATCACCTCAGGTGACAAAGATGCCTGCCAAGGCTCAACAAGCAGAGCCCCAACTGCGGTGCGCCAGAAGAGAGCGTCGACCACCTGAAAGACTTGATCTTTGACCCAAAGACGTTGGGGGAGGTGATATCATGTTTGTAACCTCACATAACTGTAACCTTCATGTAACAACACTGTACACTGTATACACCTGAGAAATACACACCTTGACCATAGGGGGTGAACTTGTGGGAGACACTCTTTACCTGGTCATCCAGGTATATAAAGGGAGGTCCCACACAGGGTCTGCACTTCTTGGTCCTGTGAATAAAGGTTCAGGTCACAGAGTGACCTTGTCTCCAGTATGTGCCTCGTGTTGATTTGCTGTAGTGTGTAAGGACACTACACTACTGTTCTGCAATGGTCTCTGGAGTAAGCAATGCGTAGCATTGAGGGTGGAAAAAAATACTTGTCCACCAAAACTGACACTTGTATTACGAGATACTGTTTCTGTATCATGGAAGTTCTGGATAAATTCAGCCATGAACAAACTGCTCCAGCATGCCACTGCAATCACCACAATAAAGGCACGAGACACAACAAGATTACTTTCCCCTGGGTATGCTTCATTTACCATGGTGACCAACTGGGAACGATCAGATTGCAGTGCTGGCACTGGGACCTGGTCACAGGGGAGCTCGGAGTAGTGTACACAGACCATGCACTTGGACAGCTAAACGCAGGCACTGCCGTTACTAATTTGATTCTGCCTTCCTGCATTTATTACTGGTAGACATCTTGTTGCTTTCCTTCCAGGTACTGCCAGTTATTTTCTTTTTCTTCCCCTTTACTGAGCACTTCTCCCCTGTTATGTCTTGAATAAAGCAATGTGACTGAGTACTGTGGACGCGAGTAAGTGTGACCTTAGTCTCTTTATTCTCACTCCAGAGTGCTGTTACAGCATGGGAGGCCTGCTTATAAACAGTGCTCCCAAGGGATGCTGGGATCCCTTAGGACTCCAACAGATACGCCCTCTGGTGGCGGTAGAATGCTGGTTACATAGGGTTGCATACATAACGTCCCCCAAAACCAGTATTTACTTTTTGATTCTGACCCCATTCCCTTCCTTACTCACTACTACGTAATTATTTTGAAATCTCTTTTCCCTCACCTCCTATTGAGAATGTATTCATTCCTGCTAGCAGGAGCCCTCCAGTGCCTCATCAAATCCAAGTAATCGTTATTGCGTATGCAAGTCTCGACAGTATGCATTAGCAGGCTATTCACCCACTGAGAATGTCACAGCCAAGTCCAATGTTGTTCTCATCAAACATCCATCCATACACATAAACCTTTCAACAGGGATCATTAGAGTCACCAGGAGTGGGAATCTTTACTAATGTCTTCCATCTCCATGACACCAAAGCCAACTCCAGTACGACTACATCCATCTCAACTAAGGTCAGCTGACTTAGGCTAAGTTATGGATTGAATGCTTGGCTGGAAAGATCGTGCAAGAGGGAGGGCTTTCGATTCCTGGGACTTTGGGACTGGTTCTGGGAGAGGTGGGACCTGAACAGGCCGGACGGGTTGCACCTCACCAGAGCTGGGACCAATGTCCTCGCGGGGAAGTTTGCTGGTGCTGTTGGGGAGCACTGAAACTAATTTGGCAGGGGGATGGGCACCAGGATGTAGCATTAGAAAGGAGAAACAAGGTGCACAATCGATTGGGAGAGACAGATAGCACGAGAGTAAGAAATAGTACGGTATTAGGTGGGATCAGACTAAGAGAATATGAGAAGGTCTAAGATAGGTTTACAGTGCATGTGCGTGAATTCATGGTGTGGTAAGTAAGGTTGGTGAGCTGCAGGTGCAAATGGGAATATGATGCCGTGGTGATACTGGAGACCTGGCTCAATAAAGGGCAGGTTTGGTTACTAAATACCCCAGGATACAAGGTGTTCAGGCAAGAAAGGAGGTGGGGCGGCAATATTGATTAAGGAGAATGTTACAGTGCTGGAGAGAGGATGCCCTGGAGAGGTCAAGGACAGAATCTATTTGGTTAGAGTTGGGAAACAATAGAGGTGCCATTATATTGCTAGGTTTATTCTACAGGCCTCCAACTAGTGGGAAGGATATAAGAGGAGCAAATTTGTAGGAAAATTACTGAGCGGTGCAAGAACTATAGAGTAGTGATAATAGGAGACTTCAACGATTCCAATATAGACTGGAATAGTAATAGCTGTAGTGCAAAGGGCAAAGAGGGGGAAGAATTTCTGAAGTGTGTTCAGGAGAACTTTCTTGATCAGTACGATACCGGCCAAAACGAGGAAGGAGGCATTGCTGGATCTGATTCTGGGGAATGAGGTGGGTCAAATAGAACAAATGTCAGCAGGGGGACATTTAGGGAACAGTGATCACAGTATCATAAGGTTTAGAATAGCTATGGAAAAGGGCAGGGAACAATCTAGAGTAAAAATACTTTATTGGAGGAAGGCCAATTTCAGTAGGTTGAGAATGGATCTGGCCCGGGTAAATTGGAATCAAAGATTTGCAAGCAAAATTGTAATCGAACAATGGGCTGCCTTTAAAGAGGAGATGGTTCGGGAACAGTCGAGGTACATTCCCACGAGGGAGAAAGGTAGGGCAACCAAAGTCAGAGCTCCCTGGTTGAAGCAAGAGTAAGCTGAAGCAGAAAAAGGGGGTGCATGACAGATGTCAGGTTGTGAATACAAGTGAGAACCAGGCTGAATATAGAAAGTTCAGAGGGGAAGTGAAAAAGGAAATAAGAGGAGCAAAGAGAGAGTATGTGAATAGATCAGCAGCTAACATAAAAGGGAATCCAACAGTCTTCTTTCGGCAAATAAATAGTAAACGGATAGTAAGAGGTGGGGTGGGGCTGATTAGGCACCAAAATGGAGACCTACGCACGGAGGCAGAGAGCATGGCTGAGGTACTAAAGGAGTACTTTAGATCTGTCTTTACCAAGGAAGAAGATGCTGAAAAAGTCATAGCGAAAGAGAGGGTGGTTGAGATGTTGGATGGGATAAAAATTGATAAGGAGGAGGTACTAGAAAGGCTGGTTGTACTTAAAGATAAGTCATTAGGACCAAATAGGATGCATCCTAGGATGCTGAGGGAAGTAAAGGTGGAAATTGCAGAGGTACTGGCAATAATCTTCCTTGGATATGGGGCTGGTGCCAAAGGACTGGAGAATTGCAAATGTTATACCCTTGTTTAAAAAAGGGTCTATGGATAAACCCAGCAACTACAGGCCGGTCAGTTTAACCTCAGTGGTGGGGAAGCTTTTAGAAACAATAATCCGGGACAAAATTAACAGTCATTTGGACAAGTGAGGATTAATTAAGGAAAGCCAACACAGATTTGTTAAAGGCAATTCGTGTTTAACTAACTTGATTAAGTTTTTTGATGAGATAACAGAGAGGGTTAATGAGGGCAATGCGGTTGATGTGGTGTACATGGACTTCCAAAGGCATTTCATTAAGTGCCACATAATAGGCTTAGCAGCTAAGTTGAAGCCCATGGAATAAAAGGGACAGTGGCTACATGGATACGAAATTGGCTAATCGACAAGAAACAGAGAGTAGTGATGAACGGTTGTCTTTCAGACTGGAGGAAGGTATACAGTGGTGTTCCCCAGGGGTCAGTACTAGGACCACTGCTTTTCTTGATGTATATTAATGACTTGGACTTGGGTGTACAGGGCACAATTTTAAAATTTGCAGATTACTATACTTCCAAGTTTAGTGCAAACGGTGAGGAGGATAGTGATAGACTTCAAGACAGACAGACAGGCTGGTGGAATGGGTAGACACGTGGCAGATGAAATTTAACACAGAAAAGTGAAAATTGGTACATTTTGACAGGAAAAATGAGGAGAGGCAATAAACTGAAGACTACAAGTCTAAAGGGTATGCATGAACAGAGAGACCTGGGGGTATATGTGCACAAATCGTTGACAGAGCCAGGGCAGGTTCAGAAAGTAGTTCAAAAAGCATACATGATCCTGGGCTTCATAATTAGAAGCATAGAATACAAAAGCAAGGAAGTTATGATGGGCCTTTATCAAACACTGGTTTGGCCTCAACTGGAATATTGTGTCCAACTCTGGGCACCACACTTTAGGAAGGATGTGAAGGCCTTAGAGAGGGTGCAGAAAAGATTTACAAGAATGGTTCCAGGGATGAGGGACTTCAGTTATGTTGATAGACTGGAGAAGCTGGGGTTGTTCTCCTTAGAGCAGAGAAGATTGAGAGGAGATTGGATAGAGGTGTCCAAAATCATGAGGGGTCTGGACAGAGTAGATAGAGAGAAACTGTTCCCATTGGCGGAAGGGTCGAGAACCAGAGGACACAAATTTAAGGTGATTGGCAGCAGAACCAAAGGCAACACGAGGAAAAACTTTTTACGCAACGAGTGGTTGGGATCTGGAATGCACTGCCTGAAAGGGTGTTGGAGGCAGATTCAAATGTGGCTTTCAAAAGAGAATTGGATAAGTACCTGAAGATAAAAGATTGAGAGCGCGACGGGGAAATGGGACTAGTTGAAGTGCTCTTGCAGAGATTCGGCACGGGCTCGATGGGCCGATTGGCTTCCTTCTGCGCTGTAACCATTCTATGAATTGATTTTAACAAGAACTGTTTAGTAATGGAAAATTTCTGTCCTTAATCATTACTGCATCTAAAAAAGTCACTGTGGATATAATCTCCTGCTTATCCTACCATGAGTTGCATTGTTCCAGAGATGCACTTAACAAAACACCTTCCAATTTATACTCTTAGCACCAGTGTTGCCGAGCAGGCCACATAAGCCAGCAGTGAACAAGCGGCATAAACTAATCCATTAAAATTGACTCTGCAATTATAGCCTTAAATCTGCCACAGAAAACGATTCCTTTATGTTTTTGGCAAAAAAGCAAGTCATTTCTCCCAGGGCCTTCAGTCATGGTCATCTGCTGAAGACTATTGACCTTATCCAAGGCGCAGCTACCTCACTTTATAAATGGAAAATAAACTCGCAATATAGGAAATAATGTGCGTCTGGGGGCCGGGTCGGGCGGGCGAAGGTCCAAGTTCAATGAATCACAGAACTGTAAAGATTTAAAAGTGAGTTTGAACTGGGTGCGCTTGAAAGTGGAATCTTTCAAAGATATATGCAAGGCACTTGCCTAGTACGGACATTTGAATTTGTGGCTGAAGTGGTGGTAGGAAGGCTACCAACGTCCAGGTCAGTGATTGGAGCATGGGCGGGAACATCAGGAGCGGCGAGGTTGGGCCGCAGGAGCAGCGAGTGATCATGGAGCGACGTGATTGTGACCCAGGAGAGGCGTGAGTTTGGGGCCCAGAAGAGGTGTGGGCCCTGGGGCAGCAGGGGCCATCCCACACTGCGATGTGTGTACGCACTCGGTCCGTGCAGCAGAGCTGGTCTCCAGTCGTCTTGGTCACTGGACCAAGACCTAGTTCTGTCAAGCTCGTGTGGTGGCTGGTGTGCAATGGCCGCCACACGTTAAAAAAAAATCCACGCACAGGATCTTCCACCCTTCAAGATGTAGTTCGGGACCTGGCATATCACTGAAACACCCAATAACTCATTCCTTTTTGGCGTGGAAGTCAGTCACCTCGATACGTGGGACCGCCTATGATGAAGAGGAAGGCTATACACAAATAGTATGCTGCCATCCATTACATTACATCTACTGTCCTGCAGGTTTGTAGAATCAAAGCAAGTTGATGTTCAACAGATCCAAATGGCAAATCACTGCTGGTGGTGCACCATGGAGTGAAACCCCAGCCACATGTGAAGAAGCTGTGGTCGAAGAGATCAGCAGGGAAGCCATAGAGAACGTTGGAGAAACAGAGGCTGCTAGAGGGTAGCCAGCTCACCATTCGTATCACAACATCCTTCTGTTTAAACACCAGTAAAATATAATACAATGACCTGTGAACCCTCACATATCGGGCACCATGGCTGTCAGGAGCAAATACTCAGCTGCAGGCAGCTGTCGATAATGGTGCCTATAAACTCAGTATAGAAATATAGAAAATAGGTGCAGGAGTAGGCCATTCGGACCTTCGAGCCTGCACCACCATTCAATAAGATCATGGCTGATCATTCCCTCAGTACCTCTTTCCTGCTTTCTCTCCATACCCCTTAGCCGTAAAGGCCATATCTAACTCCCTCTTGAATATATCCAATGAACTGACATCAACAACTCTCTGCGGCAGGGAATTCCACAGGTTAACAACTCTCTGAGTGAATAAGTTTCTCCTCAGCTCAGTCCTAAACGGCCTACTCCTTATCCTAAGACTGCATCCCCTGGTTCTGGACTTGCCCAACATCAGGAACATTCTACCCGCATCTAACCTGTCCAGTCCCGTCAGAATCTTGTATGTTTCTATGAGATACCCTCTCATCCTTCTAAACTCCAATGTATAAAGGCCCAGTTGATCCAGTCTCTCCTCATATGACAGCCCAGCCATCCCAGGAATCAGTCTGATGAGCCTTTGCTGCACTTCCTCAACAGCAAAAAACGTCCTTTTCAGATTAGGAGACCAAAACTGAACACAATATTCCAGGTGAGGCCTCACCAAGGCCCTGTACAACTGCAGTAAGACCTTCCTGCTCATATACTCAAATCCCCTAGCTATAAAGGCCAACATACCATTTTTGCCTTCTTCACAGCCTGCTACCCTGCATGCCAACTTTATATGACTGATGAACCATGACACCCAGGTCTCGTTGCACCTCCTCTTTTCCTAATCTGCCGCCATTCAGATAATAATCTTTTCTTCTCACTGAAGTAAAACGGTAACGATTAAGCTGTTGGCTCCAGACAATACTAAGTAGCACACAGAGCCGAGAACAACATGTCACATATGCACAAGCCCAGACACACGCACCCAAAGGAGTCCTGGAGGAAGCAAAGGATGAGGCACAGAGCATGGGTGATGAAAACGCATAGTTGGCAGCTGAAGAACTGCCATTTCATTCCTTTGAGGAGATGCAACCCAGTAACTGCCCCGGCACACTGGTCTTGCTAGTCAGACCGCCACAGGCCACCTGATAAAACAAGAATAGTGCAGTCACCAAATGCTGCAAAGGTGAGTCTACCATCCAGATTTCTTCCAGCAAGAGTGATGGGTTGGGCTATGGTGGAGTTGTCTGCTGCACTGCATTCTGCCATTGAAAACATGGCAAAATCATTGTCATGTACAGTAAAGACCTCTGCCACACTAATCGATATAAACATCAGGAGCATCCTCCAGTATTACATCTTCTGCCTTTGGTGGGGTCTAAAATCCAAGATGTGATAACTATCGTCTTCAATGTACCAAGAGATAAAATGCATTTGGCCTACAGTCAGTACCCGGTCACAGATGCCAGGCCCTCAAAGGTTTTTGCAATATGGAGGTGGCGGTCCCGAGTAGTTGCCTCCAGAAACACTCCTTCAATCATCTAATCACTTTATGCCCGAGACACATTGAACCACCTTGGTGGATAAAATAAAATGGGAAAAAAACTGCAACACCTCATTCTGTCCACATTCCTTGTTGATGGTGGCATTTTCCACAAGTGGACAAATGCCTTTATTCATACTCTAGAAGTGGTTATATCGGTCCTTCTGTAGGTTGGATTGAAGGAGAGTAACATCCATGCACTGACCATTCAAGTTTATACTTGCTGAAGCTGGGTCTTTTCTCCCAGTAGCATATTTGTGCAGCAACATTTTAAAAGGGCTATGATACTGTCAGCAGAAGAAGCAAGCCAGTTTTAGTGAATTAAACATGGAGCTGGCACTTGGTTGCTGCTCTGCTGGGATATGAACTATAGAAACACAAGGTGTGAAAGCGTCTCATGACACCTAGCACCCTGGCAAAGCCACAGCAAGAAAAAAATGAGTCTGCATAGCCTGCTGCTATAGAGCAATGTGTCCGAACAGCGCATCAGATACCTGTTCAATATTAGGGTGCACAGCGAATTGACTCAGACCAAATGCCTCTAAAAAGTGACTGTATGAATGAAAAGTATTTCAATGCCCATGGATTCCGCCAGAGTAATGTGAGCAGCGGAGTATGGATGCAAGTCTTTCATCAGGTTGCAGAGATCGACGGCAGACTCTTTCTTGGGCTGGAGCCTCTGTCCTCTGTGATAACTCACTGTGCGGTGGTACGCCCAATGCATGGGATGCTACCGACTCAAGGTCCAGTGTCCTCACAGGTCGTCTGAGCATGACAATTCAATGAGCCAAATAAAGCAAGCTTTAAGAAATGCAATGGCTAGTTCCTCTTCCAGTTCTGTTGTGCTCAGGTACTGAGCCTGGGTGTAACTGAATTTCAACATGGCCGCCACCAACCGTGGAATCTGTCCTTGAAAATGCAATGGCGGTATTGTTTTCATAATCCTGCCTATTAATTAGGAGCTCAATTGGCTACCAGACATCAGTACTAAGTGCAAACTCCAAAAGACTGGTAAATATCCCAAACATACATTTAATTCCACAATATTGCTGACAGCAGTTGAAAAACCCAACCCTGAAATGCTGACTGGAAAATCACATCTCAGACCCTGCCCTTGTTCGTTAATATACTTGTTTTATCTGAAATAATTAAAAGGAGGAGGTATAATTTTCTGGAACCAATTAGATTCCCACTGACCAAGTTATTTTTGTGGGTAGAAGTTGATTATAATTTTCCAGCCAGGATAATAATCTCTCTCCTGAAATACCTAATTAGAGAACAATCTGCTCACGACAGACAGATTTAATTTCATTAATCTTATTGCAAAGATTCAACAAACCCTACCTTTCAGTCTCCTTTCTGCAATGCTAGTTATTTCTGTCCAATTTATAATGATAGCAATCAAGCAATGAAAAGACAAACAATAATTCACTTTAATAACTTCCTTCTTCATTATTTGCAGCCTTGGCTGTGCTTTTATTACTCTGGCCTTTAGTGAAAAGTCTGTTCCCCTGGCACACACGTATCTTCTTGCATCTCATCAATGAAAAAATGCCTGCCCCTCATTTATCTGATGGGTTTTCCTAGTTAGAAGTTGCAATGCGCTGATGCAGGAATAATGAATGCTGGTGCTGCTCATCTTCAGGGTTGTAAACAGTCTGGTTCAGTCTGAGGCAGAGACTGGGCAGGGTGATGGAATCGTTGACAATGGTATGGACTTTGTGCCAGGTTCAAAGATGATTGCTTTGGTCTCCTCAGTATTTAACTGAAGTAAATGTCAATTTGTCCAAGACTGGATATTGAGCAAGCACTCCGACAACACAGAGGCAGTGGAGAGGTAGAGCTGGGTGTCATCAGAGTACATATGGAAACTCATCCTGTGTCTTTGGATGATGTTGCCAAGGGGGGTAGCATGTAGATGAAAGAGGCAGGGGGGGGGGGGGGGGGCCGGTGGACAAGGATAAATATTTGGGGGACTCTGGAGGTAATATACAAGGGCAGGAAAAGAACTCATTGCTGGAGATGCTCAGGCTGTAAGCAGACAGGCAAGAGTGGAACCAAGGGAAGGCAGTCCCAATATGCTGGACAAGAGAGGAGAGGCACTGGAGGAGGATGGTATGGTCAACCATGTCAAAGACTGCAGACAGATCACAAAAGATGAGGAGGCATAGTGTACCATGGTCATTGAGGAAAGTTATTTGTGACTTTCATTGGGACAGTTCTGGTGCTATGGCAGGGGCGGCAACCTCATTGGAGAGATTCAAAAATGGAGTTGCGGGAAAGATGGGAACAGATTTGGGAAGCAACATATTCAAAGACTTTGGAGAAGCAAAGGAGAATGGTGATTGGGGCGGCAGCTTGCAATGACAGAAGGCGCAAGGGTTGGTTTTAGAGGAGGAGGTGATGACAGCAGTTTTGAAATGGAGAGGGACAGCACCTGAAGAGAGAGTACCATTTACAATTTCTGCTAGCGTGGGGTCCAGGAAAGGAAGTTAAGCGGTCAGCAGTTCGGTAAGAAAGAGGTCAAAGATGGAGTGAAGAGAAATAGGAGAGAAACTAAAGAAAGGGTTTTCCTGTGGACAATGGTATCCAACTAGGAGATAAGGGAGCGACTGAGCAGACAGACAGCTGCAAAAGTAGCGTGGCAAATGGAGGACCAAAGTCTAGACAGTTGAGAATTTGAAAGTGCAGTTGTAAGCGACTTGGGGTAGAGTTTATTCCAGGAGCTGATGCAGAAGGAAGTAGGATTGGAAGAGGGTATGGAGATGTGGGTGGAGAGGGATACAAGGAAGTGGTCGAGTCTGAAATCAAGACCATTGGAGTTGAGGCCACGAGAGATATCACAGCTGAGGGGATGGCTGTAAATACGGCATTATATAAAGGGAAAGGTTTAGGGAGGACAGGAGGGCAGTGAAATCAGAGGATAGAAAGCAAGCGATTGAAAATCACAGAAAACAAAGTTGCATAATACAGAGGCTGACGGAGGGAAGATGAAGCAGGGGTCACGGGGGAGGGGCGGTGGTAGGATTTCAATCTCTGCACACAAGAGTGATTTTCCTGTAACGCTACTTCATCTAACCCCATCAGCATATCCTTCTATTCCTTTCTCTTCATGTGTTTAGCTTCCCTTGAAGTGCATCTATGCTAGTCACCTCAACTTCCCCTTATGGCAGCAAGTTCCACATTCTAACCACTATCTGGGTAAAGATGTTTCTCCTGAGTTTACTATTTACAAGAATGGTTCTAGAGATAAGGGACTTCAGTTACATGGATAGACTGGAGAAGCTGGGGTTGTTCTCCCTGGAGCAAAGAAGGTTGAGAGGAGAGTGGATAGGTGTTCAAATCATGATGGATCTAGACAGAATAGATAAAGAGAAACCTTTCCCGTTGGCGGAAGGGTCGAGAACCAGAGGACACAGTTTTAAGGTGATTGGCAGAAGAACCAAAAAGCAACATGAGGGAAAACGTTTTTACGTAGCGAGTTAGGATCTGGAATGCACTGCCTGTAAGGGTGGTGGAGGCAGATTCAATCATGGCTTTCAAAAGGAAATTGGATAAGTACCTGGAGGAAAATAAATTGCAGGGTTACGGGGAAAGGGCGGGGGAGTGGGACTAGCTGAAGTGCTCTTGCAGATGGGCCAAATGGCCTCCTTCTGTACTGTAACCATTCTATGATTCTATGGGATTTATTACTATTTTATATTTATGGCCTATGGTTCTCTTCTCCTCTGCAAATGGAAACATCTGCTCTATGTCTAGCCTATCAAACCTTTTCATAATCTTAAAGACCTCTATCAGGTCACCCTTCATACTTCTATTTTGTAGCATATAGAGCCGCAGCCTGTTCAATCTTTCCTGATAGTTATAACCTCTCAGTTCTGGTATCATCCCCGTAAATCTTTTTTGCGTCTTTCCAGCGCTTCTACATCCTGTTATAATATGGAGATCAGAACTGTTCACAGTACGCCAAGTGCAGTCTACCCAAGTTTAACATAACTTCGCTGCTTTTAAATTCTATCGCTCCAGAAATAAACACTAGCACTTTGTTTGCTTCTTTATGGCCTTAATAACTTGCGTTGCTCCTTTTAGTGATTGGTGTATCTTTACCCCCAGATCTCTCTGTTCCTCTACCCCATTGAGACATTTTGGGGGGAATTTTAACCCCAAAAGCAGGCGGTTTTGGATCAGATGGGAGATTAAAGTGGTAGAAATCTGAATCCCGCTCTCAACCCATCTCCAACACGCCCACTTCCGGTTTTCACAGAATCAGGATGGGAGGGTGAGCGGCCAACTTACTCCCAGGAGGTGTACTGTAAATCTTACAATGAGACTGCATGCTTCATTCTGAATCCCCATTTTAAATTTAACTCTGGGTGGCCGGGTTTCCCAGGCCTCATGAAACCAGTCAGCTAAAGGAAGGTGAGGACTGCTGGATCCAGGAGATAAGTGTCCCTCCCTCACCCACCCCTCCACGATTGAATACCACTCCTACCCCCATACCCTTCCAATCACCCTCTCGTAATCTTCCCACCACACTACTGCCCCCACCCTGCACGAGGCCTCCGATCTCCCCTCCGGTCTTCCGACCTCCAGCCCACGATTCTCCCCTTGGCCTCCGAACCGCTGATCCTGAAGCCTTCTGGCTTCCAATCCATGACTTTCCAAAAACCCTCCCCTCCCACCGATCCCGGCCTCTGATCTCTCTCTCCCTCCCTCCACTCTGCTCCCCGGCTGCAGCCTCTCAATCTGGCTGGCTGCTGGGGGAGGGCAGAGAAAACAGAGGAAAAAAAGATTAATCAGGCCCTGTCACTAAATTTGGCAGGGCCTGAGGGAAAGCTGTTCTCCTGGGTTTGCTCACTGTAATTCAGCACCCCCGCTTCCGACCTGCCTCCGTTAAAATTATGCCCTTATTTTCCAAGAAGTATGTGGCCTCCTTGTTCTTCCTGCCAAAATGTACCACCTCACATTTATCTATATTGAAATTTATTTAGCAATTCAATGCCCATTCTGAAAGTTTATTAATGTCGTCCTGTATTTTATCACAGTCCTCCTCTGTATTAACTACACCCCCTAATTTGGTGTTGTTTGCATGGTGAGATCAGAGTATTGTCTCTCGCAGTGATATGTATGTAGCGCATGCTCTAACACTGGTATCATGAATCAACAGCACTTGGTATAAAAATAGAGGGGGCGAAATTGCCCCTTTTTATAACCCTGTTACCGCCCCTGGGGGGGCACTAACAGGGCACAAGACAGTTTTCACCCGGGGGAGGGGGGCACTACCACCTCCCGGGAAATTTCTCGGGAGTTTGCGGAGGCGCTGCCAAGGTAGCGCCGCGCCCTGCGTTTAGTGCCCCAGGCCACCGCGCAACTGGCGATGATGTCATCAGCGTGCGCGACGACCGTTCACCGCCCCGTGTTGACCCCTTACCGCCCCTCGGGGGGGAATTGTGAGGCTGGCATGACCGGATGTCACCACCAGCTTCGTGGGTTGCGAAGCTGGCCAACATGCGCTCTTGGAGTGGTGATTAAAGGGGAGGGTGGCACCTTGGGCCACCATCTTTTTTTGTCGCCCGTCTCGGGTGCTGGGCTGCTGGCCCTGTCGCACATTGCCCTGGTAGCCCATCCGCGTAGTGCTTGACGCCCCTCCCCAGTAGCGCCCCGATTACCGCCCCCAAAAGGAAGTGAAGCGCGGGAGATTGTGCTCCCCTTCCTTACAGAGGCGGTGAGGGCAATTCCGTGGCGGGGGCGGGGCTTCCGCACCGGGTGCTAAATGTCCCGGCCCTGGAAGGTTACTGCCCCCAATCGAGGCGCAGGGCAATTTTGCCCGGAGAGAAGATAATCAGAAAGGCCTGGAGTTCACTATCATTCTGGGTAGAGTCTTCGTTGATCATCAGCCATTATCCTAAGTTCCTCCCAACCGGGGAGGAATTACAGTCAACGATTGCGCAAACAAACAAAATATAAGGCTGAAATAAATGTGTGTTTATTATGGTATTCTGAGAAAGAGTGGTGTGATCCATAGGTCTCTAACTCCTGTCACATCTCTGGTAATACAGCCATCCAGGCTCAGTCTGCGTAGCATTTTTCAAGTTCGTATCTGTAAAATACAGCCACAGAGGTATTAAAAGCACTTTGGTACTTTGCCCAAGTGACCATTCTTGGATATAAACTTGAAAAGTAAAAATCTGCAGGGTTATTGGGAAAGAGTGGGAGAATGGAACTAATTGGCTAGCCAGCACGGGCCTGATTATTCTTCATGTGCAAATCAGGTTGAGTGTTGTAAGCCTGTTCAACCATTCGGGATGTGACAGCAAAGCCCAATCCTGCTCTCACCGGATGTCCGTATTCATACATTTCTCAGCAGCAGTTTCTGGACAGCTATCAGGAGTGAGAACCCTGGCTGATTTTTTCACTTCCTTGCTCACAGGCACTGCAATTATAGCCCTTCCTGCGGGCTACTTCGACAGCACCTCCCAAACCCCCAACCTCTGCCACCTAGAAGGACAAGGGCAGCAGCTGCATGGGAGCACCACTACCTCCAAGTTGCACACCATCCTGACTTGGAAATATATCGCCGTTCCTTCATCATCGCTGGGTCAAAATCCTAGAACTCCCTCCCGAACAGCACTGTGGGAGGTACCTTCACCACATGGACTGCAGCAGTTCAAGGCAGCGGCTCACCACCACCTTAAGTGCAAGTAGGGATGGGCAATAAATGCTAGCCTTGCCAGTGATGCCCACATCCCATGAATGAATAAAAAAAAACTCGGTATTATACTCGGGGCAGTGCTTTCAGTCACTAGGCCATCAGTAGACTTAGATTAGTAGCCGTAAAGTGTACGTTTTTCCTCAATGAATACAATAAATGTCTCTCAAATCTATTATGCATTTGAAGTATATTTTTAAACTTAAAAAAGCAGAATTTTAGAACATGCCAAATTGACACTAGCGATTAACTATACTGTGATATCGGAACAGGAGAAGATCATTGAGCCCCTCAAGCCTATTCCGCCATTCAATTAGATCGTGGGTGAACTGTATCTCCATCTACCCACCTTGGTTCCATAGCTCTTAATGCCCTTGCCTAACAAAAATAAGCAAGAGGATGTTTGCATTTATAGTTCCCCACACCGTATATCTTAGCCAGACAGGGAAGGAGCTTCTCCATAAAGAGGGACAAATCTAAAGGCCAAGTATTCTTCATGGCCATTTATCTAATGGCACTGACCAGCAATCACCTCGGCTGGAAATAGTGGGCTCAAGTTTCGGACCCCCGGTAGAACGGCGCACCTCAGAGAGGCCTGCCTAATTTGTAGAACTGAAAGAGCGCCAAATACTAACCTCGCGATTCTCCAATATCTGTAGGCCTGTTTGTAGCTTGGCGCCGCACTGCAGGAGCTGCTGGGGGCGGAGCAAAGGCGTTTTCTGAGCAAGCACTGCTGTAGGGGTCGGGGCAAGGGCCCAGCATCAGTTTGAGTGCCGGCAGCGTTGCGCATGCGTGTTCGAGCGTGCACGCATGCGCAATGACACACAAACATTGGCAAGTGCCCATCTTTAAAGGAACATGCAGAAGAGTGATTTTTCGTTTTGTGGAGCTGTGCAAAGCCTGCTGACTGATTTTTTGTGCCTGAAGGAGTGCTGTTGCAGTACTGTGGAAGAAATCAGCGGCTAGAATCAGTGAGTGCTATTTGTTGCTGCTAAACTTTTGAACAAGTGCTGCATAGGTGCATGCAAAATAAGGTCTGTGTGTTTTGAAAAATCACTGAGTGTCAATTCAGTACAGCAATGGAACTACGTCCACCAAGAATGAAGAATTTCTTACATGAGGAAGTGGAGACACTAGGTAATGTCACTGAACAGGGATGGCAGGAGCTGGATACCAGCAACAGAGGTCGCACAAAAGTGCCACCCAAAGAAATAAAGAAAGGTAGGAACCTAGTTGCAGAAGATTACTGCGCAGTGGTGCATACTGGGAGATCTGGAAGCCAGTGTAAAAAAAAATGGCACGACCTTGGTCAAGTAGTTAGTGTAAGTAATATTTTCATTTTTCAATGGAATCTAAATTGTAAATGTGACCATCTGGAAATGTCCCACCCTGCAGAAAGACGAACTCTTAAAAAGTCATATTTTAATCTATGCAGAAGAAATTGTCCCACAACAAAAGGGAAAGAACTCGAACAGGAGGAGGCACGCCCAATCTGCATCTACTGACACCCTTGGAACAGAGGGTAGCTGCTTTGATGAGTCATACATGGAGAAAAGCAATCAGTACAGCACAAGCTGGGCCCACACGCAAGGGAGAGGATAAGTCCTGAAAATGCATCATGGCCCTTCAAATCTGCTGCTTGGCCTGCTATGTGTGAGACTGGTCATGCCACCCATTCTGCCCCCTCCTGTGCTGCTAACCATTTGACTGTTCGGTTACATTTTGCAGAAGGTGATGCCAATCCTGAAGATCCTGAACATATAGAAGAACCACCAAAAGCGGACGATCCAGACCAAGGGTGGCTGCAGGGGTTGACCGAAATGTCTTCAGGGGAGACTTTAGAACTTAATATTTATGAGCCCACATAAACGGACATCAGTGTTTTCAAACACTTGCATAGGTTCTGGTTAGACATTCTATGGTTTCACAGATTCCGACGTTGTGGGTTCCAGCGGTGATGGTGGTGGTGTAATGCAGCATTTTACACCCAGGGCCCCACCGTCCCAGCCTGCGCCTCCCACTGGAATGGTGCTGCCTGCAACACTCAGGGTCCCACCGTCCCAGCCCGCGGATCCCACTGGAGTGGTGCCACGAGGCTGACCCAGGCAGAGGAGAAGGAGAATGGAAACACGCTCTCCTGAGATGCAGTGTGCAACAGATGTGGCTCAGGTTGTGGCATTGGGTGTGGAGAGCAATGACCTTACCCGATCGCTCATGGGCAGCGTCAGTGCAGTGGGTGAAGAGGTAACAGTACTGACGGGAGAAATAGCAGTAATGACACGGGAAATGAGGGAGGGAATATTAGAGGGAGTGCAAGTGATGGCACAGGCCATCAGGGAGGGCTTGGGTAAGGTAGCTGCAATAAGGGCACACAGCTCGGCCAATCAAATGACACCCCCATGAAGAAGTGAACATTCACCGAGATGTGGATGAGACATGGTTGCAGCCTTTCTTTGCTGCTTTTGTTCTTGTTCTTGATGTAACTGTAGTAAAGTTTTTCAAATTGAAATTGATTTGTAAGTTTTGTAACTTTACAACTTAAGCGATCTTAAAGTTTTTAAAGTGAACTTCGAGTCATATTAAAGTAAAGTTTGATACAAGAAATATCTTATTACACTAACATGCAGTGCATTGTGAACTTTTCAATAAAATATTTTTACATTAAAACCGAATCATGTTCCATTAACACAACACA
This sequence comes from Pristiophorus japonicus, assembly GCF_044704955.1. NCBI lineage: Eukaryota > Metazoa > Chordata > Chondrichthyes > Pristiophoridae > Pristiophorus > Pristiophorus japonicus. The sequence goes on along the minus strand of NC_091980.1, from coordinate 189,760,943 downwards.
ACATAGGAACAACTCCAAAAAATAAACATGTCCATGTGGAACAGTTGTCGTTGAGTCCTCAGGCACCAGTAATTGAAGCATTCACGGATGAGCTGCTGGCACAGGGCTCGAGCAATCGTTAAAGGAGCACGATGGACCTCCCTCCTCCGACCTCGTGCTCCGGCATCAGGCAGTTGCATGCTTTCCTGATCGTTGTCATCATCCTCATCCTGCTCTTACAAATTATCATCAGGCACTCTCCCCTCATGTGCGTCTTCTGGTTCCACTACCAGCTCCTGCTGCCTCATGATGGCTAAGTTATGGAGCATGCAGCACACAACAGTGAACTGACCGACAATCTCAGGGGAGTATAGCAAGTGGCCTCCGGAATGGTCCAGGCGTCGGAAACGCTGTTTCAAGATGATAATGGTCCTCTCTATGATGCTGCATGTTGCAATATGAGACATGTTGTATTGATGGTCAGCTTCCGTCCATGTTACGCGTAGGGGCGTCATGAGCCAGGTGGCGAGGCCGTACCCTTTGTCTCCCAGTAGCTAGCTCTGCTCTTCTGGCTGCTGCTGAAACATGTCAGATATAACGCTGTCACTTAGAGTGAACACATCATGGGTGATGCCAGGGTATCTTGCATCGACTGACATGATGCGCTGCTTGTCGTCACACACGAGCTGTACATTAATGGAGTGGAAACGTTTTCTATTCCTGAACTGCTCGGCATTCTCCACAAGGTGCTCGCAAGGCGACGTGGGTACAATCTATGCAGCCCTGTACCTTTGGGAAGCCAGCAATCTCTGAGAACCCCAGAGCCCTGTCATGCATTGCTTGGCCGGTTATTGGGAAGTTGACGAAGTCATTCCTCCGTGCATACAGTGCAGCCATGACCTGGTGAATGCATGTTCAGAGATGGCGCACACATCTCCAGTTGTAGCTTGAAACGATCCCGAGGCATAGAAGGAAAGTAAAGCTGTAACCTTCACTTCAACAGACAAGGCAGTCGGTGTCCTGCTTCTCGGCTGTAAATCTGCTCTCAGCATATCACAGATCGCAACGACAACTTCTCTGTGTCAAAAGGCTGCGTTTCTGCAATCAGCATCGCTCATATCCAGGTATGCACGCCTGATTCGATATTGCCGATGTGGGTAAGGCCGCCTGCCCATCAGCCTATGGGCTATGACGTTCCTGGTGCGGTGAGCTCTAATCAATTCTCTCCTATGCAGTGAATTGATGGAGAACCATTGCATAAATCGTGGCGTGATAATGCAGCACCCATACTTGAAATAAAAATTAAACTTTCAAAGGTGCATGCTGGCTGGCTGGCTGGCTAGCTGCCTCTCCCTCCCGGTGTTTTTCAGGCCTCCCCTATCCCCTGGCTGAGCGACCGAAAGATTGCAGTTCGGTGCCTGCTGCCTGCGTGTGTGCTCGCCTTCCCGGTGTTTTCAATGCCGCCCCATCCCTTGGCCAAACGGCCGAAAGATCACAGCTCACTTTGCTGCCTGCGTGCTGGGGCTCTGCTTGGTGGCAGGGCTCTTTGGACATTGCCCTCCCAGTGTTTTCAATGCCGCTCCTATCCCCCGGCCGAACGGCCAAAAGATCACAGCCTGCTGCCGCTGCTTCCATGGAGAGGTAGGAAAAGGTTTTTTTTATTGATTTATTTATCATTTATTATCGATCATGGCTTTTTATTGGTAAAAGTGAAGTGTTTAATGCTTTATAAAATCCCCTAACTGCCCTCTAACTTCCCTTCCCACCCCCACCTCTCGGTCCTTGCGCATAATTCCTAAAATGTAGGCAAGGTTTTTCTGAGCGTACAAAAGTCGACACTTCCTCCATCCTAAGTTAGTTTCAAGTAACTTTTCGCTGCCTAAACTTGAAAAACAGGCGTAAGTGGCTGGTAATGCCCCCTTTTGAAAAAAAGACTGTACTAAAACGAAACTATTCTAACTAACTAGAATTGGAGCAAACTAAATGTCGAGAATTGCAATTTCTAAGATACTAAATTGGTTGCTCCAAAAAAATAGGAGCAACTCAAGCCGAAACTTGGACCCACTAAGTAGGTGAGTGCAGGAAATCAGAGGGAGTCAGAGGCATAGAGCAAAAGCGAGATTTTAAGGACTGAGATCAAATAGAGGTTGATAATGGTTTCCTGTGAGTGATAATACTTAGAGCAGAAAGAATCACAAAGGAGATGAAAAGTTATAGATCAATCTGCTCTGTAACTAATTGTCATTCAGCTGGTAGCTTCACACAGATTATCACAGCGTGCATTTTCTTTTACAAAAAAAAGAGATTTATCTGTAGTCGTTTCATTTGTGGAATAGGGGAAAGAGGCCGGCAGAAGAGACACAGACAATGTTATCTCAAATAAAACCCGTTATAACACAAGCCTCTGAACTCAGTCCAGAAAGAAACCCAAGGAGATGTGCTTAACAACAGTGCATTTTCCTCCTGGCAAGCGATATATGCATTTTATCTGATGCAGGCCAGTCACATTCTCCAGAAATTCAAACAGCACTTGCTACTGCAACACCCTTTGATATCTAGCAGTAATCTGCTCAATATTCAGCAGCAAAGATAACATGAGCACTTCAGGGGGATGGCTGTACGCAGGAAGACAAAACATTTCACAGCCGAGTGCAAGCTTTATCTCATTACTGGAGAAACAGTTATGACGGATACCTGTGCCAATTGAATTGCTCCTTCCCCCACATTCAGCTCATGTTGGTCAAACCAAATCAGTACCATTCAAATAGTGTCCATTAACTGGGCCAATTAACAGTTCTCTTGCTCTGTAACTGCACTGGCCAATTGATGAATTTTTCTCTGACTTGATCCTGAGATTTGTCAATTTGCCTCATCAATGCAGCATCCAAACTAGTTTCAAGGAATTGAAACTTGCTGTAAAGTACAGGTGCAGTTAATTCAATGGCACACTATACTTATAATTGAGTCCATTGCAAAAGAGAAAGTGCTTCTCGAAATCATACAGGAAAATAAATTTGCTCTTGGGCCTATTTTAATTAGACCAATAGGGGTGGCACTTAGTTGCCCCAGTGTCACCTGACAAGAGTCAGCACCACAAGTGTCCCTAAATGCGCACTACTAATATAATAAACATATGGTCCAATTAAACTAAAAGATGTTTCATATAAAGCAACAAAGTCCCAACAAACCAAAACAACTAAATGATAATGTTGTACAGGGCCTTGGTGAGGCCTCACCTGGAATATTGTGTTCAGTTTTGGTCTCCTAATCTGAGGAAGGACGTTCTTGCTATTGAGGAAGTGCAGCGAAGGTTCATCAGACTGATTCCCGGGATGGCGGGACTGACATATGAGAAGAGACCGGATCACTGGGCCTGTATTCACTGGAGTTTAGAAGAATGAGAGGAGATCTCTCAGAAACATATAAAATTCTGATGGGACTGGACAGGTTAGATGCAGGAAGAATGTTCCCGATGTTGGGGAAGTCCAGAACCAGGGGACACAGTCTAAGGATAAGGGGTAAGCCATTTAGGACCGAGATGAGGAGAAACTTCTTCACTCGGAGAGTTGTTAACCTCTGGAATTCTCTACCGCAGAGAGCAGTTGATGCCAGTTCATTAGATATATTTAAGAGGGAGTTAGATATGGCCCTGACGGCTAAAAGGATCAAGGGGTATGGAAAGAAAGCAGGAAAGGGGTATTGAGGTGAATGATCAGCCATGATCTTATTGAATGGTGGTGCAGGCTCGAAGGGCCGAATGGCCTGCTCCTGCACCTATTTTCTATGTTACCATTAGACCTTAAGTGTACCAGTGAACACTCTCTTTCAAGGCCACCCGGGCATGAACAAGGTCACAGAAGAGAGGCAGGCAGCCAGAACTTAGAACAGTTCAATGTATTAACAGAACTTAACTGTTAATTTCACTTCCTTTTGTGTACATTACATTCTCATGAAGCCAAATTGTAGTTTGGCCTGTAGTATATAGTCTGGCAAATAGATCAGAGCAATCAGGAGTACACAGTTCACTTCCAAGGGAAGATCCAGTATACCCCAGGTTAAAAGGGTAAATTGTTAGCCCAGAGGGATGCCATATCCCTTTCATTACACACAAGATTAAGATATGGCTTGTAGGAGCTGTGGGCCTGCTTACGGAAGCTGCATTTAGCAGCAAGCACAAACCAAGAATTTTGGGATCCCAATTATATATTATCGGTCCGGAGTTTGCAGTCATAATAACAGTGAGAGTTATTCAGGAGTAAATCGGATAGCAACTTCCAGCATCTGTACATGCAAAGTTAAACGTGGAAATCAGGGAGTTGCTGTCTGAGTTGCCCTGCTCCACTACACCAGTACCTCACCGAGAGACTCGGCACTGAAATCCATGAAGGGCGTGAAGTCACAGTACTTACCCACTAGATAACCACTAAATACACCAGAAAAGATTAGGGCTTGTCCATTCAAGTGTAAGTGAGTTTATAACGGTGTGATAAGTCTTAATTACTACCAAACAACCTCTCTGAAAATATACTTTCACAAGTGTGGAGACTCATTTCTTCAGATTTTAATTATTGTTGGAGATTTCAAAACAAATTAAAAATTAAAATCAATTTTCTGTCTCATCTCTCTCTTTCTTAATCCCATCTTTATTTCGCTCACTCTATTCCTCTTTCTGTACATGATTTTTGAATTGAATTAAATCTTCTAACTTATACTTACTATTTTAGATTCTGCGGCTGGAATCTTCCCAGACCTGTGAGTGCGGGTTTGGTGGTGGGCCCGCTGTCAAAATGGCCCTGATTGACAGCAGGTCGGGGTCCCGCTCTGAACCCACCTCGGTGTCAGTTTCTCAGCTGTCAGATGTGCGTTTAGATAGCAGACCTGACAGCAAGCGGCAGGGCAGGTAATTATTAAAAGGTACTTGAATGCTTGTTAAGAGGCTTGAAAGCAGTCACTTACAATTTTACCAACCTCTGGATGGGTTTGTCATGACTTGGGTTTCATGCCAGGTAAGTGTGTCAGGTTCTCAGTGACTCTATTGCTTTGCTTCGTTGACAGCTGCAGAATTGGTATAAAGGCTACCATTTCACAGCTGTTCACTTTCCAATGTCAGAAGCTGAAGCCTTCAGATGTTGGCAGAGTATTTGGAAGTGTTTGCAGTGAACTCTCTCACCATTGACAGATCGTTTCTGTCATCGCAACCTCATCTGCCATCTATTCCAGCAGCATTGGTGCCCTTCTCACCTTGGTCCTCAGAATGCTACCATGATCAGCCCCAACACCACCATCACTAAACACACAGCATCACCACCAAACTTCTCTGCAATCACCTGATGCTGCACAGGACACAGGGCATCAGCACCCGACCACATTGCTGCCCAGGGCACCAAGAATGGCCTCACCATGGCCAGATTTACTTCACTTCACATTATACACTCTGGCTGCCACATGATGTGCCAGGTTGGCACCACCTTACAATAGCACCATAAAGCATCCCTACAATGCCCAAGCCATTCCTTTCACACTCATGACCATTATGGGAAGATACCCTTGTGTCTCACCATTCACTACAACTCACTAAGCCACTTCCAAAGGTGCCCATAAATCTGTCCATGAATGCAAAGTCCTGAAAATAAAGATTTCAATGTTCGACAACACATCATCAACTGTACATGAACATTTAATAAAGGACCCAAGTGCCTACCCTTGTGCACTATTAGTTGATATGATTGAACAAGGATGAGGGCAAGTGTGAGGGGTGGCTAGTGAGATGGGGAACTGATAATGTAGATAGAGAGAGATGGGTTGAGGTGCAAGGCCAGTTGGTGTAAGGATGTACAGGGGGTAGAGTAGGGAAGGCAGATGTGGGGATGTGATGAGTGGCACAGCCGGATGAGGTTGAGTGTGGCTTTGCAGTAACGTTTCGTGATCTACTGAGATCATTGAAAGGTTTGTGCCACTGCAGCCAGCTCCTCCAGACGTCATCCCTGCTTGTGCCCTCATGTGCAATGTGCAATCAGGCTGTGTTAGTGTCCCGGGAAGGTCTCTTCTGTCCATTGGGATGGAACAGAACCTCCCTATGTGCTGTGACTCCCTCCATAAGCATCTGGAGGGAGTCATGGGAGAGCCTGGGTGAAGCTGTGCACCTTTGTGCAGTGTTTGTCAGTGTCTGTAGTAACTCAATGCTGCAAAAGACTGACAGAATAACTGTCAAAAAAAAGTTGGGAATGGTCCCGTTAAGGAATGTCGTCCCAGACCAGCTTCCAAGTAATTGGTCAGGAAACCCACAGGCTTAACAAGCCCCAGCCACAGCAGATTGCAGGGGGAGAGCAGACTGCACTTCGGAATGGGTTTCCAACGCTGCACCAATGCCACCCGCATCGAACTCGCCTCTGTTGCCAAAATCCCGGCCTGCATTTCTCAGTTAGGATTTCTCAGTCTGATTGGATGAAAAGACTATAGAGGGCACCGCACTGAAAGGGCTCTCCAATTACCATAAGTAGCCATACAAAAGCCCACGAAAGGTCTTTGGGCAGCTGGAAGCGTAATGAACAGGAAGCACTGTTCCTTTGCCATGGACCACAAAACCCGGGCCTGTGTCAAAATCAGGGAAAACCCAAAGATGTTTCATAAATAAATAAAGTGCAAGAGGATAACTAAAGAGGAGGGCCTATTCGAGACCAAAAAGGTAACCCGTATGTGGAGGTGGAAGACGTGGGTATTGTTACGTTTTGAATAAAGAGTCAGACTAGATACTGCAAGCTCAAAATAAGGTGTGACCGTAGTCCTTTATTACAGACCTCAGAGTGCCTCTCCAGCCTGTGAGGCCTCCTTATATACAGGTGCTCCCAAGGGATTGTGGAATCCCTTGGGACTCCAGGGATAAGCTCCTCTGGTGGTTAGACATGGTAATTACAGGTTTATATACATAACAGGTCTGATTCTTACTGAATACCTTGCATCTGTCTTAAGAAAAGAGGGATGAAGCAGGCGTTGTAGTTAAGGAGGAGGAGTGTGAAATATTAGAGAGATAAACATGGTGAGAGGGGAAGTATTAAGGGATTAAGTATTTTTGAAAGTAAATATATCACCAGGCCCAGATTAAATATATCCCAGACTGTTAAGTGATGCAAGGGAGGGAAATAGCAGAGGCTCTGACCATCATTTTCCAATCCTCTCTGGCTACGCGTGTGGTGCTGGAGGACTGCTAATGTTGTACCATTCTTCAAAAAGGGAGAAAGGGATAGACTGAGTAATTATAGGTCAGTCAGCCTAACTTTGGTGGTGGGCAAATTGTTGGCAAAAAATTGTGAGGAACAGGATAAATCTTCATTTAGAAAGGCACAGATTAATCAAGGACAGTCAGCATGGATTTATTAAGGGAAGGTCGTGTCTGACTAACTTGATTAGCTCCAGAGATTTGAAGAACTAGTTAAATGAACAACATTTAATTCAATGTCAGTCTGGGTCATCATCACTAAGGAAAAGAGTTTGTTGTGCATGAAACTGAAAAGCAGGCCTTTGCTTCATTTCAGCAGATGGCTGGCATATTTACATGAGCGATCAATTTTTTATATTTTTTATGATGCTTCTGAGCTATTAAATAAACTGTGAAGTCAGCTTTGCAACACTTATGCAAAGCTTTGATGAGTCAGCATGGAGCTTCAAACTTGATAGACTGCCCTGCATTCTGAATGGTTCAACACCACTGAGCTGGCAAGATAATTAAACAATTATATTCAAACACATAACTACAATATATTGGGTCATGGTATGATTACTATCAGACTATAACTGACCTAAACATCATTGTTCAATTATAAAAATTGCTGCATTTTGCAGAATATGAAAGACAACAAGAAAAACCTGTTTCCTCGGAGGTATGTATGGGTTGGTGGAGCTGGAGGGGAATTATATTCAGTCCAACTCACCCTATCTGTCAGGTTTTTCACGAGAGCCAAGGCAGACCATTTCCATCAGTCATGGACAAATAAGTTAGACAAGTGGCAATTCTATTTCTTGATTATTTAGCAACATACCAAAAAAATAAATCATGGTTTCCACACCATGTGATACCACTCTTACACGCTCCATAAAGGAAACAAAAAGGGGAAAAATGGGAACAAATAATGAATGAACAAGCTTTGATTTTTTTTTTTTAAAACATTTCTTTCAGATATGGCACTAAACTGAGACCCCACCTGCCCTCTCAGGTGGACAATAAAGATCCCATGGCACTAAGAGAAGGCGGATGGTTACAAGGTGCCGCACAGCCAATATAATTCTGAACTGTAGTCACTTTGTTATATGGGCAAACGTGGAAGCTAATTTGCATGCAGCGAGGTCCCACCAATAAAGGAAGTTGAGCCCACAACCTTCTGACTCAGAGGCAAGTGTGCGATGATTGAGCCACAGCTGACATCCCAATATGCAAGAATGTTTTTATACTGCAGTTACCATTCTAATAAAAAGAAAAGACAGACATACATTTATATACTGTCTTTTACGACCTTCGGATGTCCCAAAGTACTTTACAACCAATGAAGTATTTTTGAAGTGCAGTCACTGTGGTAATGTAGAACGTGCCACAATCAAATTGCACACAGCAAGCTCCCAAAAGCAGCAATGACATAATGACCAGATGATCTGTTTTAGTGATGTTGGTTGAGGGAAATATATTGGCCAAGATATCGAGAGAACTCTCACGCTCTTCTTCGAATAGGGTCATGGGATCTTCAATGTCCACCGAGAGGTATACAGGGTCTCGGTTTCTCGTCTCATCCGAAAAACGGCACCTCCCACAGTGCAGTACACCTTCAGACTTGTTCCTGCAGTATTAGTTCCAACCAGGCAACAGCACATTTATACTGCCCGGCTGTTACTGGAATTAGAGAACACCGTGCATGCATATTTACAGACAAGTGCAGAATTACTTTCTTTGTTGTAAAAATATAAATGTTTTGAGATCATGGCAGGAGTGTCTGCAACCTGAACATTTAAATCAAGTTTTCTTTTTACAGTATTCAGGAGGTCCAAACATTTAATCTATCTATTTAAGAAACAAAGTTTGGGTACATAATTAGTCAAATTAATAATATATCTTTTGTGAAATATAGAGGGAAAAATTTGCATCGTTTGCGCCTCCTGAAACGGGGCGCAAACGACTTCTCGCCCTGGGCGCGGAGTCAATACTGTCTCCCACGAAATTCCGGAGTTAGCGGAGGCACAAACCAGTAGCACCCCGCTCCTGCCGTTAGCGCCCCAGTCCCGCTCCCGAGAGGAAGTAGAGTGCGCGACATTGCGCTCCACTTCCTCTTGGGGGCAGTAACCCCAAATTCGGGGCTGGGACAGGACTTCTGCGCCTGCCATAGGAAGTTCCTCCTTGCCTCGGTTAAATGGGATGGTACCGAATTTCGCCCCCATAGTCCACTGTCAGTCATTTTAACTTACTCAATAGTTTAAATTCAAATTGTGCTAAATAGCCGCCAGTGCTCTTTTCTTGCAATTGCTAACTTCAAATTACTGGCTAATTTGAATTTGTCAGCACAAACTGTCTTTGAATTATAAAGAATAGCAATTATAACGGGAGTTAAAGTATACATCATGCTCTCTCAGGGGATGTCAGGCAGGGCCCTGGCTCAAGATTTAAGCTGCAACTCATCAGTATCACTGCAAACCACAAACTGCTGAATTACATCTACAAACTACAAACTGCTGAATTACATCTACAAACTGATATCAACCACTAACACTGAATGAAGGCTGGGAATGTATTAAAAAGATTCATCTTGCATTACACCTGGGTGCAAATGGGCTTTAAAGTAAATTTTGATTTGGTGTTTTGGAACTAAAAATTGAATACTTGTAATTTGTAATTACTTGGTTTTGGCAGGTCCAAGAAACAAGTTATGAATTTGTAACAATCCAATGATACTTAACAATTTCTCACATTATTCAACGCTTTCTCAAAATAAGCACATTAAAGGAAATTCATAGATTTGGCATCCAGGTTCAGCCCATGACCTGCTGCACAGATACACTTTATCCTTCAACCCCTGAAAGAATAATCCTATCTAATTAAGAAATAAATTTCTGCTGTATAATTACACCAAAATTACAGTCATTTCCAGCTTTCCATTGTGAAATAACTGAAGTGCCATTAATCAAACAGAGCCAACCATTTGAACACCAATATTTATCAAACACTTTTGGTTAACAATAATTAAAAGCAACATAAACCACACAGGAAAAGAACTTCAAACAAGTGGCATGAACCTAGTGCCAATGCTGTGCCCACAAGTGGGCCATCAGCAGATAATGATGTTTTTAAATGATTGAAGTATCCACATTGCATTAAAGTATAGTTACCTCATTTTATCCCCAGCAGCCAATGTTCAAGCACTTGTCAAGACAGAGCCAATTCTACTATAAGAATAAAAAGAACTGCCTCCAGTGAGGGACTGCTAACACATGGGGAATCGGTGAAGCTACTTTCGGAGAGGTGATTAGACAGACAGCAAATTAGCTCAAGACATTTTCAAAATACTCCCTACAAACCAGCTTAGGAGCAGCATCGGCCGATCACCTGGCCTACTCGGTCAGGGAATACGACTGGCATAGAGAATGCAAGAGGAAGTGAACTTCTTGCTCTTTTTTAAAATGCAACATTTCTAAAGAAATCCAGTCACTGGTCACTTTGTGATTGAGCAGAATCTCACTTGCAGTGGTGTGCTCCTTCTGAGGGTCCAACATGGCTGTCAGACTATGCCGTCCACCAACACGATCTACGAAAGTCAGCTGAATAATGCATCGGTGCAAATATATGGGAAGAGCCATAGAATTACATAGGATATACGGCACAGAAACAAGCCATTCTGCCCAACCAGTCCATGCCGGCATTTATGCTCCACTCGAGCTTTCCTCATCTAAATCTATCAGCATAACCCTCTATTCCCTTCTACTTCATAAACTTGTCAAGCCTCCCCTTAAATGCAAAAATGGATCTGAAAACCACACTCCTTGCAAAGGTTTTTTTATGAAAAGCCCGAAGCATGCAAGAGATGAAAAATATGTCATCAAACCAAAATTAGCACTGATCATAGAATTCATCTGTAAAACATACTATGAGGGGAAAGATTAAATGCATTCCAATTATACAGTGTAGTTTGATGTGACATCAGAAGTGGCCATGTGGAGAACTAGATTGGATGGGTCCAGCTTTCAATGAAAACTAAGTATGCAGAATTCATTAGCTTTCAGTGGATTTGCATATCCAAGAAATATCTTTCACATGTTAAATATGATAGAAAGGTAAAAGAAAAAAAGTCACTTTCTAAAGGATTGTAACTTAAATAAGATTGAATAAGGAAAGACATCCTGAACTAGCCTGCACACACATTATGGTCGGCTATGAGGGTGATTTTCCTCAGGCATCAATTGATTCCCAGAGTATAAAAATCAGTACTGTTGATAAG